>NC_054375.1:82584683-82905933 GCF_017654675.1 Xenopus laevis | reverse complement strand
TTAATGTAAATACATTACAGGGATATTGTTTGCCATGGTTACTATTTTTTTTTTACTTTATATCTTTTTCCTCTTTTTTCTTGATCCAAAGGATAGGGCAACTTTCCGAAGAATAATTGTAAAAAACAATGCCAAAAAGAAAAGGATGTATGAAAATTTCATAGAATCATTGCCATTCCTGAAGTCATTAGAAGTAAGTCTGGTATACAATGCAAATAAAATATATCTTTATTGTATATACCATGCAATACACTGTACAATGTATCTGGAAAAATATAGTGTTTGTGCTATGTCTTAAGTTTTCAGAACGTTTGAAAGTGGTTGATGTCATTGACACTAAAACGTACTACGATGAAGAACAAATCATTGCTCAGGTATGGGATAACTTCATATGGTGATCTATCCCTAAAACGTCATTCATCATGATTTACAAAGAAATGTAATTGAACAAGCAACTGAAGTATGGTACATCTTGTGTCACTTATTTAAAATATGGCTTTCAGTATGATTCAGTGTCTAGGAAATTTGTACAAATAATAATATCCTATTAAAACTGTAGTGGTTTTTTTTTGTCTTGTTAGTTCACTTCTATATATATATATTTTTGATGCATTTATAGGTTTTTAAAAACAAATTGACAAGCAGACTGATAATGCATGGTCATTTACATACATTCTGACTTGTTTCATGCATGTGAGTTATCTCCAGAGAGGCTGTTGGTAATATTGGGATTTTGTTGATTACATTTGCATACCAGTTAATATATTAATATAATTTTATTTTCACAGGGTGATGGAGCAGACAGTTTTTTCATTGTTGAATCTGGAGAAGTTAGAATAACTATGAAAAGAAAGGTAAAAAAAAATACCGACTGGTATGCATCCATACACACTTTAATATTGTATAGTGTTTAATTGTATTTTTGTTATTCTAGTGCCAGCATGTATGGCGTGTGCCAATAGTCTTAGATGTAAGTTCTTTGGACAATAATGAAACTAATATAAAACTTCAAAGACTCTATACATTTGACTATTGAAAAAAGTTAACTGAATACTGCCTTCAAAATATTGATTGTTTACGTTTGTCTGGAAACAATGGACCAGATTCAGTTCAGTGAGAAAAAGTTATCACATGGTTTATCACATGAAAAAACCCAAACACACCAGTGATTCCCTTGTATAATACATATATAATATATAATACAGATTTTTATCCCTAGATTTACGCAGAGGTCTGACCTAAATCAGTAGTAGTTTAATTGCAAATTTAGAAAGAAGGAGAAAAAGTACTCCGCTTAATCTCTCACATAACAGCAGTCACAGATTAGGCTACCCTGTAGCCTTATTGTATTACCTTATAAATAAAGATTTAAATTATAAAGTGCAGTGCTATAATTGCATTTAATCCAATTAATAAACAATTACTAAAGTTGATTCTTAATAAATTAATAAAGTGCATTGCAATATAGTTCATTCAGTGATTCGATTTTTAAAAGTCAAAAATTGATGCTTATACCCAAGCTTGAACCAATTATAAACCACCATGTTCCCTTAGCCGGGATATAACCCACTAAAATATCATAAATAGCAACATTGCTTAAAAAAATATGGATGATTCTATTCCCCCATCAAATTAGGCTTGAGGTATTAATTAATTGGATTTAAAGTGCTTAGTAGTGCTTAATAAATAAAATAAATTAAAAAGTAATTGAATTAATTGACCACAATTAATGGGATAAAAATTATAATCAATGCTCAAGTTCAGGAAAAAAGAGAGAAATTGGAAGAAAAAGAAGGTGGAGTTGTCCCAAATCTACTACCTAATATTTTCTATCACTGGTACACCACAAAGACTGAGAAGGCAGAGCATCCCGGTTGCTCTGAAATGGGGCATAAAACACGCCAGTAGTTGTGGTTATTGAGCCGAGCCATTATTGACAGCTTTTTTTTTTTTTGAAATTTGAAACAGAGTTTTGGAGACATGCATGGTGAAGTATTATAGGCCTTTATTTTATACATGGAGGCCTGTCTGGAAAATAGCTAGTGGAGCAATCTATAAATTACTTACTAATGCTTTTACATTAGTATTGCAATCATTATCTAATACAAGACCATGCCGTGTGGTTTCTTCATGGTGTTATTATCAGCGTGATGATGTACAGAATTAGTACTACTAATGTCTTTACTTATGGTTTAGTGATTTTAGCCACTAACTACCACAAAACGTGTTTGTTTTTCAGTATGTTTCAATGTTATAGGAGCTGAAAGTCTTTTGCATAAACTTTCCAGCTCTCATTAGCCTGTTTTAATATAATAACATCAAATGGTTACTTAATTTCTCAACAGAGCAAGTCCGATGCTGAAACAAATGAAGCTGTTGAGATTGCACGCTATACCAGAGGACAGTATTTTGGAGAGCTAGCCTTAGTAACCAACAAACCTAGAGCTGCTTCAGCCTATGCTATAGGAAACGTCAAATGCTTAGGTAATAAATACAGCTTTTGTTCCACTAAACAAAGATTTCATCTGTATGTTTTTCCATTTCATTAAGTTAGAGACCTAAATTACATTTCCCTTAGCTAATTTATATGATGATCAAATGAAACTAAAAAATAAATGGGGGAATGAAATTGCTAACTAGATGCAACAATGGCTGATGCCTGTTACAATTGCGAAGTTCATTTGTCTATTAGGCAGGAGTCTAGTAAGTCCAAAGCACTTGAGAGAAGAGAGGGAAAAATAACTATAACATGATGCAGAAGCATACTTTTACAATTTAATTCTAAACACACTAAACACAGTAATCATTCTTCTGTATTTAAAAATATTTTTACCAATTAGATAATGTCATTGGTGACATAAACCCAATACTTTTATATTTTCTTAGTCATGGATGTGCAGGCTTTTGAAAGACTCCTGGGACCATGCATGGAAATAATGAAAAGAAACATTGCAAACTATGAAGAACAGCTTGTTGCCCTGTTTGGAACAAACATGGACATTACCGATCCCAGTACATGAATGGTGAACACAGAAAAGATGGTTGAGGATGAACATGAGCACAGAAGTGGTCAGACCAGTAAAGATGTGTTGATCTTTTATACAAATGCTAAGCATTTTATGTGATTTTTTTTATAAGCCCCTTAAGCCAAGTTTCAAATTCAGCCATGAGGAAAAGATTATTAGAGAAATTAGTTTTTGTGTTTGTCTACTAGCCAGTTAGGATCCTTCCATCTAAATTATTTCAGGGATAGGCACACAACTTTTGCAGAATTTCAACAGTGCTTCTGTGTGTTATAGTATGGAATATCAGTAGCACAAGTGATTGCCCATCCACACAATATATAACTTTTGTATTAAGACATGAATGTTATTGGCTAAAACTCCTCTGGAAGTGCAACTGCAGAATTCAAATGAAATACTAGATAATATATTTAAAACCTGTAGGCTTTATTAGATAATCTTATAAAGGTTTTTTTTTACTTTCAGATGGTTCACACAGTCAGAAAATTCAAATGTTAGAGTTACCTCTGTATATTAATGCAGTTGCTTGGCAGTGCTGTAAAAAAATTGTATAAATGTCCGTTGTACATTCATTTCAAATTACTAGAATGGGTTTTACCATAAAAACTGGTGGACACATATTATTTTTAACGTTAATTGTGTGGCGAATTTTGAAGACTGATGCTTCCTGTAATAATACATCCTGGTGTAAATGATTCTAAAATGTGTATGGGATATATTATATGGAATGCTTTTCCAATTTGCTCTGCAAAACTGCAATAGCAGTGTGTAAAAAAAATTATATATATCTGTGGAAATAAGTCAAATCAACTGGACTTGCTGTGTTTTTTTTTTTCTTGAAGACGTTTCACCTGTCATTCGAATTGGCTTTCTCAAATCAGAATTCTGAATTTCCACAGATATACTATGACCTAAATGAATGATAATCTTCACAAAAAAAAAAAAAAGTTCTTAATTTTTGACTGATTTACCTTTATTGTCATATAATAAGACAGCACCTTGTACTCAATGCTAACTAAGCTTCCAAGAATATATGTTGATAGCAAAAAATCTTATTTTATCCAATGAGTTTGTTTTGTTTCAGAGTCCTTAAGGTGCGGTGCTCCAAATTATGCCATGAACCTTAATATAGAGAACCTGATTTACTTACTGCTTTATTGCTGTAGCAGGGTGCATCATAGTAACAGTTGAAGTTGAAAAAAAATACTCCTCCATAAAGTCTGCCTAAAACTACTAGCTATCTATATAGCTTCATTTATTTATTTTAACTAATGTACCCACATGGAAAAGATAGTTTAATTGTTTAATTGTTCCATTGGAATTTGGTTATAGAATACGAGCATTCTTATTTAGAAGAATAAGTATATGGTATATTTTCATCATCCAAAGCAGTGTGCATGCAGTAAAAACAAAAAGAATGCGGAAAAGTGATCCACAGAAATGTCACCCTTTCCTGCACCTACAGACGTGCTAGCAAGGACTTACTTTTACCATCATTAACGTTACACAGTAAGATCTTAAAAAAAATCATAATTCCCATTATTAGAGATGTGACACCACATTTTGTGTGACCCCATATAAAGAATAAGACAGTAAACCTACTTAACATGCATCCAATGAATAACGTTTGTACAGAACTTTTTTTCCTATTCTTTTAATAATGTAAACATCTATTGTTTTTGGTATTTCTTGAGGTAAGCAGAGCAAACAGAAATGAAAATCCCTGTGGGCTCCTAAATTTTGGAAGCAGTCCCGGGGCCCTCACATGGTTGTATGCACAAATTAGCCCCCTGCATAATGAAGTCCTGCTTATCTTATCTGTACACAAAAACACAAAAAGGAGAAGAAATGTATTTCTAAGCAACCTCCAAATATACATTGATTCTACTTTTTTTTTGTTTTAGAATTATTGTAGGTGGAAATGTATTTGCTTTCGAAAGCAGTACCAGTCTACATATTCTGCAAGGCTGGCTCTGAAACAATGTTGAAAGCTGAATGATTAACAGACCTGGAAGAAAAATGACTCCTGTTACATTGTTTTAAGAGTCAGAGCTAGAGCACAGAGCTGAATAAAAAATATAGGTATAGGATCTATAATGAGGTATGCTTGGGACTAGCATTGTTTAGCCACCAATATGAATTCATGCAGCTTAGTTATCAAGTAAGTAATTTTTAAAAATTAGAATTGTTTGCATAAAATGAACTCTAGGAAAGATGGCTGTCTCCATTCATAGGTTTCTGAATAAGGGATACCTCAAGTTCTTCTTGTAGCAATTACAATCAACTGTAAAACCATTGAAAATGTGCAAATGATGTATATTGTAAAGTTCCTTTGATTTGTGTTATCTTTTATATGCCAAAAAAATGGATGAAGGCTTCCTTTGAAGGAATGGCATTGTTTATACAGAGCAATTCCAAGCAATGTAGTGTGGATTAGCACACCCACCTTCTAGATAAGAAAAGATATGCCTGGTGCACGTGGGTGGAGGCTCAGCAACCCCCCAAAGCAGTAGTGTAGAAAGAACCTCACAGCACACAGGTCTGCATGAAGTTTTCAGTGATTTATTGAAGCGGAGTGCACTGCAACGTTTCGGGGTCACCCCCTTTGTCAAGCTTGACAAAGGGGGTGACCCCGAAACGTTGCAGTGCACTCCGCTTCAATAAATCACTGAAAACTTCACGCAGACATGTGTGCCGTGAGGTTCTTTCTACACTATTGTTTATACAGAGCTCAGTATCTCTAGTTATTGGTATGCAAGAAAGCAATACTGCTCTCCATTACTACTGTTTTTTTTTAATAAAGATGATAATGAAATATGCTTTTATTTAATTACAAAAATAGGCAGAATGTATTTTCAGTATTGGAAATAGATAACCAGGTTTTTACCTGTGCTGTTAAATGACTGGAGACCACGAGTGGGGCTGGAATTTCGGAAAAAGAGCCACAACTATTGTGTTTAATTTTTTGGCCAAGCCCAAACATAATAAACCTATTTAAGATATTTCTTAATACAGTCAGACTCACAGAGATTTGTGATTAGTTTGGCAATCAGCGTAGTGGACATGAGTCGTGATTATGTGAGATATTTCAGTACAACTATAATTATCATACAGACAGTGCTTGTCTTAGACACTTCAAGCTATAACTTTACATCTCCTAATTCCTTATGCATGAAATGAAAATAAAACAGAATAAGCCAGCACCAAAAATTATAATGCAACGTTTCCTTTGCATCTGTTTTCTCATTTTGGAAAACATCACAATGTTAGATATCATGTTAATTGAGATACAGACTAAGATCTCAATTAAGAATGTACAGTTAATAAACTTAGGTTGGAAACAGTCGAGCAACACTTTGGCGCTCATTTAGATTGCTCATGCCAAAAGGCACAAGCAATCTTTAAGGAAACCCCACGTGAGTTAACTAATCACCAAAAAAAGCTTGGCAAACTATCATTTTACCCGAACAGGATTTTGAAAATAAGAATAACTTTCAGTTTTTACATGCCAACGTTTTTCTTCATTTCAAAAGCACATTTTGGTAAAATTACCAATGTGTTTCTATGTGTTTGTGCCTTTGATCTTTTTAGCCTTGTGTTGCCAAACAATTCAAGGTGCAGCATAGAACAAAGCCAGCTGGGGAATTTAAAACATATGACATCTAGTAAATATAGATTAACAGTTTATGGCAGGAAAGTGGAAGCATTGTTAGCCAGAACACCTAGTGAAAAAAAGCACAGCTTCTTGAAAGCATTGGTTAAGATGAAAAAAACATAAGGCATCAGTGAGCTTTTTAAATTATTTAACACCTTTCATTAAGCACAAAATATCGCTATCAATAGTTTTACTACTGTGTCCATGTTTGATGATAAAATACTAAAGCTTAATCACTGAAAGTAGTTTATTTTCACTCATCAAACCTGACATGTGAACATTTGTACATGCATTGTGTGAAGAAAAGGTCATAGTGTGAGTACAATTCGCATGCAGAGCCAGCCTTACAAATTAGTTATCCACGGTGCCATGAGAAAAGTTGAAAAATGTTTTGTTTTTAACTGAAAATTTGTCTCTTTTAGCCTCCAATACATCAATGGTTATACCAGTGAGATCTTTCTAAGCATTGTAAGGAAAAGTAATGAAATAAAGTTTAGCTATGAGGGGTAATAGTCTACTATGAAAATATTAGGGATGCACTGAATCCAGGATTTGTTCGAAATTCAGACTTTTTCAACAGGATTTAGATTCAGCCGAATCCTCCCGCCTGGCCGAACCGAATCCTAATTTGCTTATGCAAATTAGGGGTGGGGAGGGTAATCACGTGACTTTTTGTCACATTACAAGGAAGTAAAAAATGTTTCCCCTTCCCACCCCTAATTTGCAGATGCAATCCAAAATAGTGGATTCGGTGCATCCCTAGAAAATATATACATCATTAGTTGCATGAACATTTCTGACTACTTTCCTGAAAAAACTTTTCAAAGCATATGGAATCTTAATTCTTCAATATTGTGCCATTTCATCATTATGTGTAATTGACACCATTTTATTATTGAATATAATATTCATATTTAAATTTGTTTTACGTGTTGATTGCTAATAATGGTAGGGCACTATGGTAGAAATTTCTAAACTGCTCAATCAAAACTGGGCTTCTATGACCAGATTAAAGAAGAAATAAAGCTTCCATAGCATAGTTGCATAAATGTCGCTAGACTACAATCCAACATAATATTTAGGCTAACGCCAGATGTGACGGATTCTCAGCCTGTGGATAAATTCAACCCATAAAAACATCCTTTGAGGTGAGCGGTCTCTGGACAAAGCTGCAGTAATGGAGAAACCGCTGTTAAGGAATGCAGTTCCTGAAGGGCCATGTTCTTCTTTCCTCTATGGACTATGGACATCTTAGAGGAATTATGCCAAGAAATTATGACACAATATTTGTACACATATCTAGAAATATCTAGTGGCTAATTATCATTTTGTTGAAGGGACTCCTTGCCTCTTGGTATGGGTTCTGGGTATTGTATGTATGTCTCAATAAGTATATCATATTAAATACTTTGAGACTGTAGTAGACTACATAGAGTGGTGATAAATGGAACATTTTCTAATTGGACCAGTGTTGTTAGTGGAGTACCACAGGGCTCTGTACTAGGTCCCTTGCTTTTCAACTTGTTTATTAATGACCTGGAGATGGGCATTGAAAGTACTGTTTCTATTTTTGCAGATGATACTAAATTGTGCAGAACTATAGGTTCCATGCAGGATGCTGCCACTTTGCAGAGTGATTTATCTAAGTTGGAAAACTTGGCAGCAAACTGGAAAATGAGGTTCAGTGTTGATAAATGCAAGGTTATGCACTTTGGCAAAAATAATATAAATGCAAGTTATACCCTAAATGGCAGTGTGTTGTGAGTTTCCTTAAATGAGAAGGATCTTGGGGTTTTTGTAGATAACAAGTTGTCTAATTCTGGGCAGTGTCAAATAAAGTTCTGTCTTGCATAAAAGGGCATATTATGCCTCTGTATAGGTCCCTGGTAAGGCCTCATCTGGAGTATGCAGTGCAGTTTTGGACTCCAGTCCTTAAGAGGGATATAAATGAGCTGGAGAGAGAGTGCAGAGATGTGCAACTAAACTGGTTAGAGGGATGGAAAACTTAAATTATGAGGGTAGACTGTCAAGGTTGGGGTTGTTTTCTCTGGAAAAAGGAGCTTGCAAGGGGACAGGATTACACTTTACAAGTACATTAGAGGACATTATAGACAAATAGCAGGGGACCTTTTTACCCATAAAGTGGATCACCGTACCAGAGCCCACCCGTTTAGACTAGAAGAAAAGAACTTTCATTTGAAGCAATTTAGGGAGTTCTTCACAGTCAGGACAGTGAGGTTGTGGAATGCACTGCCTGATGATATTCTGATGGCTGATTCAGTTAATGCCTTTAAGATGATTTTTTGGACAGACATAATATCAAAGGCTATTATGATACTAAACTCTATAGTTTGTATAGGTATGGGTATATATAATTTATGTGAAAGTAGGGAGGGGTGTGTGTATGGATGCTGGGTTTTCATTTGGAGGGGTTGAACTTGATGGACTTTGTCTTTTTTCAACCCGATTTAACTATGTAACTATGTAGTTATATTGTAATGTACCTTGTACCCTTTACATACTGAGCACTCATCAAATGCTAGAAAAGCAAAGACATGGAACAGTTGGTAGGCTGCGTAGTGTAAATGACTTATTTTGTTGCCAAGGGGTGGTGGAAGTTGGGAAATAGGATTGGATTTTCTGCACAGAGCAAAGAAAAAAAATTATACAACATGCAGTCTACAGTCTGTACATTTGTAGCACGAGTCCAGTGATGCATTAGTTGTTTTGAATCATATGCCATCTGTATTGTTTTTTTATGAACCAAATCCTAGATTTGCAATAAATATGACTAATTGGTCATGAAACATTCTTCTTTTCCTTAATTGCTACTGTTCGAAAGATTTTTCATAAATAATTCCCCTTGTTGCATGCCCATCAGTGTTAGTTTTGGGGTGCATGTAGTCTTATCCAATACTTCAAGCCAATACACAGTAATTTGGTTTTGTTTGATTACTCCTTGCTCAGGAATAATGCTACACCTTTGTCAGTATTCTTCCTCAGATAATGAGTCCAGTAAAATACATCATATTCTTCACCGGGGAACAGGTATAAGCTTATAACTGCTAATCCCTTGCTTGTGCGGACATCCCCATTGCATGTTTTGATGCTGTTACTAAAAAGATGGATAAGGAAATATGTAGACAGGACACTCGTGGCAAACAGTGAGTTGTTTTGTGTCTGGTTCTAGGCCTTGACATATGGTGGATAAAGTGGACACGTATCCAAGGATAAGAAATTGGTGTAGGGAGGAGAGCTTAAAGGGTTTCTGTCATGATTTTTATGGTATAGTTTTTATTACTAAACTACATTTTTTACTTTGCAAATAATTCTACCATTTAAAATTATATTCTTGAACTAATAAATTTATTTAGTGTTGTTGTAATATTGGTATGTGGACAGAAATCACAGGTAATTAGAGGAGTCATGATTTTGGTGAGCCAAACTTTGGTGTTTTACTATTCTAATATTTACCACTAGGTGGTATTGGCAATGCAGCTCTCAGGAAGATATTATGTTCTTGCCCTCCCATTGTTCTGTTGTCCCTAATTTTATGTTTCAACTCATTTAACATAATTTTTGTGGTCCCACCTATATATGATGCATAATACATTTCCTTGATTTTACTCTGTACTCAGTTTTACTCTTTACTCAGTTTCACTGAAAAACTTAAAATGGGAGTTCAACTATATTACTCTGATTTGCAGTGCAGCAGTAAAGTAACATGTCACGTGGCTGAGGGCACCTGGGAAACTAAGAACATGTCCATTCCCACTTCAGATTTCAAAATTAAATATTAAAAATTGTTTGCTGTTTTGAAAAACAGATTTCAATGCAGGATTCTGCTGGAGATGTTTTTATCAATTTATCCAAGTGTTTAGACAATTGATTTGATTGATAAATCAGAAAACATTTTTTTTCCCCAAAGGTTTATTCATAGTGCAACCTCAAAGCAGGGTTGTTAGGGTTTTCTGCCTTTGTATACATGCACAATTGTGAAGTCTTTATAAATTGGCTCTAGCTTTGAGCTTGCTGTATTTATAATGAAGAACAAATTAAATTAGTCATAAAGAAAAACCAATACCAATCAAAATTACAGTATTGATGGACATGTACCAGTAAGCCTTTGCAGAAGGTCTGAGATTGGCTAAAGTTGCCTAGCTGATACCAAATAATTCCAGGGCCACCAGCACCTAGGATACGGTTGACCAACATTTAGATAGAAGTTTTAAGGAAACCTCCACTCTGCCTTTCATTTTTGATTCACTTTTTAATCATGTGTTGCCACTATTCTCTCTCTCAATTTTTCACCCTTTGCTGCTTAAAGGGGAAGGAAACCTAGTCGGCGCAAACCCCCCACCCCCTCTCCCGTTTGTTGCCCACCCACCCTCCTCCCCCCTGGCCTACCCGTCCCGCTGGGCAAATGCCCCTAACTTTTTACTTACCCTTCTGTGCAGGTCCAGTCCAGACGACATCTTCTTCCACGCGATCTTCTTCCTGCTTTGACCGGCGCATGCGCAGTAGGATCATTTCGGCGGTACGATCTACTGCGCATGCGCGTGACTTTTGGTGCATGCGCAGTAGATCCGTACCGGCGAAATAATCCTACTGCGCATGTGCCAAAACGCCGTTCACAGCAGGAAGAAGATCACTTGGAAGAAGATGTCGTCTGGGTTTGCGCGACTAGGTTTCCTTCCCCTTTAATGCGTTTCGTGACCCACTAGTCACTTCATTAGAAGTGGAGAAACACCAAGGAAAGAACATGAAAAGTTAGGAGAAGAAATAAAATAAGGTAATCATAAATGGCAATAACCATGTAATGAAATACATCAATTGGTATTCTTTTGGGCTATAGAACTTTTCTGCATTTCAGCTGGACATACCCTGTGAGAATAACTACATCAGTACATAAAGTGGCCTGTGAAAGCTCTTTCTTTAAATACATAGCAATGCAGTATGCCTGAATGTCAGTCACCCCACCGGTTTTAATTTACTGCAGAAATGGCAATAAAAGCAGCAGTATAGGCATTGGCACTGCTTCCTTGCAATCTAGTTGTAGTCCTAGTTATTACAATGATGAATGAGCTATTTGAATGTAGTTTGAATATCCTTGTGTCTGAATTTGTTTTCTGAAAATACTTCTGTTTTTACCAAAGCATAATACAAACTGTTTGGGCAACTTACTTCATGCATTCTGCTGACATGATTACATACGCTGAGTGAGTACAACCCAATCAGAAAGCATGGCCTCCATTATTTGCCATATTCTACCCATCTTCTCCAACCAATTTCCATCTAGTTCAGTCATGGATCCCCAGTTTGCTTTAAAGGGATTCTGTCATGGGAAAAAAAGTTTTTTTTACAAAAATGCATAAGATAACGCTCCTGCAGCAGAATCCTGCATTGAAATCTGTTTTTCAAAAGACCAAACAGAAAAAAAACAGATGTTTTTAAAGGACAGGTATCGCAAAAATGTAATATAAGCTTCATCATACTGAAATAAGAAACTTTCCAAATACAATCAATTAAATATTCTGCATTATTTCTGAACAATCAAGTTTATCTTCACTATCACTCTCAGCATATGTTTCTCTTCATTCTCTCTTCATGCAGCAGTTGGGTGTCAGATTGACAGTTAGATCCAATATTTCTTATAGGGGGGCTTCCTTTCCTAGTAGATCTATTAGAGCTCACTAAAATAACTGATTCCAGTACACACAAAATCTAACAAAATAACTGCCTTTTGAACAAATCCTGCATGTAGACAAACAGACATGGTGTCTGGAGATTTTAATAGAGTGAGCTCTAATAAATCTAGGCAAAAGAAGCCCCCTAAAAGATGTATTGGATCTTACTGTCATTGGATATCTGACACCCAACTCCTGCATGAAGAGAGAATGAAGAGAAACATGCTGAGAGGGGGATTGTGAAGATAAACTTGATTATTTCAGAAATTAGAATTGATTATATTTAGAAAACTTCTTATTTCAGCATGCTGAAGCTTATATTACATTTTCATCATAGCTCCCCTTTAATATTTAATTTTGAAATCTGACATGGGGCCAGACATGTTAGTATCCCAGGCAGTGGCGGAACTACCGGGGGAGCAGGTGGTGCGAGCGGGCCAGGGCCCGCACCCCCTCAGGGCCCCCCGGCAGCACCGCACACCACTGAGATCAACCCGGCAGCGTGCCGTGCGGAGGGGGGCGGGGCCCGGCTGCGAATCACGCACCAGGGCCCGCCCCCTCTAGTAACGCTGCTGATCCCAGGTTTCCCTCAGCCATGTTACTTGTGCTCTGATAAACTTCAGTCTCTCTTTGTTGCTGCACTACAAGTTAGAGTGATATCAACCCCCCACCAGCAGCCCATCAGCAGAACAATGGGAAGGAAAGTAACCAGATAACAGTGCCCTGACATCCACATTGCTAAAAATGCTCCCCACCTAGTGGTAGATATGAGAATGGCACTCGGTAGTAAAAATCCTAGTGGCTACTTCTACAGTTACACTGAGTAGGAGAAACAATCGCTTATCTGAAAGCAGTTCCATTGTGAAGTGCTGACTCTTTTTGAAAGCATAAGAGAAAGCATAATGACCTGAGATGGCTGCCTACACACCAATATCACAACTAAAAAAATACATTTATTGGTTCAAGAATAAAATTTTAAATGATAGAATGAATTACTTGCAATGTAAACAGTGTCATTTAGTAATAAAATCTATACTATAGACATCAAGATAGAATCCCTTTAAAAAACCCAGTTTTCATTTACTCAAGGGACATTAACTAACCATATGCCAATAAGGGGATAATATTCTGCGCTAGGCATTTTGAAAGACCTAATTCCCTACCACGTAGTTGAACTGAAGAAACTCAGATAAATTGTGAAACAGAGAAGCACCTGGATTGTCACAGCTGGCATCCTGTCTAAGATCACTTTTCATGTAGACAACTGTATCACTGATTTTGGCCACCCAGCACTTGCTTATGGCAAATAATGGAGCCTGGAGAGATAACTGGCATTGGTGGAGCATTTTCAATTTTTTTTCTAATAGTATGTACTAAAGTGAACATGTGCAGGTACGGTAACAAGCTTGTTGGGATTGTGCTGCTGTGGCGTTTTAGGGTAGGACTCCACAGGTGATTTCCGCGCGATCCAACACTCTGCGCAAAAATGCAGGCGTCACATCGGATGCAACAGAAATAAGGTAAGTAATAGCATTATTGGATGGTGTCGCAGCATTGATCCGACACAACTTTCGGATGCAGACGCTGCATATATAATTTTTTTTTGTGGTGTCAGATTTAGAAGCTGAAGTTGAGAAAAAGCACAAGATGTTCAAAATCAGCTGCCACTTGAGGCAAATTGAAGTGCTATACATAATAAAGTAGATAAAATCTGTGGTGCTGAGTTGATACCCAAGTACCACTGCTACACTATTGGGTCACAGCCGTAACGTATTTGTTTTTCAAAATGTCACTAATTAAAACCAGATTTGGGCAAAAGTAATTTTGCTTTTTGACAACCTACTATGACACACTGAATGAACATAGTCTGATTTAACCACATTTACTGAAAATTAAACGTACACAGCCTAAAACAACACAGCAGCTGTTGTACTGTTCACTTTGTTTGACAATGGAAAATATGAACTTCTTTCAACCAGCGCCCTCCTTCTACTTTGCGCGATTATCTTCATAACAAGTACAATTTGATACACGTGTCCCTGTGACGCTTGTTTACAATCAGTGGCCTAACGGGCTCTGCATTGTGGGTGTTGTAGTCATCGTAAGGCCCTTGTTAATGGTTTTGATGGATATGAACGCGCCTCCGAAACTACAATCCCCATAACTCACATGGACCAAACACTAGGTTGCCTATTGACAAAACATATCCAGGTGAGCCAATGAAACGGCAAGTGCTGATCTGATTGTCAGATTTACTCGCCTATAGAAGCGAGCCTACTTTTTAACCTCCCATCACCATAACTGACAGCGCTAACTTTTCACCAATAAAAAGTGCACAAAAATTGACAGGCAGTTTACTATACCAATGAGCTTGTGTTATGCCCTCAAACGCCTGCCCTCCAAGGACTTTAAGAGGCAGAGATTAGGTAATGGCGACGGGGTTGGTAAGTAGTGAAAGAAAACTTTATGGCGATAAGTGTTAGGAATGTGTTACAAGTCGTTTGTCACAAGCTGAGACTTCTGTCTGAATTGGGCAAGTTAATGGTTTTGAGTTCGGGGGCTGTCATGGTTGTAACGGAAGTTCTGAGCGTTGCATTCTCGGCTTGTGACGTTCATTGTTTTTGTCAGTGTTGTTGTTACCGGAGGTACGTTCATTCATTTTCCTGCACTGACAGGCTGACCCCTCGGGTTATAGAGCGCCGACTAAGCGTCTATTGTGACACACAGTGTGTTATGTCTGTATAATCCCTGTTCCAGCTGTTACTTGTCAGGCTCGGTCCATTCAAACAACCGCTCCGCTATGGAGGTGATGAGGCCACAGGAAACCAATGCAATGGTGCCTCAGTGACTCGCAACGAAATATGGAAGCATTATAAGTTGCTTGGGCTTATTTGTGTATCCAACTGTAGACTTATAAAAATATATATATGTCTATAAATCTAATACATATCGTGTGTAGAGAGACTGCGCACCTACGGACGAGACTTGTTTCCTTACATATCATTCCGCGGTGCTAATAGTGCGAGGGCAGGATATGTCTGTACATGTTACACGGCTATATATAGTCTAATTAGGTGAATGTACATTAAATAGCTAATAAGCCCAGCCCAGTGGTGGCAGTGAGCACGGTCTGTACGGAGCATTTCCTTATTTCTGCTCAAACAGCTGATTTGCCTGACATAATTGGTCGGTTTAGAGGACGGGAGTCGCAGTGAGCGAGTGACGGGAGTGTATATTGCTGCGTGTAGTACAGCTGGCTGCCCGGCAGGAGTTGCAATGGAACAGCTGGAGGGGCTTGGGCGGGTGCCTCTAACCCCCACTACTCTCGCCTGCTCTTTCCATTCAGATCTACTTCCGTGTCCTGAAACGGCACCTCGGCTACACGAGTGAATACAAGTATGTTGTCTCAGTAAATTGTAGGAAGCTTCAGTTCGCAGGAATTGGGATTACACAGTCTCTCTGAGCGTGGAAAAACAATCCTTTAATAACTGCACGATCGTCGCAAACTCGCTATGCTGCCATATTGGGTGCTAAGAATGAATGAGCCGAGTGCGCAGCCGCATAACATTTATAAACAAGCCTTGAGCCGTCACGTGACGCTGGGGGAATGTTGTTGCGTTTCTTAACTTTGACTTGCTTTCTCTTCACAGTAACTTGGCTACATTCTGCATTTCTGCTTATATCTTCTACTCCCTGTACCTCACTGGCTGCGCATGCTTTTTTTTCTTTTTTAAATGTTGCTGCTCTGTAGGAGATGGAAATCTTATCAGCTGATGACTCCTCTTGCAGGCAGCAGTGGAGAGGAAAGGAAGCTCAGTTAGCTTGCATCTAGGGTTGCCACCTTTTCTGGGGAAAAAATACCGGCCTTCCTATATATTTATCTTTTTTTCCCTATTAACATTGAGATCAGCCATCATTTTTACCGGCCAGGCCGGTAAAATACTGGCCACGTGGCAACCCAACTTGCATCAAGACTACATAATCTCGTATGGATTGCACTGCTCTTTTCAGTGTCGGACTGGGACACCAGGGGACCACCTAAAAATATTAGACCAGGGGCCCACCAAGAAAATTTAGACCAGGGGCCCACTCTCAGTACTATTATTCTTCTTTCCTCACTCAACCTCTATTCTCCTAGTCTCTTTTAGTTAAACATACTATAACCTATTATGCCATCTATTTAGCCTCTTTGTTCTCATAGAAACAGGGAATGGCCATGATATATGCCAAATGTTTAGCAGCATGAGGGCCACTGACACCTGGGCCCACCGGGAGTTTTCCTGGTATCCCGGAGGGCCACTCCGACACTGGCTCTTTCCCAATCATCTTGTATGCACATAGTCACATAGTAGTTTGGTTGAAAAAAAGAGACACCCGTCCAAGTTCAACCATAAGTCTATATATAACCTGCCTAGCTGCCAGTTGATCCAGAGGAAGGCAAAAAACCTCATGAAGCCTCTCCAATTTGCTTCAGAGGGGGGAAAAAATGCCTTCCTGATGCCAAGATGGTAATCAGACCTGTACCCGGATTCATTTGTACTATGTTACCTTTTATAACCTTGTATTCCTTAGTTTGTTTTGAGTTTCCCTTGATCCACTCCTAATCCGCCCACTCCGCTTCATCCTTTCTTTAGACCCACGTCTGCCCCACAGTGATATCACCAAAGGGCAGGGCAGGCACGAGTTTATAAATTCAGGGTTCAGAAGCCGGCAGTGTGAAGATTTTTTTTTGCAGTAGCTGGCCCAAACCTGCCCAACCTGCAGGTTTCGGGCTGAACTGCACATTACTACTCTGTACAGTGGAAATATGACCCGTGGATCTATGCCCCTTTTAATAAGACAAATAATTCAAAAACAATAAATAAATTGTAGGCTAATTGAAGTTAGTTAACCATTCTATAACATACTAAAGGTTAACTTAAAGGTGTACTGCAGCTTAAAAACCAGCACCAGAACTGTCCCAATACTGTAATACAAATTGTACAAAAAGGCAAAAATCATCATTAATGTGGCTTTCTTACATTTTGCATTGCATTGGGGGAGGAGTGTCCGTTTAAGGTATTTGATGCTGGTTATGAGGAAAGGTAAAGCAGTAGAAAATCCCGAAATAGCTTTATGTGCCATGGGTCAAGGGTTTCTTATTTCAAGTGCTCTGCTAGTTTGTCTTAAAGGAACAGTAGCACCAGAAAATTAAAGTGTTTAAAGCAATGAAAATATAACCTACTGATTGCACTGCCCTGGTACAACTGTTTTATTTGCTTCAGAAACTTTATTATAGTTAATATAAATATGATGTTGTGTAGCCATGGGGGAAGGAGAAAAGGCGGAGGATACACATCAGATAACTGATAAGCTCTGTCGTATACAATGGGATTCTTCAGAACTGATCTGCTAACTACATTGTATGCTGCGCTTGAATGGCTGTCCCCATGGCTACACAGCAACTTGTTCATATAAACTATAGTTGTTTTTTTGAAGCAAACAAGCCAGTTTGACCAGTGTAGAGCACATTGTATTGTCATTTCTTTAAAAAGCATTAATTTTTTGCTTACTGTTTCTTTAAGCTGGCTGTTCTATTTTTCATTTAAACTCTTTTGAACATTTGACTGGCCTCCTTGGCTCCTAATAAGGATTTTAACATATGTTTGGATTCTTTGGAGCCATTTCTTTCTTAAATACAAACTTCTAGTTCTTTGAAATTCTGTAGCGTTGTTCATTTTGCTAAAATCTCTATGGTTTGGTGTTCATACCACAACACACTGAGCAGGAGGCTTGTCTGCATGCTTATCTAGAGCACGTTACCTTCAGAAAATCTGAAACTTCTAAATGATTAATTCATCATGCAGTAAGTGCTTTCCATACTTAAAACACTGTTCCTGCAATATTTACTAGCATAGTTGGCACACTGCTGAACTGGAGGAAAAGCTCCCTCTGGTGTTCTCATGATGGCATGACTGAAGCAGTATGAGTTGTAAAGCAATGTGTGGCCCCACCCTTTCTAAATCCGTCTGCAATGTCCCTATAAGACCACTTGATGCCACTATTTTATTAGAAGTTAAACTATCTGTGTAGCTTTACTGAGCACCCATGTTTTTTTTCTATACAGGAACTTATTGATTTAATAAGTAAAAAGTAGAACAAATCTGTTTAATAATTAGGGATGCTTTATATCCATTTCTTTTAGAATAGGCCAAATACCAAATGTTCCACAAAGGGTTATGCTGAAACCAGAACCAAATTCTAACTTGCATTTTCAAATTGGCAAAATCCCAGATGAGAAATTTGCATACATCCTGGGATTTAAAGGGTTCGGGTTTCATGTTGCCCAGTAACTTGGAAATATCCGAATCCAAATTCTGTTGGAAAAAATACTGCCATCAGGGTACTCACAAACGGGAATGGGACCTGTTATCTGGAAAGCTTGGGACCTGGGGGTTTTCCAGATAACAGGTGTTTCCATAATTTGGCTCTTCAAACCTTAGGTCTACTAGAAAATCTTCTAAATATGAAATGAATCCAATAGGCTGGTTCTGCTTCCGATAAGGATTACTTCTATCTTAGTTTGGATCAAGTATAGGGTACTGATTTATTATTACAGAGAAAAACGAAAATCATTTAAAAAAAAAAAAATATTGGATAAAATGGAGTCTATGGGAGATGGTCTTTCTGTAATTCGGAGGTTTCTGGATCACCGTTTTTTTGGATAACAGATGCCATACCTGTAGTTGCAGCAGCATGTTGTCAAGCCCTAAGGTATTGTTGCAGCTGCATCAAGTCAGAATAGGTGACAGTTGCCACAAAAAGAGAAAACACATATAATTGTGCATCAAGATAAAGAATCCTTGAAAAAGCAATTTGTTTACATTTTATATAATGCCCAGGATCCATCCATGTTAAAAAGCAGCACTAGAAACACACATTAGCACTCACTCACCAGCCTGGGCACAATTACATTTACATATTTGCATAAATAGGCAGCAGAGAAAAAAAATATCATTAATCCTTCACATGAATATTATTCACATGCACATGCATATGTTATTGGTACCTTAACAGTATATGCCACACAGTATATGCCAACAAAAAAAATGTTAGGTGGTGCATTCACTTTAGATGATGATAATGAAGCCCATAAGCTTCTGAAAGTTTCTTGAGCAGATATTGTCATGGAAACGCTTGAGTATGCATTTTTGACATCCGCTCCATGTTGCTGCACATGGGCCAATACAGTGGCTCCACATACAGGCACATAAGAACCATAGCGGGGAATTATGTGTAGCACTATCCTGGCTGGGTAGAGCCCTCCAAATCTTTTTTTCTTTTCTTTTTTTTTTTTTTTAATAAAGACGAGTAGGATGTTCAAGGCTGCACATCTGTGTTTATTTTCTTGTATTCATGTCTTTGCTCTAAGTATCCTTTTTTTTGTAAGATCACAATACACATGTTCAATTTTATGTGTGTTTCTTCATAACTTATTGGATGACAAAGCCCATACATTGCATTCTACTCACTGAGGCGCAGGCAAGCATTCTCCTATAGCGGAACTCAGGAGAAATTCACTGCCAATGAACACAGCCTAAGATGTGGAAGAGCCCTTATGCTTATAAGCCACAAGTCTGTCTTCAAATACAGTATCTTACTATCTGTTTACATGTAAAATAAACAGCAACACCAAATAGGAGCACTCTCTCAAAAAAGTCTTTGATGAGCTGGCAGAAAATATTGCCAATAAATAAATGTATATATGTATATTCTAAATAGTCCAGTAAAAATACTTGTATAAAAGCTTGTGTGTGAAATTGTGATCCTCTCATTAGGTTCCACTAAGGGATAAATCTAAAAAGGCCATCATTATAGAACTTAGTAAGCGTAGATTTTAAATGCAATGTCAGTGGCAAAGTATTCAAATATAAAATGCATTGGAATTGGAACACTAAACAAACAGTTTACCTGCTGGAATGCTTAATTATGGTAAACAATGTAAAGGATGAATGGATTGTTCCCTTAAAGTTGTGGTTCACCTTTAAATTTACTTTTAGTATGTTAAAGAATGGCTAATTCTAAGCAACTTTTCAACTAGTCTTCATTTTTTATTTTCTATAGATTTTAAATTATTTGCATTCTTCTTCTGACTCTTTACAGCTTTCAGTTGGGGGTCACTGACCCCCATCTAAAAAAAACAAATGCTCTGTAAGGTTACAAATGTATTGTTACTGCTACTTTTTTTTACTCATCTTTCGGTTTCGGCCCTCTCCTATTCATATTCCAGTCTCTTATTCAAATCAATACATGATTGCTAAGGTAATTTGGACCCTAGCAACTAGATTACTGAACTTGCAAACTGGTGAATAAAAAGCTAAATAACTCAATAAACACAAATAAAAAAACAATTGCAAATTGTCTCAGATACTCTTCTTAACATGATACTAAAACAAAACTCAACAGAATGAACAGACGTCCCCTGTTGGAAGGCATTTGACTTTGTGCTCCAGAAGAGGTTTTGTGTACCTAGAGTTTAAAATTATTACAAATATTAGCACTTCTTTAAGAAAAATATTGTATCCTACGCTCCTTAAACTTACTGGAGGTTATTGAATTCTCATTCTACAGGGACTCACACACGTTCTATTACATGCCTGGTCTAATTTATTTTCTTCGGATTTTTTTTTTTTTTTCGTTTTAATGCCAATTATTCAACATTTTCTGCTTTGTACAATTTGAGTTTTGTTTATTTCAAGTCAATGTGTTGTGTAAAGTAGAGTCCTCATTGAGTTGGTTGCGGGATAGTGACTGTTTTGGAAAGCCTATGATTAAGGGTGGGGCAGTCCAAAACATATCAGGCCATTATGGTGCTGTCTGGAGTTCTTAAAGGAGACATATTGTGTAAAAAATAAGAATGTACCAGTGCGTTATACTCATTTAGATATAGAAGAATTGTGCTTAAAAAAAGTAGTGCTTCAGGCTGATTTATTGAATATTTCTGCAAAAACCCTTCCTAATAATCCCTTCCACTTCCTGCTCCCTGAATTCCCAGGTTGTGCAGGGGAGCCGGCAGCTATCAGCACACTATACTGTAGGACAGGAACCAATCAGCAGCTAGCAGGACTTGATAGGGAACTGAAGCCTCTCTGTGCTTGTGTGACTGCAGGGCTGTGATTGGCTGTCCCCCTCCTACTGTACTTCTGGCAGGGACCGTTAGGACACACCCACCCCTCATTTGAAACACAGACAGGGACCAGTGAACATCTAAATGGAGCTCCAATAAAGGAGCTATTTTTAAAGATAATATTAATTTTTAGCACCATGTAAAAGCAACACCATATATTACTTATAATTGTCTACATAATTAGGGTTTCTTCATTTATCCTATCATGTGTCTCTTTTAATGTATAGCAGTAAATACTTGTAGCTGTTCCAGTGTTGCTGCTTTTCATGCTTGTTAGCATCTTAATATTGTAAACCATTCAGTTTCTTGTACTTCTTTTCCTTTTCCTTTTCCTTGACCTGCTTAGTTCAAGTGCTATAATATGGTGTGGGAAGTCAAGGCAAAAGATATGCCCAACGCTGTGCAAAAGGTCCAGTTGGTTATGGATAACAGGCTTACAGGAATGAACGAATCTTTGGAAATGTTGAAATGCAATGAGCATATTCCGTCCTCTCCTGGATATGAATCGTCTGATGATCATATGGAGCTTGGTAAGTGGCACGTTAATTGTAATATAAAATGTTTGCATTTTACAGCAGTGTTTTATAAATATTTGATACTAATAATAATAATTTTCTTGAAGGGATACTATTCCCCTGCACATTGCAGGTCATGAAGGATATTCCAACCATTTTACTGGTATGCTGCAGGATAGAGAGTGTGTCCTATTCCTAGCAACTTTGCATTTGGTCTGCATTATTTTATTTTTTTAGATTTTAAATTATTTGCCTACCTTTTCCACAACTTTCAGCTTTTAAATGGGGCTCACTGACCCCCATTTGCCCAAAAAACTATTGCTCTGTGCTCATGTACAAATGTTTTGTTATTGTTGCTTTTTATTACTTATTCCTCTACTCATCATTTTCCAAAAATGGAAATGAATTGCAAATTGTCTCAGAATATTAATGTATATGTCATACTAACAGTTAATTTAAAGGTGAACAACCTCTTCAATTATATTAAGAACAAGATGGCAGCTTGTTCCCTATGCAACTGTGGAGAGCAGGAGTTTTGACTGGTGCAGTTCTCCCAGAGTGGAATACAGAGAACAAAATACAGAGATCAAAATACCCTACATACTATTCTAGTCCTAAATAATACAAATTTTGTGAAAATAATGCAATTTGGCAGATTCTGTAAGAAAGCTATTAGACATTGAGTAGGTTTGTGTTTTTATTCAAAACAGTTTGTTTTGTGTACACATTTATCAGCTTGTGAATCTGTGGCTCTAGTCAATCTTGTATGTAGTCTATAAAACAGCATATTATGCACCTGACCTTGAAGTATAGTAAACCTTCATTTTTAGTTTTATTGTGCCAAAGATTTGAACCAGATATGGCCATGCCACCTTCCATCTCACTGTATATTCCCAAACAGGCTGCAGTCTTTTTCTAAACTGACTCTTTTTATTTGGGTTAGTAGTGAGCTGCTAACTATTGGAAGAGTTTTTTTGCAGAGTGACTGAGCAACAAAGTACTGTACATAACTTTTTATGTTCTAAATATACCCCATTAACCCAGGGCATTATTTCCATGTAAAGCTCATATTAAAATTTTCCTTTTAAAAATTTGAGATCCTAGTGTGAATATTATTTTGACGTGAACAGCTAAGAATGGAATTTTGAAGTTGAAGTGTTCAGCTACTTTTATTATTCTGAACTACAGATGATATTCCAGAATTGCGAACTGTGCCGACTGATTCCACATCACCTGAGGTTTTCCACCTTGACTCAGGTATTTCACACCAAGAATACACAGTGCCTTCATGGAGCCAAAATACCTCAGACATTTCTAAAAATGAATATTCGTGTGATACTGGCATGAATTGGCTGACTGAGCTGGCAAATATAGCCACGAGCCCTCAGAGTCCTTTGATGCAATGTTCATTCTATAACAGGTATATATATATATATATATATATTGCTTCACTTCTGTGATTGTAAGGGGAATACTGTAAATACAAGCTCAGTATTGTCTCTGGGAATTCAACAAATATTTGGCACATCAAAAATAAATCATTATTTAGTGGACTATGTGTACCATTCCACGAAGGGTATACAATAACCACTTAATCAGCTGCTTTATTCATGTTTTCCTGGATTTTCCATGTATTTATTTTCATTGAATAAACCTCTATATGCAGCTCAAACGTTTCACTTGTTTAATCTGCTTTCATTCTCCTGTTTCAGATCATCGCCTGTTCATATAATAGCTACCAGTAAAAGTTTACATTCCTATGCCCGCCCCCCACCGGTCTCCACAGAGAGTAAATCAAGCGTCTCCAAAAGTCATTGGCGAGAAGAAACAGCAGTCAGGCACGAACGAGTGAGTTTATTTTAATGAGCCTATCTACAAAAAGAAGTAGAAAGATTGCCAATGCACAGTTTGCTTTTAAAAATATATTATTACAAAAAAATGAGGTTTATTACCGCATTTTGGGCAAAATATGAAAGTTCACGTGCCGCGTCATTTAAAAAAAAAAATGTAATGGAAAAAAACTCGAATTAGTGAATTTGAGGTGAACATTTGATTAAACTCAAATTTATTGCGTTTTTTGCAGGGAAAAAACTTGAATTGAGTTTTTGAGTGAAAACCCACCACAAAAAACACTATTAATTTCTTTAAATTAACATGTATTAATAGAGCTCCAACATATTGTGCAGAGCTGTTATGGTTTAAGGCACCTCTGCCATTGACTTCTACATGACATTAACAGGTTTTAGCTGTAGTATTTTTGAATTAAAGCTATTTTCAGGGTCGGTGTAATAAATCTTAATTCGATAATTTGAGTTTTGACTGAAAAATACCCTCAATTTTTCTGGTTAAATAAAACTCAACCTTTAATAAATCAGTTCTGCATTCAGCTGATTTGGTAAATACTGATCCAGTATTTACCAAATCCTAAAATGATGGATTTTATTATTACGTGTTCATCTCATGTTAAAGGACTAGTAATATAAATACCTGAAAATAACTAACTTGCATATAAAGTTTGTATCTATTGTTCAAGTGCCTACAAATAATCAAGTTGGCCAATCATCCCTGACAGACACACTCACATCTGATTCATTAGGAATTCTGTATTTTATTATGTAATTTCATAGGCACTGAAAAATGCTTTCCAAAGTAAAACTCCCAAATGATTAGCCTCTTTATTGTACACAAGAGAAGATCACACTCTAATTGGCTCTAAGGTTGGGACTTTTGGTCTACATGCTTGCATACATTTAGTAGTGGATTATTTTCTTGCTTACTGATAATGTTGGCTGTACATTCATTTAGCCATCACCTTTTCCAGTGAGTATCGGCTAGAATGGAGGGGGGACAGCAAAGGGAGAGTTGGAGAACACCAATTTAACAGTGATGGGTTGAGCTTAAGTTGTAAAGGAAAGTAGAACAGAGAGTATAGAATGGAAAAGAGCAGGGAACATGGCAATGCAGAATAGTGAAGGAAAGAAGGGGTGGAGAACAGGCAGAATAGAAAGGAAAAGAGAACTGCTGAATGCAATGGCAGAACATAAAAATATGTAATAGTAAGAACAGTAGAAAGTAAAATACACGATACAACAGAAGATAAAAAGAGTATGTATATGTGTGAGGTGAGGGGGAGATGCTGTTAAATGTTGCCTGAATCGGGGTCATGAGCAAATACATTGTAAAACCCTCTGTCAGAAGGCATACCCCTCATGATTTATGGTTTCTCTTTTGTAACAGACCAACAGTGAATCGGAATCTGGCATTTTCTGTATGTCTTCATTTTCTGATGATGATGATTTAGGATGGTGCCATTCTTGGCCACAGACTGTTTGGCATTGTTTTCTGAAAGGTATTGTTATTGTATTAAATAATTTGTGATACTGCAAGTTATCTGCATTTTACATTTACATACTACTACTTCTTTGGCCCTGTTACCTTTCTTGTGATGGCTAAAATCAAGCACACTGCTGAAACATCTAGAATCTGTATGAAACATGAGCCAACATGCATTGCACTCTTTATTAATATGGATTCAAACTAGTGTCCACTTTGTTTGCCACATACAAGTTGTATCACTCACAGTTAGAGATTGGCATAAGTAAATGAGCCTCATAAATTCTTTCTGATTACTTAAAACACTGACCTATTGCAAATTAGACACAATTAGCTTGAACTACAGAATCTGTTTCCCTGAATAACTGGGAATTACCTGATCCCACAGGTTACCCTTCCCTGCGCCTTCAAGGTGCCAATGAAGAATTATGGTCTTGTGCCACCTTTACACATTAACCCATAATTGGAGAGACCATGTTTTTGTCCCATAGTGAAATTTATGTTATACATTTATGTTAGCCTCACTGCAACGTATAGGGAACCAAATGTTCATCAGTTTAACCTAATTTGAAATATTTACACTACCTATGATTTTGGTCAGGCTCAATCTTTAATCAGTTCATAGCTGACATATTGAAAATCTATTTTTTTTTTTTTTCATTTCAAGACCATTTGTGCTAAATAGATTTTATGATTATGCTTATTTAATTAATGTCCCAGCAGAATTATGTTTAGAGTATGGGTAGGTCATTTTATTGCCTACTCAAAAACCTATTCTGTTTTAAATATGTGCAGTCGAAACGTCTGTATAAAACGTATCCCATACTGGAGTGCTGAATTACTGTAGGTGCTCAAGAATGACAACTTGGTTCTTTGCGTTTTTGAAGTCATGTTGTGTTCCATTCCTTTGTTGTGCGTTCATAGTCAACTACAGCAGCAGGGGCATAACTATAGAGGAAGCAGACCCTGCGGTTGCAGGGGGGCCCAGGAGTGTAGGGGGCCTAGTGAGACCCTAATTAATTAGCAATTTTAATATATCTTGGTAAAATAGGCCAACTTATAAATATTTTGGGGCCCTAAATTGAATTTGCTATGGGGCCCAGTAACAACTAGTTACGCCACTGTACAGCAGCAAGTTAATGTAGGGTCACCAGTGTGTTAATCCTGAGCTGGAGGTTTGGTTTGCATCCTAAACCAATGATGGGTGTAAATAGCTGCTTTGCATTTATAAGTGAACAATTTGAGGCTCACAATCCCACAAGGTATCGGCTATGGCACTAGGTTATAGCTACACTGGAAATCTTTTCTGATTGTATTCATTTGCATAAGTGATCAATAAGACAATCAGTATGTACATATTCTGCAATGAAGAATTATTTTACAAGATGTAGTAGACAATCAACTAATCACTGCATCTGACCTAGGCTACTGCCTGATTGCACAACCACTTCACTTACAGCGCTGTAAAAGATGCTAAATTTGGAAAATCAGCAAGGGGTTGATGTTTAGACATTCTATTATATATGCATCAGAATCCCTTATTGTCTATGTGCATGCATATGTGTTGTTAAATGGCTTTTGTTTTAATTCCCTTTTTTAATAGGAACCCGTTTATGCTTCCATAAAGGGCGCAAAAAACAGTGGCAGGATGTTGAAGATTTTGCCAAAAGTACAAGATGGAGAAATGAGAGGGGCATTGACTCATACAAGGTATAACCAGTGTTCACCATTGTCCTGAGATCTATTTTTAAAGGACATGTAAACTCCCACAAAAACATTTAATCCATCAACAGCCTTTTTGAAATCTTTAAATACCTGCCACTCTGGTTGTTAAAAGGTTTATAGTAAGGCTGCGAAACCCTCTCTCATTTAGTTTTCCTTCTCCTCTTTTAACCGACTCTGCCCCTCCCTTGGGACTTACTTTGGCTGATGGCTACTGAACATGCTCAGATTACTTAACACACCCTCCAGTCTAACAGCCAATGAAGAGACAGCATTGCTGGTTCCCATAGACATTCTGCTCTAGCGGTCTGCTCCTATTTTTTTTCTCCTGAGCTCAGCTTAACCATTTAAGTGCTCAATCCAAGCAGGACTTTTTTTATCAAAATAGGTTCTGCCTGTGTAAGCCTGCATTCTTGATTTCATAACCTTTACAGTGAATGTGTGTGGTTTGCAGATGTAAAAGTCACTCATAACGTGAGGGAAAATAACTGCTGGGTGAAAGCTGCCATTTTTTTTTAGGGAAATGCGATGGCGCTGGCAAATGGGGGGGGGGGAATATACAGTACAAATGATGTGGTTTTGGTGGGGGAGATGTGCCCAATGGACATGGTAGGAAAATGTAGAGGTTACATGTTCATTTATCTTATTAAACAATCTTTTTTGTATTCTGTGTTATGGAGTTTCCATGCTTTTCCCACTCTCCACCATGCCCCTTTCTGTTTTGTATTATTAGACCTAGCTTCATTTTTCTTGCCACTAACCATGTGCTGGCTGGAGGTGCAGTTCTATTAAAGAGATTTTCTGTGCCACCCACTGGACAGAACATTTGGCAATCTTGACTGCTTCACTGTAGCCACCCAGTAGCATCCAGAATTATGTGCCAATAACTGCTCCTGTTTTTGCCTTTTTTAAAGTTTATGCTGATAATCTTCAGTGCCTTTTAGCTCAAGGTGACAAACATTTACAGGAAATAAATAGTGTCACTGGCATAAAAAAAAAAAAGTATGAAGATGATGATGAACTCAAAGTTCTTTATACCTAAAGCAATTTGGGATGTTCATAAAGAGACGGTATACACCCCTTTTCAACATGAGCTCAACGAATGGTGCTTTTAGCTAATGTGTTTTTAGGTGTCACAAGCTGTAGGTTTATACACGGTGGAGAGTATAGCTGGTCCTATGACTGTCCCACTGGTGCTCCGTCCTAGCACCAGATATAGTACTATAGCTTTACAAAGTTGAGATCAGAAGGACACTGCCGCAGATTTACTGCTGATGTGCAAATTTATTGTCCACACAACATGTTTAGGGCAACATATGCCCATATGAAAAGGGTATATGTATGCCCATATGACAAAGGGCATATGTTGCCCGAAACATGACGTGTGGACAATAAATTTGCACATCAGCAGTAAATCTGCGGCAGTGTCCTTCTCTTCTTAACTTTGTAAAGCTAATGTGTTTTTAGGTGTATACTGTCCCTTTAAGCAACTGAAATTTGAGAAAAGGTTGAGAAAAATATTATGTTTTAATAACTATAATCTACACAAGATGTTTACCTTTTAGGATTATGGTTCCGATGGTCTTAAGTTGGTCTCTTACGAGGAGTGTGTATCGTATGGAGAATCCGTTGTGCAGCTTACTTTTGATCCTGGTACAACAGATGTAGGCTTGCTGACAGTGGAGTGCAAACTGGACCACCCGTATTATGTGAAAAATAAAGGTATGGTTTGCTTGCAAGGGTAATGTAGGTCTATAGTTATCATTTAATTGTAATTATTTTCCTAGTGATTTATTCGTAATACATAACTACACAATTTCCTAATACAAATGATTGTAGGTCAACATAACAAACATCCTTAGGTGCTGGTAAAATGTTTGTTCCAGCAAAAGGCTGCACACTTATATTTGTGTCTTCTGTGCTCTGTTATAAGTGAGAGATATATATATATATATATATATATATATATATATATATATATATATATATATAATACACAAAAGCCATGAATATCTTGTAAATTATATCCTTATAAATGGTGAGTTCTGATGTCATCAGTTATAAACGGTGAGTTCTGATGTCATTTCAGTCACATGACTCACTGAAATTTGTGTATTATAATAAAGTACTCCCTGTTGCAAAATATGAGGATATTAGAAGTTACGTCGGAGTTCCATGACCTGTATAAAAACACTCTGCCTTCGGCCTCGTGTTTTTATATGGTCATGAAACTCCTCTGTAACTTATAATATCCTTATATTTTACAAGAGGGGGTACGTTATTCAAAATATATATATATATATATATATATATATATATATATATATATATATATATATATATACTGCAGTTGCTTTTTATAGTAAACATAAAAAGAATCAGGCTGCTTTCTTAAGAGGAAAAAACCCAGATGTTTATCTTTTATTTAGTGAGAGATTGGATGGTTTACATTACAAGCCTTACAGAAAGACAAGTGTTAAGGATTTTTCTGATTATTATTAATTTAACATTCACAGGTTGGTCATCTTTCTACCCAAGTCTAACTGTGGTTCAGCACGGTATTCCCTGTTGTGAAATTCATGTTGGAGATGTATGTCTACCTCCTGGTCACCCAGATGCCATAAACTTTGATGATTCTGGTGTTTTTGATACATTTAAAAGGTAATCATTAATTATCCGCTCTTCAGGCCTGTGACACAGGGCATTTTAACCACTGATGTATTCAGCCAGGAAACCTCAGCAATCAAACCCACCAATCTGCACGTCCCATAGAGATGTATGGGAAATGCTCTGCCTATAAAGGTGGACCACTACTTAGAGAGGCCACAGCTCCCAAATTCTTTTGATATTCTGAAAAGAAGGAGGGGAAAAACATTTATTTAAGATATAGAAATATGGTTCTCTATGGTTGTCCAATTCATTGGTTTAGCAGCTTGTCATTTAAATGGGCCCACGCATTTTCAGTTGGACTTTGCATAGTGTAATAAGATTACTATGGGGATGAGAGGATATCTCCACATGGTTTTCTAGGGAATAACTATTACATTCTTATCAGTGGCACGGTTTGTATATTTATTTCTGATCAGCTGATCTTATTGTTCCAGCTATGACTTTACCCCAATGGATTCTTCTGCTGTGTACGTGTTAAGTAGTATGGCACGTCAGCGCCGCGCTTCATCCAGTGGAAGAGCAAGCAGTCCAGATACAGAGAGATCTGAGTATTGCAAGGATTATGTATCTCCCAGATCTTCACAGACCTCCTACAGCTCATTATGTAATAAGACTGGCAGGAATCACACCTCAGGGACTGCAAACTCTGTGACTGTCACATCACCCAACAAGTGCAAAAGACCAATGAATGCTTTCATGCTTTTTGCCAAAAAGTACAGAGTTGAATATACTCAGATGTATCCAGGAAAAGATAACCGGTAATTAGATGAATTTTGTCAATAGAAATCTGCTGTACAGAGTCACCAAACAAAGTAGATTAATGTTATTATTTTTATTCATGAGCAATACATTCACATGTGTTCAGCTTGTTGCCAAAGGGAACAAAAACCTTTCACAGCCTTTCATCTTAGGTCCAGTCAACTACTAAGCAGTGATGGTTTGTCAATGTCATTGTGTCTAAGATGAAGCAGACCAGTAAAATGAGGGAATAAAATGTATAATGTATAACTATGTTTACTTTTCTGCACTACACCATAGTCTGCTGTGTTAACTGTTTGAGGTTTTCAACTTTACATCATCAATAGAATCTAAAATGATCAGGCATCAAATATATAGTGTTAATTGTACTGCCAACAATGTGTGTCTTTACACAAAGCTTCAATACCAATAGGAAAAACTGCCATTGTTCAGATGACTAAATGTAACATCAGAATGTTTGTAGATAAGTAAAACTATATGGAGGCTGCTCTGTGGTTTCTATATTGTTATTTCTTAATGAAGATGCAGATGAACAAGTGCCGTTATTACAGGCCAGTGGTTAGGGCTTCTGAAAGGCGTTGCAGTTATTTGCAGAATAATTGAAAAGCTACAGAAAACACTAGAGCCCCAAGAGTGGGAAGCTGGATGAAGTGATATTTCTAACTTTGTCATTTTTTTAACACTTTGCAGAGCCATAAGTGTGATACTTGGTGACCGGTGGAAAAAGATGAAGAATGAGGAAAGGAGGATATACACTATAGAAGCCAAAGCTCTGGCTGAAGAACAAAAACGTTTAAATCCCGACTGTTGGAAGAGGAAAAGAACAAATTCAGTATGTTCCTATAAACATTAAACCCCTCAACACTACTGAACTGAGACTGTCCTCACTATTCACTTGTTAGTCCCATCATGTGTCAGTGGAGAGACAAGTTAAAAACTATTTTCTATTAAGGAAGATTAGAGGTAAACTAGAGAGACATGGCTTGCCATGGCACATCAGGATCCATTTAAATTTCAAATAGGTGTGATGAGCTATTTAACTAGAGGGATAGCATTTGAGTCAGCATTTGTAACTTATTAGCAAAATCACAAAACCAAAGGACATTGATTGAATGTACATGAACATATGTTCCCCTTTAACTCAGAACATACTGCTATGACTCCACTGATATCTAAATGAGTGTTCACTAACTGGATGTTGTGGCTCACTAGAATGCCTCTGATGATTTAGGAGAGCCAGATTCTTCTTGGTGATATCTGAATATCTTTGACCATGAACTTTCATCTACTTAGACTCTCATTTGTAAGCTGTGAGTATATAGGCAATGACACACGGGATGTTTTGTCGTCGGCAATTAATGGTCCCTACTTTTCTTCCTATAGACATTTCACATTAATGCCAGCGGGGAGGAAACTAGGGATGTTTTGTTACTTGTTGTGGAGCAAATTTACCACTGACAATACGGTCCATGTTCCATTGTCCTACACTGCATTTGTTTACTTACTTGGGGCTTCAAATGTGCATCTATTGCAATGCATATATTGCATTTCTGTTTGTGTGCATTGCTGGAATTTCAATTGCCGTTTATTGTAATTTAAACATGTAATGAATAAAAAAAAACAGTACAGGTATGGAATCCATTATCCGGAAACCCGTTATCTAGAAAGATCTGAATTATGGAATGCTCGTCTCCCATAGACTCTTATTTTATCCAAATAGTTCAAATTTTTTAAAATTATCTCCTTTTTCTCTGTAATAATAAAACATTAACTTGTACTTGATCCCAACTAAGTTATAATTATTCCTTATTGGAAGCAAAACCAGCCTATTGGGTTTATTTCATGTTTACATGATTTTCTAGTAGACTTAAAGTACAAAAATTTAAATTATGGAAACCTCCATTATCCGGAAACCTCCAGGTCCCGAGCATTCTGGATAACAGGTCCCATACCTGTACAATATTGTACTAAATGCAGGTCTACAGCAAAATGTGTGTGGCTTCCCCCATTATTATGGGGCAGAAGGAAATATATAAGGAACTTTGTGCTTGTAACCCATGACTTTAATGTATCCGTATTTAGTGCTGCCCAGTGTAATTGACTGTATTTTCTTTTCCAATCCAGGGTTCCCAACAGCATTAAACATGAACATTGCTGAATCCTCGTGGAAGTGATATACGGCTGCATCAATGCGACAAATAAAATAAAAATCACATTCACAATATTTCTCGGTATTTGTGAGCAGAAGATGTTCTGTCATGTAAATGGATGGAATGAGTGATTTTTTTTTTAAAGAAAAAAATATATAGCATTAAGTATGCAAAAAATATCTATTTTAAACCAAATTGCCTTATTTTTGAAAATGTATGTTATCAGGTAACAGGCTTGAAAATTTGATATCCTGTGGTGCTAAATCAGCATATTGTTTGACTACAGATAAAAAGGGGAACTTATAGAACATATAACTGCTGTTTATTGACCCTACTGCTTATTAATATGTATTGCATAAATTATCTTAACGTTAGAATTTGTATTTTTCTGACGTGATATTTGAATGCAAAGTGCATGAGCACTAACTGACTATCCAGCGCCACTGAGCTTCTTATACTATGGCAGGTGGATCATTCACTTCCTTGTGGGCAGAGAAGCCTGAAGTGAATTGAGACCTCGCCAGAGGCCAAGGTGTTAAAAGCTTATGACTTAGTAATGTAGTTTGCTGAAGAATCTACAAAGATTATATTTTGTTAGAGAAAATGTCATGTATGATGTGGGGCCGACCTTGCACTTATCTATGGTGCAACACTTGCACTTTACTTTTCTTGCAACTGTCAGATTGAACGGCTGCATTTCTTTATTGTGTTGTAGCTGTAGGGCTATGACCGGCTGCAATCATGGCTATTTGTGTTACTATTCAAGAATCACAGCTGTAAAACAGTTTGTCTGGAACTTGTGGAAACATAATATTGCCCCTATAATTTTTGCACACTATATTCTTGTATATTTCAAATAAATTTGTTCAACTAGAGCTCTGGTTTCATACATTAATGTGCAATAAAATGTAAAGTTGTCTATGCATTTAGTATTGTCGTAATGAAAGTTTATTATCAATCTTTTGCAAGTATGATTGTTCCAATGTTCACCACAATCTTCACCATAGTATTTGACTGGTTCGTTTACAATATTTTAACAGAAAGTGACAGAAAAGACCAATGTAAGACGACTAGCATGTAAAACAGGTTCCCCATGATCCTATCTACTGACTATGGATCCAGTTTCAGAGCATATGAACTCACACACCAGGGCTGAGGAATGATTTTGGTACTGATACATTGGGAAGTGAGCGGAAATGCAGTGTTTGATGTTCATGTACCAGTGTGATCCTGCCTTCAATAGGCATTGGTCACTGAAGTTGAAATTGGCTTTAGCCCAGTGACAGAAACCTCTGCAATTTCCCCCTTGATTCATTTGTCAGTAGACAGGGGCATGGGTGGCCTTTGCAGTTGGTTCTTGTTGAACCTGTGGGTTAAAGAATAAGGTGTACAAAAAAAGTAGCATTTGTCTTTCCCTGTAGGAACCAAATCAGCAATTTCATTTGATACAATCTCTGGCCATGGAACTGATTTCCTATACAATCGCTCCTTCCAACTGCATTCTACTGGAAAGACCAGAGAGATTAGAAAGAAAAGGTAGAAATAACTATTAAAAAGGCTACTGGAGGGAAGACATGGCTTTCTGAAGAACTTGAACCATTATGGGATAGACTGGTGCAAATTCCTTGCCATCTCTGGCTTTTACAGACTGCACGTAGGCTTCAAGGGCTCCTCTGAAAAAAATAAAAAATGAATATAAATATTAGTTACACAAAATCTCACCTGAACCACAAGTCAAAGTAGCAATGTGTTGAACAGAATGGGTTCATATGTGAACTTTGTATTAATAATTTCAAGTACAGTCCCTCACCTTATACGCAGAGCAACACACTCAAAGTAGAGGTAATGTGACAGTTGTACTTATGCAGAGCTACTTATTACACGCATTGCTGTGCACTCAGTATTCTTTTCATTTACTAAAACTCTACAGAGTTGCATCAGTGCAGTAACCCATGGCAGCCAGTAATTAGCTCAGATCAATCTGCTGAAATAGATTTGCATGAAATGATAATTGGCTTCTGCGAGTTACACCACAAATACATTATTTACAGAACAAGTCATTCTACCAATGGACTCTAATGATTGTGTTATGGGGCCCCATATTTGTTATACCCCGGGCTTAAAGGGGTAGGTAACTTTTCCACATCCACTGCTTTTTCATAGTTCACAATACAAAATTCTGCTGCCACTTAAAGGGTTAAGTGGCACTATAGAACCCTGCTTTGCACCCCCTAGCTCCCCAAACTTAATGGACGGAAACAGAGTGTCGCTTCCTTTCCACCTTCAGTTCACACTCAGCAATATACTGAGAACTAGAAATTGTTTTAGTTTACTTTTTTATCTTGAAGGGAAACCTGCACTTTTACATGTTTGCAGCGCTGTCCTTTAACTGGCCAATGTAGGTCACTGAAAGATACGATTTTAAGTCTTGTCCAACCAATATCCATAGTACAGAGATATTGGTCAGGCTCAAATACCAAAATTCATTCAAAACCGTTGCATGAGATTTAATTGGTAGTTGTAAGTGCAGCCTTAGTGAGTGTGGTTAGGACTGCTGGGCTGCTGCAGCATCAACATAAAGAGAAGTTGAAAATATTGTCAGCATCCCCTTCAACTACACCCATAATGGCACCCAGCAACTATTCAAACATATTTTTCAAATCTATAACCACTGACTGCTGCCCGTGGATTTGGGAATTGGACTATATTTACAGTGAAAACCATTCCAACAAAATGACTGTGAATATCTAAGGGGAGGCATATTAGGGTAGAACTCCACGGTGCGGCTCAAGACTTCACGTCGCCATGTGGTAAAATGCATGCGTCTAATGTTCATCGTTTTCATCCGACAGTTGGATAAATGTAGTTCTTACCTGCGAATTCTCCTTCACTTCCTGTATCTCCAGGACATCCGACACGTCGCATGCATTTTGTCGCATGGTGACGTGTCAGCTCAAGCCGCACCGTTGAGTCCCACCCTTAAAGAGAAGGTTATTGCATATATAATAAGGAATGACATTACTTGATAAGAAGCAGCCGGTCTTTTTCCATTGGGTGATCATCCAGCCACTGGGAGTAACGGGCAATGGACCATTCTGCTCTCTGGGAAAGAAAAGAATCTTCAATAAGAAATTCTCAGACATTATTGCTTACGTCTCTTGCAGCACTTAAAGAATTTCTGTTTGGAGAAAACGTCACCACACTGTGGGACTTAACTGCTTAAGCACTTTCCTTTCTCCCAGCTTACTGTGTGTATAGCTAATGCAATGATGTTTTAAAGGGAAGAAAATGGTTGAAAAGAAGCAGTGGCCTGAGGAAAAAGTTGTCTATCTATTTCACGGGGGGGGGGGGGGGACAGACTTTAGCCACATAAAGGTGCCTTTTAGCAGAAAGAGATTTATTCTGTAGTCTCTTTAGTTCATCATGTCCTTTTAAAACATATACATCATCATTGTGTTATCTTGAAAAAAAACAAGTTTGTAAGAACCAACTGAGAGGGGATTTATTTTAGTGCAATTCAAGAACAGCCCTGCGCTCCCCACACATTAACTGGCAGGGTATCCGGCATCCTCCCTTTCTGCATGAAGTTGCATTTAATAATGTAGAAGGCAATGGGCGTTGCACTTTAAAATGTCAAGCTATTTCTCATTTTGAGTTTAGGAAGACCAGTTCCAAAGTTGGCATTTAGAGTCGCTGAATGGCAGCTGGTGTTGCAGGATGGTTAGGGGGTTCCGACACTAAACTTTACACGAGAAAACACAGCTCCCAACATCACAAGCCACGTGCATGATATGAGAAGTGAACAACTGCTAATAGAAAAAGAAAATGTAAGAGGGGAAAATGAAGATGCAGATTTCATGGAATAAAAAGTTACCTGGTATGGGGACTTCAAGTCTGGGGGGGCCCTTGTGAAAAGGAACTGCAGAATGACACTGTATGGGATGAGGTCTCCCACAGAAGAGCTGCTGGCGATATGTTCACTGGTCTGGAACAGCAAAGGCCTGCAACAAGAAGTTTGCATATTTTACTCATAGTCAATGCAAATGGTACATGATTAAAGATGCAATTCTGTACATAAATGTCCTTATCTGTATCTAATGTAGGACAATCTCCATTGCTAGGAATGCTGTCCCCAGGGAGCAGCCCTGTAAATATGAGCGGATAACTCATACATATACATATTGTCCTAGTGAAGAGACTAAGCAGCAAAGAGAGCACAACACAGCGTGTACATACTAAATGCTCAGAAATGCTCACGGATGTTACAATCTGTTGCCAATTCAGCCCTAATATCTTGTCAGAAGATCAGAGAAATGTATCTGCACAGCGTGTGTCCTTGAACATCTCCAGCACATTCACAGCAATGTCTTTACTGGAAACTGCAGCTTTTTCCCATCAAGAGAACAAAGGGACAATAGAGCTGTAACACAACTCCCAGCATGCACAGCAGGATAAAGGGCTTCTCTTGGAGATGAACCAATGGCTGAACAGGGTTCCATCTCTAAAACACAGCATGTACCCCGAGATATATATCTATATATATATTTATTTGGGGCACACAGGCTGATACTGAGGCAGAACTAGTCAGACACCTGTGGGCTGCAGAATGGATTTTATTTTGAGAGAGAATAAGATGTTCTGATGGGCAGCTAATTACATTACACCTACAAGGCCAGAGAAACAGAACTTAATTATGTCTTAATGTTTGTATCTGCCAACAAGGGCATGTCAGATTCTTCTCCCAGTGACAATTCTATAATAGGAGGCAAAAGAACAAATATTCAATAAGGGCCAGATGCACAAATGATTTCACATGGCAAATCATGTCCAGTAACAGGCAGTTAGTTGCACAGAATGCGGTGTCTGTGGCAATATTTGGGCCCAAGCAAGAAGGACAATGTCACTTTGCAAGTACTTCACAAAGGAAACAGACAGGCCTCTAATATTTATCAAAGATTGATTTGCCAAATTAGTACAGGGTATGTGTATGCAAAAAAGAGCTTCTTTCCTCTGCATCCAGGGCATTGCTACATTCGGCACCTCATGTTAGACTGGAAATCAAAGAATTCTGCTGTTGGGACATAGACAGGGAGTACAGGGCCACCTATGTCTCCCCCCAGCTCTGTGTTCAGTAGAGAACAATTGCAAACGTTCTAAGTATGGGGGCGGGGGGCGCAAAAGTCCAAAAACACCAACTGGCACATGCTTTTTGCACTGCTCACCAGGCCCTACACAATTCCTTATAACTGCAATGTTATATTTAATCCAGTGCTGTGCAACATTCTACAGATGGAGGGCCACATTGTGTTGGACTTGTATCTTGGAGGCAGAGTTGTATTTAGTTCTGGTATTGCCCAAGGCACTGCACCTCAGCCCGACACTTTTTCCTGGCGACTGGTGCATGAGCCAATCACTGGAGAGGTCAGTAACCCCTTCCTCCCCCTAACTCTGCAACTGGATTTTGTGCAAGTATCCAGCTGTGGTGGGCTGGGGGAAATTTCCTATTTACTCACAGATGACTATATGGTACAAACAGTCTTGCTTGGAGGGACCACCTGAACAGGGAAGGTTTCTGCTGTTAGATCACAACTTTTAAGTCACAACCACTTTAGGCCTTTCTGCACATTCTACTCTTCTACATTTCCCTTTCCTCAGCTCTGTCACTTCTCTTTGCCTCTCTTCCCCTTCTCTCTATACTTGTCTCTCCCCTTGTCACCCAGCTTCTCATTTCCATTCTCCTTTAGCCTTTTGGTCAGCATTTCCCTTTAGTCTCACCTTCAATTATCTTTCTATGTTCTTCCAAGTATTTATATATGTATACAATAGGGATGTGTTATGTGCAGGACACACAAATATAACTTTAAATGTAGAACAGAACATATTTACTTAGGGCTGATACATCAGCTGGACATTCAAACTCCAAATCCACTCCCTTCTCAGCTGCCTCCTGTATAGGAGCGGTTACAATGAGCCGACAGTTACATGTGAGCAAGGGGAAGACTCTACATGGGATAAACACTGTTTTCTGAACATGTTAGAAAAGAAGTCTGTGGCACTTAAGTATATGTAAATAGTATGCAGTAGCAATAGGTGTAAAACACGGGTACGATACGAGCCACAGATTGTTTCTAGAAGCGGCTGACCCTGCTGCAATAACAAATGCAATGCTAACATGTGACTGCTGATGTTTATTTAGGCAGAGAAATTGAATGGTGCTGATAAATCTACACTGCAAGCAACGATCAAAACTGTAAGGGAGCTGCTGGGTAGAAACATTACCATCAAGTGTAATAAATAATTCAGCAGGTTTTGACGCCTACTTAGTTACCATGGATTTCAAGAATAAAATATGCGCAGTGTTGAAACAGTCCAAACGACTATTTATTATTTGATTCTCTTACAACATTTCATTTTTAACCTCTCTCTTTGCCATGTGCAGCATGCAAGGTTTATTTATAGTGGAGGATTCAAACAGATTTGACACTGTATATTAAACTCAAAACTACACAACACTATTTAATAAGCAGTAAATGACACTTTCTCTACAAGGCGATTGCTGCTATTCTGTACAGAGCAGACCAGTATGGGGCTGTTACTAACAGGCCATAAACAGCTCCCCCAGATACATGGAGCCCAGCTCCGTCCCCAGCAGAGGTCTAACTACAGAGGAAGCAGAGCCCATGGCTGCAGAGTAAAGTATGTTAATCTCTGGACATTTTGAGGGTCTTAAAAATAAATCTGTTGTGGAACCCAATAACATCTACTTATACTACTGGTCCCCAAGGCATTATAACGCTTTTTGATTTGGGCAAATATTAAATTGAATGTGACTCAACATTAGTATCAAATAATTATAAAAATACATAATTTGTGGCTGTCCAGCCAAACTGACTTGGATCTTTTTTTTCTTTTTGCATTTATTGGAGTTGCGCTGCATACTGTGGGGTGGGAGGTGGCCTGCACATTATATCCCCCTGGAACGCTCCATTTATACACAAGTGCTGGGGAGGCCAGGTAGGGTTCCCTTTGATAGTGATGCTGCACATTCAATCCAGAGCAAGTTACAACGTGCTTGTGCGTCACAATGCCCCCACTGGAGGTGCAAAATCATGTTCTGGGCAGCAAGCGACCTGCATTTAGGGACAAGTTGTGACCAGAATGCATTGCAGCCATTGCTACCCAAACTGACATATAATTACATACAGCTACAAAACAAACTTCACACACAATGCATGGAATGTAGCATTTGCTTTGTACAAAGTTTTAGAAAGATCTCTTAGAAAACGTACCTGAAAGAACGCAACAGCCGATATGATTTTCCAAGATCTGCAACTCTCCTGCATAAAGGAGCCACTGCCAGTTCCATCTGAAAAATAAAAACATGTTTTATTCCACAGACTTAATTCCTGTTTAGAGCCTGACTCTCCGGGAAAGGCCACAAAATAAACACTATTTTCCTCTCAAACTGGATTTTTAAAAAAATGATCATAATGCCTTCCTGACAAGTGGATCAGTCCCTCAATCAAAACATCCATCCATCAGTCAAGCAGATATATCTAGCACAGGCTAAATTGGTGGCCACTCGTTTATGTAATTAGCAAACACCATGGGAAAAGATTTGTTTTTTGTTTCTAAAGTGATACTGTAAATGGGTTACTATATGGAAACATTACAAACCACAAACTTAGCAAGCGTGGGATCAAAAAGGTTTCCAGAACCAGGATCTAGTCAAGAAATGTGAAAGGTGAGTCGTCATACTGCTAAATGGTCTTGGGCCTCTCATGTAAGAGAGAATGATCTTGACCACAGATGTGTTTTCAAAGTGGTGTTTCTATTTTCCTTTGGTGTAGAGATGCAGGTTCTTATTTCACTTAGTTTTGGTCCTGTCTCTTCTACAGAAGAGTCCACCAGTTGTACACAGTGCATATTATCATCATGTAGACCACATGGATGTGACACAGCTGAAGAAACTTGTCCTTAGGTGACTGCCATTATGTAGCATTGGATGTCTTTAGCTATTCGTAGTTTTTTGCCCTGTAGGCCCCTCTACAATAGGTATCTGGTTGCATTCCTGGCCCTGTCTGTATCAGATGAGATTCTCCCTTGGTAACCTTGTGGCTCTGTGAATGTGATCATCAATTACTGGGGGATGGTATCTCTTATTCAAGAAAAGATTTTGCGTGAGTTTGATATATTTGGGATGAAAGGTGGTCTATATGTTGGGCAATCTACTGGCTTCTGGTAAAATCTCTGTATTGTTTGATCTTTAATTTGAACAGTGGTGTCCATGCAATTGATCTCTTTGAGTTGATATTTCACATTGAGGTGGAACTAACTGAAATATTGGTGGAAATTTGGGTTCAGGGACTGTCCAGACCACAAGGATAAACATAAAAGAAGGGGCGCACTCCCATCATGTAAAATTATATCAGCGCCTTTAATCAAAGAAATTTGATTGTGCTGACAACACTCCATCACTTTCTCAAGGGTGATGGACCATCACCCTTGAGAAAGTCGGGACACAGTGAAACATTTTGGGAACATGACTGAATGAGTCACATGCCTGGGCAGTATTTGTTTTATGTTAAGTAGGATTTAAAACCTGATATAATGGAAGGATTCTTGGTGGAAAATAAATGGACTGAAGGCTGATCGTTTTAACCTTTCAAAAAGTGTCAGGCAAATTAGGAGTATTCTACAGACCCACTCACAAAAGTGAAGAGGAAGGGGCTCCGCTCTTGTTGGAAACAGAAATGGCTGTTCATTTAGGGCAAGTTTTAAGAATGGCAGATTATAATTACACAGAGATTGACTGGAGCAAAGGTACAACCAGGGCAATTAAAGGTTCCAGATGTATAATTTGTTACATGAGAAATTTATGTTACAGATTGTTGAGAAGCCAACCAGAAACCATGTTATACTGGATCTAATAATCCAAAGCCTATAGCAAATGTGCAAGTACTAGAACCCCTGGGTAATAGTGACCATAATGTTATTTCATTTAATGCATGAGATAAATGTCAAACAAATGTGATTGCTTTTGTAGTGAAGTAAGTGTTAAGTCGGACTGAGGGGGAGCAATAGATCAGATTTTTTGGTTGTTTTGTCAAAATGTTTGATACAATGCCCCACAAATGACTGCTTAGGGAGGGTATTGTATGCAGTGTATGAGTGTTTGCAGGTGACAAGTGGTAGATTAGATTCAATGTTGATAAAGTCATGCACCTGGGATGTAAAAATATAGAAGCCACTTTTACCCTTAATGGGACTGCACTAGGCAAATCCAAGATAGAGAAGGGATACAATTTTGCAGGAAGAGGGTGTAACTGTTCCCATTTACAAAGAACTGGTAAGAACGGGATTTTATTGAATTAAGAGTCCATAGAAGGGCAACTCCGTATGGGGAGATATGAAAACGTATAAACATACAAAGGGATCATATACATTTTCTGATGCTTTATTTACAAGTAGGTCCTTACAGCAGACACAAAGTCACCCACTAAGAAATGAAGTTAATATTGGGAAGGGTTTTTTTTTTGTTTACAGTGAGAGCTGTGAAGATGTGGAATACTCTCCCTGAATCAGTCATACAGGCTGATATATAAGAAAGCTTTAAGAAGGGGTTGGATGCCTTTTTAACAAGTAACAAAATATTGTGTTACGGAATGAAACAAAGTTGATACAGGGACTGGTCCGATTGCCATCTATGGGTCAGTAAGGAATTTTTCCCCCCACCTGAGGCAAATTGGAGAGGCTTTAGATGTTTTTCATATCCTATTTGTCTACCATAAAAAGATACAGGCAAAGTAACAATTTTTCTATACTGATTATTTTCCTTCTGTAAGTTTAAAAAATGGCTACAAACAAGCACAGCTTGGCCATAGTTATATTAAAGGCACAGGCTAGTAACATCTTACGTTGCATTTCACTATGTCAGGATAACAAAAATGTAGTGGTTTTCTGTAACTAGTAAAATCTGAACTTGTTAACAGACACTATTATATAATAATTACACTTGATTTAGTTAAACATCAGCTCACAAACCAAGGGAACACTTTGTGCTTGAAATGCTGTCATTATATTACTAAAATGAGAATTTATGAACTTGGCTCTAATTTCAGTGGCCTTCAACATTTTCACAGTCTGCCAAAAAAGATTAGATTCGAATGCCTGCACTAGCAACGTCCTTTTCTGTTTGAAAATGGATGGTTGCCCTGCAGAATGCAGTTGAGATGTGTAAAAAAAAGCCTTAGAAAAGGTTAAAATGCTAAACAGTTAAGAAACGGCACAGTTTGTTGCCAGAAATATACAGCACAACCTCATTTAAAACGGACAGCTCTCTGGAGTAAAAGATTTTATAAGCATTTTAAATGTGTAAAACTCCAAGTTAACACCGGGCAAATTGAATTAGCGCAAAGAGCTTCAGCAGTGCTAAGCCTGTGATGTTATAACCCACAGTCCAACCCCACTTATATATTAGGTTCTTCCAGTTCTAAACCAGATGAGTAACTCATGTACACCAGCACCCTGCACTACTAGGTAACCACTACTACTACCAGAAAAAAACCCTATGGTAAGTACAGACTGAAGAAACACTGTGCTCACTGGCTATTGAGAACTATAGTGCAAAAGATTGTGTTGAATAAAAGGAGTTGAATGAACCCAAATGAAGTAAGCGGTGTGCCGACGAATTGTATGTTGATATTGCAGCATTCCCATTTCAATTTTTCTTAAATGAATGAGCTTTGATCTTGGATCTTGGATATGCCCGAATCTTGACTGGATTTCTTACAAGCATCCTTATCAGAGGAACACTGGTATCAAAGCTATAGTGAACCTGCTGAAACTTTAGATTAATATTTGCTATTATCAGATCAATTTTAGTTACATCATAAATTAGTAGGTATATGGAGGCTCAGGTTTGTTTGTTTGTCCTACACTTTACATACACCTATGCTGAAGATGTTTAACTACTATTTTTTACAAATCGTAGGTTACCATACATTGTCAGTGTTCAAGATAGCATATCTACTTTATTTATAAGGTAATTTTAAAGTTTAGAGACCAATTAAGTTTAGCTTTTACTTACCATATCAGATTTCCTGTGAGTCAAAAGTTATATACACTTTGCTAGTATTTAGTGGCATTGGCTTTTAACTACTTAAAGGACAAGGAAACTCCCCTGATTATAATTCTGCTTAGTTGTTGGAAGCAATACCCCCGTGTGAACCGCAAAGTTTTTTTTTTAAAAGAAATGCTAACATTTATGTTAATCCAGCTGCGGAGAAGAATGCCCCATAATCATCTTGTGGCCACCATATCTGTTCCTTAAATGTCAGTGTCACGATATTCTTCTGCGCATCCATGCCCATGCTCTGCTTGTCTTGGATTTTAACCAGCTCTTGTGTGCTGATGATTGGTACGCTGGAGGACATACATGAATGTGCGTAATTCAGACCATCATGTCTGCGCATGTGGGTGGTCTTCGAATGCGGATTCAGCAGGTGTGAAGAGGACAAGCTTTAGAAAGCGGATCGTTTCATTGTAAGCTGCTGGGAATGCATAAATAAATTCCTAAGATCTATTTTTATTATGCCTTTCAGGTGAAATGTATTCATTTTCAGAGTTTCCTTGTCCTTTAATTTGATTTAAACACGTAGGGAGTAGCCTTCACTATGTTACTGGAATTTTTGCCCATTCCTGCTTACAGAACTGTCAGTCTGGTTTGAGGGACATACATTTTTAGAGACATTCAGGTCTGGGCTTTATGTTGACCACTCCAATACTTTCGCTTTGTGGTCTTTTTGTTACAATTTCGGAGGTATACTTTGGATCACTGTCATACTGGAAGAGAAAGTTGCGACCACATTTTCTGGTTGAAGTCTTGAGATGTTGCATCAGAATGTCTACATAACACTCTTTCCTCTTGATTTCATTTGTCTTCTGAATCATACCAGTTCTTTTTGCAGCAAAGCTCCAACACATCATGAAGTTGTCATACCCATGCTTCACATTTAGGATGGTATTCTCACCCTTTTAACTCATACATAGTAATGATCATCAAGAGCAAATCTTTCTATTGTTTCATCTGAAGGAGCAGATGTCAGCCAGAATTCAGGCATTTTCAGGCCAACCTCCTCTTCCTGTGAATGCACGCACGCAGAAGCAGTAGTTTTCAGTGCAAATCAATGTAGCTGGGGAAGGCAGCGAATCCACTGAACTCAGCCTGCAAAAATCATTTTCTCTTGAACAATCCAATTATTGATCCTAACTGTAGTAACTGGCTCCCTATTTCACACTTGTCAACATTTCTGTATTACACTTTGCTGACAAAATCTGCCTCCTCTCATCCACCTCACATAAATAACAAATACCAATAGGACCCAGCACTTAAAAAACATCTACAACATGTTACCTTATACCGGTGTTTTTCAGACTAACTTGGGTTCTCACTTTGCAGCCCAATATTTGATCAGGAACTCCCCTAATATCTTTTCATGGTTACAGATATTTAAAAATATTGTTGGAACAATTACACTGATAAAGTTCCAAGAATAGTAAAGCTAGGAAGTATTCACCCTTTTTGGCCTTTATGCTGGGTCTTGTGTCCACTGCTTTGGTCCCCAATTAAAGGGCCAGCCTCAATATTTGGAAACCTTTCCTGCTGCCCTGTCTGAAAATATTCCATTTAGCTCTGCAATATATCCACTTCTGTATGTAGATGATACACACCATTTACTGTGCAGCACTGCGCAATATATTGGTGATTTCTAATAATATTAATCATCATATTTGACATACAGTATCACATCTATTTTTCAAAGTTCCAAGCAAATAAAACTAAACTTCCATTAAGTTAATGCACTTAAACGTCATTTGCAATAGTTTCTCACCTGTGCAAAATCAGCTGCTAGTCTCATTTTTCCACCTTCCCCAAGGGGTCTTAGTAGACTTGCATTGCGGATAAAGACTTCAATGGCTCTTTGAGCAATTGCTTCTGTGTTGTCATAGACAAAGTCCAAACACTCAAAGTGTCGGAAGTAGTCACTCATAACTCGTGCTATAAACCCTTGCAATTCTTTCATATACAAAGAGCATGGCACGTCTGGCTTTCCTGTGTTCGACAGGTTGCTGAAAAACATAAAGCACATAATGGGTTGAAATCTAAAAACATTTTAACGTTATTGTAAAGTGCAATTCTGAAGAACTGTTATGTCTCCATTTCCCGACCAAAGCCAAGTTAAAGATCTATTATACAACCTAGTGTTTGGCAAAAAAGAAAGGGATATATAAAATGCATTAGTTGGTATATTTAAAAGGGTAGTTAGAAGTACACACACTGAATTCTTCACACACCACTCTTCCTCACAAATCTGGTCAAGCTAGTGTTTATTTTCTTTTTCATAATTCAATAAGAATGATATATATTCATGATATAGGGGCATCCACCCAAAATGGTTTTCGGATAAGGAATTGAAATGTAATGAAGCAACTTAAAATGAACTTCCAATATAAATTGATTTAAGGCATTGAGCGATTTGTAAGTGTAATTGCTATTAAACGAAGTTTCTAACTGGCTCTGACTCCTGACAGTTTAAAACAAGTCCGTTTTCCTTGAGGTCTACTCAGCTGGCTGCTGATACACTCAGAAGAGCCAGAAGTAGAGAAATAAACATCAGATACTGCTTTTAATACATTTTACATTTAAAAATAATTTGAACATGCTTTTGCAGCCCAATTTGGTAACCTGAAAATCTCTACTAAAACCCAACCACATGAAGATAGGCGATGGGACTCAAATCCACAAAAGCTGGTCTCCGGGCTGTACAAGACACGGATATCCACCATTAATAGTCCATTTAATAAAGCAAAAACCAAGTGGTATGACCTTATTCCTGCTCTAGATGATGATATGTGGGAAGATGCAATAGGGGAACTGTACAGCTTTCTAATTTCTACAAAAGATAGGATGGTAGAATTCCGCATCATACACTGTACATATATTACTCCAATCAGGCTTAAAGCCATGGGCAAAAGCCCCAATGGAAACTGTCCCAAATACCAGCATCCGGACACTGTTTTTTTTCATCTGCTCTGGTCATGCCCCCTGATACAAACATTCTGGGCCAAGGTAATAGCCTACCTGACTAATGAAATTCTTCTCCCTGGAGCACTAACACCAGAGGTGTGCCTACTGGGACTGGTGGATGAATTGGCACTTCTAAATAAAAACCCTTCTCTTCTATGCCAAGAAGCAGATTGCCATGACATGGGTGAGCCGTCAACCCCCACAGTAAAGCAGTGGGTAAAACTGGTCAATAACAGGCTCCCGATGATAAAATTAACATACATAGCCAGACAATGCCCAAAAAAATTTGAAAAAATCTGGGAACCCTGGTTAGAGGTCTGTCCTGAAGTAGACCCAGAGTTTCAATAAATGCAAATGTATGAGATAATATATGTAATATACCTATTTCTTTCTCAGTAAATTCAATCCTACATAAGCACGTTTAAATTCTGTGAGAACAGAAGTAACACGTAATACGCACATTAACCTAATATGTAACATACTCTATGCTCGAAATGTATAACTGATTGATTTAATCGAATATGTTGTGGTCCTGCGTGACCAATTGCATCCTTCATCAACAATGCCTACATTGTCTGTTGCAAAATAAAAACCTTTAAAAAAAAAAATCACTTGAAACCCATTAATAATTATGTATACTGCATAGTAGCTTAAAATTATTTAGAAAAAAAAAAGTGTTTGTCTGGGAGACTTACTTGAATAATGGCTTTATTTTAGTCTCCCTAAAATACAAGTCTCATATCTGGAGCAACAATACTGTCATTTACACAGTTTACCCCCCGAAAACCCATTTTTGGAAGTATGGACTGAGAGCTTTGGTGTGTCATGCAGCTTCAATTTCTAAATTATTTTTGAAAGGGCTTTAAGGTATATATCAAGTCAAATTATTTACATGACTTCTGGCTCCTTTTCAAGTTCCCTCTTTGCTTTGAAAACCACTAGATGGAAGAGTGAGTCTGCCTAGTCTGCTGATTTCTGTATACGGTTTTATTTTAATGAGTATAGGCCGACTGACTCACGGTCATATTTAACGTGGGGAACATTTTAAGGGCCAGTAGGCAGGCTTAACCCTTTGATTGCTACATTCAGATCTTTGATCTATGACGTGTGTTGCAATGTAAACAAATATGCAGCAAACATTGAATAGGCAACTAGAAATGTAGAATTTATAGCACCAGTACTGTGGTCTTTTTCTGAAAATGTTCTAGTTTGGATGCTCTAACAAGGTTAAGGGAAAATATTTATTTGAAAGGTTTATTTTGCAATAAAATTAAAAACACGGTTATTTGCATGTTTTCCATTTATTACTGTAAGTGGAAGCTTCAATATATCAACCATAGACTCAATGAAATAGTGGTCCAGTGGTGATGTGTATGTGGATTCTTGGCTTCACCAATCACTAACTTTGAGCCTAGTACCTCCAGGACATGCTTGAAGAAACCTCACAAAAAACATGTATTGTTTTAAAAATTCACAATAGTTTTGTCTAGTCTTTTAAATGCAATGACATGGGGAGAAGTTACAGAAACAATTTATTCATGTGTTTTATTGCTTGGAGAGGCACCAAGTTGCTTGCTAATGCTTGCTATAGCAATTCCCTATAATTGCACAAAATGCCACACTCAAAGCACAATTTTCACCCCTAGACTTGGAATTTAACTTCCCCTAATAAAAGCTGTGCTTCAGGATCCCCAATGTAGTAAATTAATAAATATCAGGAAGAAGAGGTGGCCTGCCCTGGCTCCTGCTCCACAGTCTGGGCTGTAAAGCAATGCGTATGAAAATGAACTTACCCAGCAAAGTCTTCTTGGTGCATAGTTATAATGATTGCTTCTACAGAGTCTGCAACAGAATTCAGTAATGGCTGGACAGCATTTCCCATAAGGTTAAAAATTATCTGAAAGGTAACAGCCTGATGTGAGTTACATTTCAACACCCATTTTACTGCTGCACTAAATAAGACATGCGTTCATGCACTCCTGAAGGCAAAAGTATTAATTTTTAAATAGCAATTTTCAAAACCTAATCTAGTTTATCAAAAACTATCTTGACAGGATTTAGGTTACTTGATGGCAAGGAAAAGAGTGATCACAAATAAAAAATCATGATAGAGGTTTTGTTGCAATTCTCAGAAATTGTGGCAAAACCACTACTAGATTTGCCAATGAGAAAAAAGAGGCAGACTGGATATCTGCAAAAGATTTTATGTTAAAGGGACAGGAGATATACATTCTTTATATAGCTACATGTGAATATATTGTAATTATTCTACACAATTATGTTTTTGCTTCCAAAGCCTTGAGGCTCCACTGCAACAGCAGAGGCTGCAATGCAGGTTCCCTTAGGGCTGTAGGAAATACTTTGCACATTTAACATGTTTAAAAGTGGTCCTAATCAGCCATTCATGGCTCTGTATACAGACAGTATACCCAAATATGTAGCAGATGTTTGTCAGAATAACTCTTCAAAGTAACATTTATAGTTGTTTAAATCATAGAATATTAGACTTGCCCTGACGTGTAACAGCATATTTAAAAAAACTACATCTGTTTAGGACCCAAAAGCAAACTGAAGATTTTTCGTACTGTCCAACTGGCTGCCAGCGACCCCCCCTTGTGTGTCCCCCCACATGAAATTCTGCCTGCTGTGTCACTACAGAGATGAACTGCCCCTGCATTGTTACACCTCAAATTCAGACATTAAACTCCTGCATTGTTCACACCTGTGACACTTCTATTGTTCACACCCTAAATCACTGTACTGTTCACACCTCAGACCCAGACTGAGACTGCCCACATTCATTTGTACACACCTCATACAAAGGGGCAGCAGCACTGTGTCACTGTATGTAGCACATCTTAAAATGGTCCTGATAGGTTTCCCCGTCTCCTGCTCTATTCTGCCTTCACTATGCTCCCTGGGTGTGCCATACTTTGCCTATGTGTGCCATACTCTGCCTGCCCTATGCTCCTTGTGTGTGCCATACTTTGCCTGCCTGACTCTGCCTGTGTGTGCCATACTCTGTGTCCTATGCTCCCTGGGTGTGCCTTGCTATGCCTGTGGAACACAAGACTGGAAGGGGTTTGATAGCATATGACAATTATTGTTGGGTGTTTAATCATGTGCCCTGGGGTGCTGTGCTATCCACAGGGGAGGATGAGGCATATAGATTTAAGGGTATGTCTTAATATGACTTAACTTAATTCACAAATGAGTGGTATCCCTGCAGTGAGCACCAACCATTTGGTTTTTTGGTGTGCTACCACCATTAATGTGGACATGGACTTGTGGTAACATTGGTGTGGTTTAAATTGGGTGTGGTTTAAAAACAGGGAGAGGTCAACACTGGCACTATTATCTGGCTCCAGCCCTCGATACCACAGAAGTTGGACAGCACTGACATAGGATAATGTGACACAAACAGTTCTGATCTAGGAAAACCCCATTCAACTACTTACCTTTAGGGCAGAAGAAATGATCTGTTCAGCAGACGTTGCGAGTGAACTCTGACCGGATATAACCTTATAGTAGAAGAAAAAAAAGTCAGACATTTTTTCTTAATCAATATAAATAAATATATATAGACATATATACAAATTCAACTCAATGAATCAGATGCAAGTTGAGTTTAGGACTGGTCATACCGGGGATGACTTTGACGTAGCTTAAATATATTGTATGAAATTCAAACAATAAGAATATACCACCATTTACTAGAGTCACAAATTCTCCTTTTTCAAGGAAAAATGTTCATACAATATTGATATACCTATGGATAAGTGCTCCTACCCTTTGATATTATAAAGTTGCTTACAATTGAATTATCTCTCATTACATGGAGATCCCCTTTATTTGACCTTCTTGGAAATTCAGCTTTCTGTTTTCAAAGGATGTGGGAGATTTTTAAAAAGGTTCGATCATATGAAATGTCAACATAATGTGTTAAACAAACTATTTCATATGGCACCATGTGGTCAGTAATTGCTTTACATTTCACAACAGTGTAATTTACCATTTTCAAACTATGTGGGTTATAGAAATATACATTTATTTAGGTCTATTTATACTTGAAAAAATTTACTAATGGACATTTGAAACAGTGTTGAGGGTGTTTTACACAGTAGACTGGTAGAGGAAAAAAAAATTATTCTTGGTTATCCTAAGTCTCTCATACTAATTGTTTATTAGTTTTGTCATTATGGTAATCATAATCAGTTAGTAGATATTTAAGAACTATATTGACTGGGGATAAACCTAGGGTAACTTTGGGCACAGCCACACCATCTTCATTTTATCTCACCACATTTGGTCCTTCTTAGTGACAGCAGGAGTGTAAACCTGAGTGATAAAATACTTATTTGTATATTGATATGAATTCTGTAATATTTCTAGATTAATTGTCCTCTTTTTCTAGTATTTAATGTCCAGTATTGTTATCAAGCTCAGAAACCATAGTCAACTTCAGTCATCTTGGGTATGCCTACAGCCTTTTAGCTCCTTTGTGTTTAGAAAATTGTACTCATTAAATCCTCTTGAGGATGCAAGGTTTTAGGACCAGGATTTAGGTATAATTACACCAAGAGCTGTAGTGAATTTTACCACAATGTAAAAAGTATTTATAAACAGTAATTAGATATGCATGCATGCTTCTATATCCTTTAAGATGCATTTCAGCTATTCCCCCTGGTATAACTACCTTATAATGGAACATTGCAAAAATGGTCTAAATCTAAAGTTCTTCAAAGAATCACCTTTTAAATGTAACACAATATCACATAAAAAATGCAGTATATGGTCAAAGTCAGTAACTGACAGCAGCAGCAAAAACTGGAATGTAAAATGATACACTGCAAAACTGATTTACTATGTTTACTGAATACTGTATATTTGCATTTAAAATGAAAATAATAATATATACTGCAGTCATTTTGGATTGTATTTTACAATAAATTAAATCTGCTGTATACTGATCTCATATACTGTATATAAATAGATAAATATCGTAACACTTATATTTTTTATTCTGAGAGGACAGATGGCAAAAGCATTGCATTATTAGTATTCAAGCAGGACTTACTAGGCAGAATCAAAGCAAACTCAATTATTAAACCAAACTGAATTATTAAAACAAAACGATGTTTACCAATAACTGTAATAAACACTGGGCTGTTATGTCTATATACGAGGGTCGCAGATGTTTCACTTTTGATTATATTTATGCTGATGATAAAGCTTGGCTAAAAACTTTGTTGATTGTAAAACTGGTATGGCTAGAGTTTAGCGAGTTGCTTTTAATGACATGAGCAGCATAATTAGATTTTCCCCAGCAGAGCCTCAAGAAACAACTACTAAAAGCTGTGTAATTCAATTTCCATTCAATACAGCTGGAGGTCAAGGCCTTTCCATCCTGCAGTGCAGAGATTATAACTTATATTCAGATTTAGAGGCCCTCTTGGTATATCCTGCACTGTCAGATGCCTGCAGTACACTGCAATATAGAGATTCATTTCAGTTAATTTAATATCTTCCATTCAATATCCTAAAACACTTTACATTTACAGTTTAACAGTGACTGGTTCATGTGTGGAGGTAACAACCAATATGACCTATCAAACACAATTAATAAACAGAGACTAACAACCTCTATATGCTTGTGAATGAATGCTGAGGAAATGATCAATATGCATTTAGAAAAGCACGATATTTTCTGCAGCGCTGTCCACCAATTGGCTAAAATGTGCATTTCTTCACACGGTAAAACTTATTAGCATGTGGAATTGGATATCATGTTCATGTGATATATTTTTTTTATCCTTAGACAACCTAGGGATCACAGCCTTTACTACATGGAATACCCGACTGCAGAAAAAAAGAGGGTGAAAAAAACATACCTGACTTTTTCCCACAGCCACACTTTTTTATTCTCGCAGACTAGCATATTAAAAGGGCAAGTCAACTCAAAATCAGTGAAGAGTGCCAATGTGATAGGCACAACCCCAATGAATATAATTGCTAACTTTAGACCCCGGGCAGGTGTTTCTGTTTGGTTTTATATGCCCCAGCCAGAGGTACCATCCCTTGAATACTGTGCCACCATCTCTGCTGATGCCAAAGTGAACCAGGACAGCCAGTAGAGTAAAAATCCACATTTTTACTGTACTGCGCATGTGCGCTATTCATAGGTTACCTAAGACTAAGTCCCTGTGAGGTATGAAATGCACACGGCAAATACTTTTAACGGAAACAGTAAAGTTTAATTTATTTTACCCCTTTGGGCTCCTTCTGTGGAAAGCTGAAGCTTGGAGTCACATCGACTATAGTACAGATAATGAGCCTCTTTAAGCAAATATAATGACACTTGCATGAATTAGTAAAGTAAATGGATGCATCAAATGTCAAACACAGCTATGCTTTACTTTACTTTACTCAGTGCAGTAAGAACATCAATGCTCAAACTGCTTTGCGGTTTAAGAAACCTTCTCTCCATTGATATTTTTTTACAATCTTTATTCACGCAGAGAAATAATATCACACATACGTAGAATATAAATGGTACCACAGGTGACAAAGTAAGTAACTATAAAAAAAAATGCATATTAAAATGTAATCTTTGCCTGCAATTTACAATTCACTCGATTATGATCTCCAGGGATTGATGAGCCTTCAGTCTCTGTGCCTTACCAACTCTGATTATTTCATCACTTTGAGATGACTGATGAATGCTCACATTATTTGTTAATAGGTAATACTGACTATTATAAATTTCAGCAAGTTCATTTCTGTTTTGAAATACACCAGACATTCAAATGTCACTGTCTAACAAATTTGAAAAGGAAACCCTACCCAGCCAAGGTGTCTGCATATATCTAATTCAGACAACATAAGAGATTTCATTTACTACTGGTTTGTTTATTTTAAAATTTTAAATAAACATCACATTAATGTCAAGATTAAAAAATAAGCCACATAAAATATTAAGCTGCTGGGTTTTGCATTGTTGAGTTCATTACAAATATCAATAGAACTTAATCAACTAGCTGCTGCCTCAAGGAAGAATTAAATATGCATAACACTTTCAAAAACACTATTTTATTTTTACTCTAAAAATAACTGGAATCAGACGCCAGCCTCTGGCGGAGGTTTGGCTTTACCTAATCTCAGATTGTTCTATTTTGCTGCCCAAATAGTATACACCCATTGGTGGCTGGTTCCCAGAGTAAATGACTCCCTTGATCATAGGCTATAGTCCTGAAACACGTTAGGTGAATCTTATCCACAGTCTGCTGCAAAAAATCCTTTTTAACCAGAGTGCAGTCCAGTTGCTTATATTTGGTAAAACATCTCCCACACTTCCATTTCATATCAGATATTTCTAGATGGGCCCACATGGGAATTAAAACCCTAGGGGATATTACTTCTGGTGGAGAATGTAAAAGCTATGAAGCATTACAAGAGCTTCACCCTCCTCCAGAGAGGCTACGATATTTGCAGATACGACATGCCTTCTCTGTACAATTCCCTGCAAGGCCCATAAACCAATGGGAAACAACACTAGAGGTATATTTGCATAGACAAGCCCTGACTAAACCCCTATCCTGGCTATAGACTATACTGGCCACATTGGGCCCGGCACCCATAGAAAAAACTAGGGTGAAATGGCAAAGGGATATCCCTGAGCTAGTTGAGGAGATGTGGAAAGATGCTCTTAAGTTGGTCCCAGAGCTATTTATTTCTATAAAAAGATAAATATGTGCAAATAAAGTTTTTAAACAGGGAATATTTAACCCCCTACCGCTTAGCAAAAATCTATAAAAATGTGTCTGATCAATGTCTCAAATGTAGAATGGAAGTAGGCTCTTTATTTCATGTACTTTGGACATGTGCAATAATACAGAGATTCTGGAGCAATGTTCTCCAGTACATAAATGATAAACTTGCTCTCCCAAATATCCGCTCCCCAGAGCTCTGTCTTTTGGGTCTAACAGGGGACCTACAGCTCCGGTCTTATGCTAGACTGTGCTACTTACAATTGCTTTATTATGCAAAAAAGGCAATCCTAATGTGTTGGAAATCCCCTGACCCCTCTTTTCTGCAGCTATAGCGGAAACTGACAAGAGGCTGTCCAGAGACGTTTTAAGCTATATGGGGGACCTGGCTTAACCTGCAAAATATTTGATTAAACTCAAGTACTATCTAGGCACAACCCCCCATTTTTGTATATACAAAATAATTGGAACCCTAGTCTTGCTCTATCTTCTTTCTTCTCTCTTTCCTCCTCTTTATTTTTCTTCTTTTTGTTGCTGTAACTGTTTGTTTTTATGTTTTAAAAATTGAAAAACAAAATCTTTTAAAAAAAATAACTAGAATAGGAAAATCAGTACATCATGGGCAGGAGCAGTGCTGTTGATACTTTTTATATTCTTTTTTACATATGCACATATTTTGCAAAGTGTAGAAAACAAAAAACAGGCATGGAAACACTGCCTGCTCATATTTATTTCCTAAAAAAAATCATATGGATTTGCACATCACGTTTATATAAAATATTAATGGATAACAATAATAAATACTACTTGACAAGAAAAACTTCATACAGAGGGTCCGTCTAAGTGGTATTGCCTTGTATCCGAATGCAATTTAGCCCAATTATACCCGCATCAACCCAATACACTTGGATCAGTTTAGGTCAAAAAGGAAATCCTGTTATCTGGAGCAGTTCTGCACCCCTCTGGCCCCATACATTGTTAAGGAGCAGCATGCCCACTTTTTGAACATGAGTTTAATGAATAGTGCTTGTGCTGAACATACATTTTGCCTATTGTTTTATTCATGAATAATCTATGTGCTTTGTTATTTCTTGAGTAGTGCACTGAAACTACTCCATGTTTGGTCCTTGCAAGGCAGATAACACATACATCCCTCTCCCTTCATACTTTGCTGTGACTGTTTTCTTAGCAGGAGACTATTATTCAGGGGGGTTATCTGTGCACTGAGAATTATCTACCAATGAAAGACCATACCATAGCACAAGTCCTATTCATTGAGCTCATGTTGAAAAATGGGTATATGCCTCAGCAAATGTGACATACACCTAAATGTTAAAATTGGTCTTTCTATGAATAAGTAACTTTTTTCTAAGCACAGCTATGCAGATTGTGATGCTTACCTTTCGGATGGACTGGTGCAGCCTATAGAGTGAATTCACTACTGCCACATTTCTTCGTTGCCCTTCAGTAAGAGGTCCAATCACCTGGCTTGCATCTCCTTGTGTGGATAACTAATTATGCAATTTAAAACAAACATTAATAATATTATGCTAAGTATGCACACATCCCTAAAATACACAAATGAGAGTTTAATAATAAAAATATAGCACCACATAATAATTAACCTTTGCATTTAAGGCCTTAAAAAGCTGCAATGTCCGTCCAATATATTGGATCAGAGTAATTGGGAGTCATTTATAAGTTTGCGCAGCGCATATTTATTCACAAATGGTTGTATTGACCATGGTTTTTCCTGAACGCTATAATATTGCATTATTGTGTGAGTGTGCCTACTGTGCGAGAAAATATCGTTGATAGTAACTTAAATTTGCAATTTGCAAATATTTTCTCCTCCACTAAGTAGTGGCGTAATTCAAACGCAGAGTGTGCACATTAATATTCACAATTTGCGATTATTGCCATATTTAAAAAGCTCTTAAAGACATTACCAGTGCGAAAACAAATTCACAATTCTGTTTGCACACACTTATTCAGCTTTATAAATATAACCATGTGCAGGGCTAATATAATTATTGTGCGAAACAATCTGCACTGCGAGTTTATACGTTTATAAATGAGCCCCATGATATGCATGGCAAGTGCCTAACCCCATATGTAATAAAAGACACTATGTTTGCCCAGCAGCAATATCCACTAGCAACCAATAAGATTTTTGCTTTTGAAGAGGTGACCAATAAAAGCTACCTGCTAGTTGCTATGGTTTACGGCTCCTGGGCAAACAGTGTCTTTTATTACATAAATCCATAAGTGTCTAACTGAGGCTGTAGTAATGGTATTTGAGCAAGTTGGGTCCTACCCAGAATAATCACATGCCCATTTATTTTTATACATGCAGTTCCCATGACATTTTGCATCATCTAGTGCAGGTAAATGGATAGCATGTGTGTTACTGCAGTTGCTTCATACAATTAACAATGAAATAGAAACCAAGAAGGATGAAATACAGATTCGCCAGTATGCATAGAGTAATTTTTTTCACTGATATTCTTTCCTGTCAAGTAAAATTGTCCTTAGTGTCAGGAAAGTGTTGTTTTGAATTAAACCATTCTGTTCTATGGAGTATTAGTGGTGGAGCTGAAAACAATTTCTCTGAACCTTTCATAACTGATGCAAGTTATGAGGTAATGATTCAGACACACTCAGTTCCAGGATGCAACAAATTGATCAGGACAAAAAGTTACCTTGGTAAAACTGAATGCAACCATTATTACATGAATATAGTAAATTAAATACATTCACAAATATAAAAATATACATACACAGGCCTATACTAAACTATCTGTGGATCTTGTGTTCATTATTGCCTATAGTCTTCCAAGCCACTATTATTAAGATAATGTCATAGGGAGACATTTATTTACCAAATGCATCAGTTAATAGAGTTCATCAAGCATAATTCTGTACTGAAATCCACAAAACACAGTTTGCGTTTCCGAGCTGAAATTCGCTGCTTGTGCCTGCTCCTAGGCTGACACAATGGTTCCAGGTACATGTAAAGAAGGAAGCAGATGCTAGCATAGGGGCTGATAAACCCTTGTATGGCATTAGCCTAGGCTAACCTGTAATCAGCCCCCACACTGGCACCAGGCTTTCACTGCACCTGCACCCAGAACCTGGACACGGAAATGTGCAAGTGTGTATATTGCTGCTGAAGTTCACTTTGTGTACCTATATCACTACGGAAAATGCAACCTGCAGTGTTCCCAGCAAACAGCTCCACTTTTGCTGACAGACTGCAGAGGAATACTGTTCGGCACTTCCAATAACTTTCATTTCTGTGTCAAGTGAGTGTCCCCCATCATGTACGCAGCATAGTTGCTATATGAGACTCATGAATTCCTCCGATTTTTCTGTTGATTTTAGAGATTTCAAGCATCCAATCATGTACTTATGTTTAACCATTTTTATTTTCTAAACACTATCCTTTTATTTTTATTTTTTTCTAAGGAACCCATTAAGGAGTTAATTGTAAAGACAACAATTCAATAGCAGTGAAGTCACAGTTAATTTGTTCCTTTCTTTGCTATGTTTAAAGTCCTATTTCCCTACTTTATTAAAACAAAACCTTAAACTAAATCAATACTATTCCTTTTAAGAATCCAAAACTATCACATAAAAGAACATTGTTAACTATGTCACTGTATAAGGTAGTGGTTTGATAAAACACTGTGATACAAAAGGCAGGTGTCTCTATGGTGTTGTTGCATGCAAAGGTACAGACTCATTTCTATTAGTGTCTCCAGAGACTGATGCTTTCCTGTGTAGCCAAATAGGCAGCTTTACTCTCTGCTACTTGTGTAATCCTCTTTAGCAACGCCAGATCAACTTAATCCTTTGTGAGAAGCCTGCATCAGATTTGAAACTTTTTAAGCCATGGTATAATGTATATGAGACTTTTTGAACTAGAGAACGTTTAATTCCTAGCATCTGGCAATAAAAGATACCCTTTAGTCTACACACGGAAACATTGTCTCAGAGACAAATGTGATATACATTAACTACATGCTGCTTTAATTTATAAAATTCCTAAATACAGTTCCTTGCAAATGTACTTAGGGCCTTCTTGTGATACTGAATAAAAATCCTACAATTCATGTTTTTCTTTTGTGCATAATTCGAATTTTAATGCATATTAAGTAAATATTATATTAATTAACACTTTCCTGTTCTCTCAGCACCTTTGGTTCTGACTTCTGAAACAATATATCTGAAGGCATCTGATTAATAGATCACAGCAAAAACATAATCTTCACTGGAAAAGAGTGATGGCTGCAAAAAGGGACCCACGGAAGGTGCAATAGCAACTACATTTACAAATGACTTTAAAAGAAGAGATATTTTTAAAAAAATGCATATTGGAAAGCTGTTTAGAGGAACAGTAGCATCAAAAAATAAAAATTGTTTTAAAGTAAGACCCTTTCCCTTGAGGAAGCAAACATGGTGTGGATAACTCCATGTGAAACACCCTTGTGTTTGAGCACTAAGGACTAATAGCCCATGCCCAGGAAAGGTACCTTTTGGCTTGGAACCAGTTTGGAGTTTGCAGTGTTGGTTGGTGTTGTCACAACCAAAGTCAAGTTCCTCCAAGTTTTGCTTAGGGGGGACAGCCTTAGAAGTATGGCTGCTGCCACAGCCATCACCACCTGGGTGTTGACCAAATGAAAGGACCATGAATTGGAAATGGTGAGGGAAGTAAGCAAACTACAAGAATTTCTGATGGGGGAGGGAAATGGGGATGTGAAGGTACATGTGGGCAATGACTGAATACAGAGACTCCATTTTGAAGTGGGCTGGCTGAAATAAGGTATTGAGTAGCTTGAGATAAATAATTTTGAGTAGAAGTTTCAGAATCGAAAAACCAATGCAACAGAGAAGGATGGAGGAATTTCAAAGGTAACATCTTGTGAACTAAAGAGTTGTGAGTGAGCTGTAGCCAAACCTCCTGAAATTGAAAGAGTCTGCCCCTGACAGGTCACTGCTGAGAGGCAAGAGACTTATGGTTAGGCTGAGGCATATTTGTCTGATGACTTGGACTGAGAGTGTCTGTTTTGTCCTTCAGTCTAAAATTTGTCTTGGAACATGGCTTGGGTTCAGAGAAATGGGAAGTATGGTCCCTGGAGGTATTGGTCCTGTGCACTTGTTCGGCTGAAGCTAGGAAGGCCCAGGAAGTGTTGACGCACCTTGTAGAGTGGGCCCTGATACTTTCATGAGAGCTCTTCATTGAGCCACTTAAGCTTAGCAAATAGCTTCCCGTATCCATCTGAATACAGTAGTCTTAAAAGACTGAAGGGCCATTGTGGGCTCTGGAATGCACAAGAAACAGGGAAGTGGAATTTTGAGCATCTGGGCAAGAGAGTAGGAAGTCCACTTCCCAAGAATGCACAAAACAGAGAAGGTAGTAAAGTGGAGATTTTGTAGGATTAGTAGGTTTTTGAAGAAACTGGTATCCTGGCTGCGACCCGTACTAACATTTTTTTTCCCTTTAAAGGGGTTGTTCACCTTCCCAACACTGTTTTCAGATTGTTCCCCATAAATAAAGACTTTTTCAACTACTTTCCATTGTTTATTTTTTACCGTTTTTTCAAAATCTAAAGTTTAATATCCCTGTCTCTGGTGTTTGAGTCTGGCAGCTCAGTAATTCAAGTGCAGACTCTAAACTGATTACATTTTGCAACATTTAGTTGATACATTCCTCAGCAGCATCTGTGGAGTATTAGCAACTATTGTATCAATTCAAAGCGCTGCCTATAACAGTTAAAAAGATTCTGCTTAGCAGGGCCAAAGATAAGAAATGTATTAACTAAATCTATCAGTTTAAAACTATTTTACACTTTACACTTCAATATTAGAAAAACAGTCACATATAGAGAGTAGAAAGTGAATGGAAAAAGTTATTTTTGGTGAACTATCTGAAAACAACTATGTGTTTGAAGGTGAACAACCCTTTAAAAGATTTCTTCAGAGTTTAAGCCACAGAAACTTGCAGGCTGCTACCAATGGTGCAGACATGTATATAATCAGTTTTAATTTGCCAATGGAACAAAGATACTGGCACACATTATGCCTTGTGTGCCTGTATCTTTGTTCCATTGTCTAATCAGGAGGTTGCTGTATCCTCCATTACCGAGCACCAGGCTGCTATCTCAAAGGGTTGTTGGTGGTGTGCATCTGATCTATCCTCTTCCAGTTTTAATTTGCAACACAGTGTTAAGAAGTTTTTGCCTGTGTGCTTGACAGCCATCAAAATTGGTGGTAGCCTGAAATGTCTCCTCAGGGGGGTCCCATTTGGATAGTATTATGTCGGAGTGAAAAGAAACGATTGGTACCGTTTTTCTCTGATTTTCTCATTTAAACAAGGATTGTGAGGAATTTGACATGGTCTCAGACTCTTTGAGGTCCAAGCAATAAAAAGCTTCCCAAACTGATTTTGCAAGTTCGTCTGCATCCTCTGGATGATAAAAATAAAGCTCTCCTTCGCTACGGGAATGCTCCTCACCTAGTTGCGAGGTGAAAAGGGGGGGTCACTGCTCTGCAGAAGAGGAACTGGATGGTTTTGGTTCTATGACTCAAGGACCCCTGAAGAGATGCTTAAGGCAATCACAATAGCAGACCATGATCCTGCCAGGTTTAGGATGGCAGACTTTGGGATGGTGAGTGGAACTCCCAGATGTGCACAATAAAGAGTTGCTTCTGGACCAGAGAACTGCCCAGCAATGCGGAGTACTGAGCAAAAGTGATGTCTGGAAGTAAGGTGCTAAGATGAACTAAGCAGAAGAATTGTAAATTTGATTGGGAATTGAGCATGTCCAATAAGGTGTACATTTGAATACATGGCACAAAGTAAAATTTTCAGCATGTTTACAAAAATAAAAAACTTAATAGAAGTGAACCGGTACATAAAGGGAATGGAAGGAGGCAGGTTGCTAGGGTGAATTTGTATGGAGCAACAGAAATATAAACCATACATCATACTAAAAGTAAAATCCCTTTAAATCATTGAGTGTTATATATGCATTATATGTTTGTATTGTTAGTGCTGCAGTATAAAGTATTCAGTATTGCAATATATTATCATTGTGGAGCTGCTTTTATCGTTACATTCAGTACACAATAAAAAATAAGTCAATATGCCAATAAAAATATAGTGAAACAGGTGCAGTTGAGGTGCTCTCTCTAAAAAACAGATTTACTTACAAGCTGTTCAGATTTAACACCATAAAGTTGAATTGTCTTTGCTATATTTTTAGAGACAGCAGAGGAAAGGCTTGGATCCACAACAGCCACATTCATTTCACTACAAGAAAGAAAGCAATTCTAGTCAGTATTAAAGTGTTAGACATTTTACTTTATACATTTTAATATAAAAATGCTGATTATGTAAATGATTTCATTTATCAAAGAAAAACAAGCTAAAGGGATAATTAAAAATGTGCTTAAAACTAAAAAGAAAATGATTATAGACTCAAAGATAGGTAGTTTTACACTGTGCATCACTAAGGGGCACATTTATCAAGGGTCAAATAGTGATTTCATATTTGAATTTGACTTTTCGAGTGTCAAAATTCAATTTTAATTCCCCTAGAATTAGGGGACCATGGAAACAGTCCTAATTCGAATATTTGACACCTAAAACTGGCCGAGTTCATGTACAAGTAAAATGGCAGTGGTCCGTTGAGCAATTTGGATATGTTAACAGCCTTACTGACATTCAAGTTTTTTTGGGAAAAAAACACGATTCATAGGAATGGAATACGAACAGAATATGATTCGAATTTTCGGGTCTGAACCATTAGATATATTGGACATTCAAAATTTTTCTTAAATAATCTCCCAGTCGAATTGTGGGTATATTCAAATTAAAAAAAATTCACATGAATTTTAAATTCATGATAAAGGGCCCGGGTGGCCGAAACGTTGCCCTGTTTGGAATGTTTTGATACAATAAATTTCACGTTTATTCAAATCTACGGTGTGCTGCTGATAACTGCTTTGAATGAATTTTAAATTCAACCTTTGGCCTCTAAGTGTTTACACAAACCTGTGAGAGCTCAGAAGCCTAAATACATGAGCAAATTTCATAGGAAGGACAAGGTGTCCTATTTGTAATATACTATTATATTTGTAATATATTACATGAGACCCATAAAGCAGAGTTTAGTAAGAATCAAGGCATGGCTGTATATAGTTTTGCTGCATGGTATAGTATAGACAGATCAAACCTATAGCTTGAAATGTTCACATTTAAAACTGGGAATATTGTATGGTATGCTATTATAATAATGCAACTGACAAGAAACTCTGTAGGAAACAAGAATACAAGTTATACAGTTACATTTCAGATAAAAAAAACAGCTAACTCAGCTACCACACCAATGTACCATCTATACATTGTCCAGGATATTCTTCAAAGCAAGATGGAAGCAAATAGGAAGGGTGCCTATGATCTATAACCAGAGGCTTACAGCTTAGAAGTAGCCATGAGGTATTCATGTATTCTCAGTTTATAAGTGTTAAATATACGCACTTGTAAATATTGACTATACTTTAAATGTACAGGTCAGGAATTATTTACTTGTGTTTTTATGTACTGTATAATGCACAATGTAGGAGAGTATTTTTTGTTATTTTATTGCAATATTAATATTTATATTTTACTTTTTTTTAAAAGTTTTTATTTTTGCATTTTGCTTTTAACAGGAAAGGAAAGAAAGGAAAGAAGAAGACATACAAGCATTGTTTTTGCCAGTGGAGCCAAATAATAAAAATACAACTTTATCTATTGTAATATCATTGTCATACCTTTGTTATACATTGCTATACATTAACATGTCTGTAGTCAAATCAGGATTATCGTACATTACTACCTGAATGGGTGTTTATATTTTACTTTAATCTGATATTAACTGTTTAGTTGCATATCAGTGAAAAATAGCTAAAATTACAAATAATAATACTGAATTTAAAATTCAGACATGTTTGCCTGTACAACATTTTCTGTGTTCAATAAGTAGTATTTTTTAGTGTAGGACTGCAGCCGTTAAACGATAAAATGACATGAATAATTTTCTTGCCTCTAATTCACGTTTATGCAACAATTAGACTATTTATAGCATAGGAAAGTACAACATGCTGTAATGTATCATAATGCACCACATGCACATTGCAGACAATTGATTGCTGTACATCAAGTACATGCCCTAATTTAATATCAGCCCACAGAATAGCAGTTGTGGAATGATAGCAGACATTACCACGTCAGCAGATTTTTTTTTATTTGATTCAGCTTGAACTATTTTGGCTGACCTTCACAATCTGGTATCTAAAAGAAATCAGATTTTTTTTTTTATTATTCCTGCTTAAAACTGGACTGTTGTACATTTATTTTAAGTGCAACCTTTAAATCATAGTATTCAGTAGTTATAAAGTAATGTACAATTAATAATGATTCAGTCTGGTCTGTAAATAAAAGACAGTTTGCACTATGTGCTTGTGTTCATTGAGAGGGACCTAAATTAATAACATGTAACTAAATTTTCTGATGGCAGCCCTGCCTAAAACTCCTCTTCTGTATCACAGTTTACAGACTTCTTGCTCAACAGTTTGAGAATATATGCCCTACCTACACTATATTCTGGCAATAATATTGACCCTTTAAAGGCTTCAACAGAATGTTCTAGAGTTGCCCTCAAAGTCTCCTAACCTCAACTTCATTAAGCTAGTTTGGGGAGATTTTAAACACACAGTTCACGAGAGACAACCATAAAATGTATGGACATGGAAGCTTTGTTTTTACCAAAGAAGAACAGGCAGCTTTAGTGCATCAGAAAATAAATAACATTCACTACTATCACAAAAGACTGCAAGTCTTCATTAGACACTAGTGCCTTATCAGGTGATTAGAGGATTTTGACTATTAGGTTACAAAAAAACATGGTGCTTTGCCTGAAAGAAAGGGAGGGAAAGAGATGGAGGAAGAAAAAATGAGTTTGTGTGTACTCAGAAAGGGAAGGGCATAAATTCTTCAATTTAGAAATGTACATGTCATAAAATCATTTGTATATCAAGAATTTATAATTCATCAATACTGAAAATATCAAATAAATAAATTAGTGCTAAAATTGTCTCATTGTACCAAGCAATTAAATGAATTAAGTGTATTAAAAATTCTTGTACCAAATGCAAAAAAATAAAATAAAACACACCGAGATTGGATACAAAAGAAGATACCAGAGTAGAGTTCTCTCAATTACACTTTTGATTCAATTGATTATTTTCGCCGGATATAAATTAATTAATATAGGCTAGTTTTCCTGAAAAATCTTTTTGTTTTTTTTTAGAAAAGCTACCTAGCTTTCCTTTAATAAAATTTAGCATAGATCATTGTGAGACCACAGTCCTTGGATTCCTGTCACTTTTCCTCTTGGTGATATCTCTAGGGACTAGATAGTAATTAATTGAGCCAGAAGATTTTTTGGGATAAATCCACTCTGCTAAACATTTCTGTATCCAATCTACTTGTTTATTGGTATTACATACACGTAATTGGATTACGAGGCGTGAAAGAGGCGATTCATGTCAAGGTGGAGAAACCATCCCTGAACAGAGGCGGGGGCCTTCGACACCACCTGTCTGCTACATACAATGCTGTTGTAACATCTGTACCCCGGCAGTTTCAGAACACTTCACACATCCATTCATGCAACTCTCACAAGTAACACCTATTTCTAGGAGTTGCATGACACATTGGATAATCTTATCTGAACTACACAGAATCAACACCTCTGTGAATTATTTCAGATGTCACCTCTTTGAAGAGTTACAATGTGCCATTGTGATTGAATTAGTGGAAAAGTTTATATGCCGAGAATTTCCCACACCAGTCAGTTGAACTGAAGAAGCTGCTCGGATGAGTAGTGAAACATCATTGATTACTCAGCAAGTCCAGTTGTTTTTAGATTTATCTATACTAGATATTAATTAATTAATTAATTAATTAATTTGCTTTAGTTGTGATATTATTTGAGGGTTTCTGTAAATTACTACTCCCCACTATTCCTATTCCTGTATATGAAATAGGACTAGAAGACTGGTGCTAAAAAACTCTAATGTATGGCAATATCCAGGGTTGTTCTGTAGATATTACATGGTGTGATTTGAAACTCATGAATTTGGAATAAAATCAAAATGATAACGGATTATTGCTAAATACAAAAATTAACACACTATTCTTACAGAGAGTATTGGATATTAATGGAAATGAGAACACATGAAACTGCTGTTAGCTTAAAGAAGAATAATAAAAAATGTCTATTACCTTGCAATAGTTTTTATGATGCTGTCAAGCTCATCTGCTGAAGGGGGGTTACGACCACCAGGTGGAAAGACTAGATTAATTGGATCAAATAGACGGGATAATGATTTGGATAAGTAAGCAGCTTCATAAGGTTGAAGTGAGTCCTTCAGCATCTTTTCTGGACTGCAAAACATAATTATAAAAAAATGTTTTCATCCTTTTCTTTCCTTGACCAATGTGTTTATATTAAGTAAAGAGAAACTAAAATAAAAATAAACTTTATGACAAGCCTAAGGATAGTCATTAAATGACAACACATAGGTGCAGATTTATCAAGGGTTGAAGTGAAAATTCGAATTTGAGTTTTCAAGTTTTTTAAGTGGAATTTGACTAGGGAATACTTAAAATTTGATTTGAGTTTTTGAAAAAATTCGAACAAGATTTTTGAAATTTATCATGTACTAGCTCTTTAAGAAAACAAATTAGACTATTCTCAACCTTAAAACTGCTGAATTGCTGTTAGCCTATGGGGGATGTCCTGGGATCAATTTGGAGTTGTTTGTAGCCTACCTGAGAATGTATTTTTTTCAGAGACAAAACTCTAATCGAATTCGATTCTAATTTGCGGGTTGATCCCATTCACCCCAGTTTGAAAAATTCGAATTTTTGATAAAGATAGTTTTCATGGGAGTTTGTACAAACTCCCATGAACTCTAAATTCGACCCTTGATAAATCTGCCCCATATTGTATTTTACCAGCAGTTATTTGCATTCAGGCCTTACCCATTTTAAAAATCCTTTTTCTGTAATTACAAGGAGATTATCAGTACATGTTACCTGGTGATTTGCTTCTCTGGGTTACTACACCTGGTGCAAAACTTCTGACTTTTACTGCATTGCTCTGTTAGTAAAACCATTTCCTGTTCCTGACCCCTGAAGCCAGATCCTATAACTGTACACTCCTACTACACATCATGATTCTCGGTATTGCTTTACATAAAAAAAAAATCTTCGAAATTTTTTTTTGAAGTTAAAATAGACAAAAGTAAAATTCCTTTTCTTAATACAGGTATGGGATCAGTTATCTGGAAACCCATTATCCAGAAAGCTCCAAATATGGAAGGCCATCTCCCACAGACTCAATTTTAATTAAATAATTCATTCATCATAAAAATAATTTCTTTCTTTGTAATTAAAAAAAACACTTGCTCCTTGATCCTGATATATAATCAATCCTTATTGGGCTTATTAAATTTTTCAATGATTTTTAGTAGATATAATGTATAGAGATCCAAATTAAGGACAGACCTCTTATCCGGAAAACTCTAGGTCCCGGACATTCTGGATAACATATCTCATACCTGTACCATTTCTAACAATTATAGGATAGGTTGGCACAAAATACAATCATTACATAAACAGACACCTGTTGGCTCAAGTTTTTGCTGGACTCCTGAAGCATTAAAGTGAAGGAGCCATACATATTTTAAATACTGTATGAACTGTAAAACTACATACTCCACATCTTGCTTCTTTGTCATAAAGATATCCTGTGCATCATCTTCAGGTTGTTGCAGGTCTGGAATGAGATCCGAGTTCCCACTGTTTGAAAATGAGCCTTGTAAATTCTGACTGTACTGTTGAAGACGCTTCCACAAATCATTGTACAGTCTTAGCAATTTAGGGTATTCTCCTTCAAAGGCCTGTTTCAGGAACATCGAGACTATGGGATAAAACGGAGGCAGTGTAGTATCAATAACATTTGATTTAACAGGCTGCAAGACATCTTAGGTTACAGTGTTTACAAGTTAGACTGCAATTATTAAAGTTATGTGGTTTATCTATGCTGTATGTTCCAAGCTGTTAAAGCATATCATTCATTACTTGTCTATTATAAGTTGAATTTCTTAAAATTAAAATAGTTTATATCCAAGGTGTCTTATAAGAATACATTACAAGCAAAAGAGTATTTTTTTTACAGACGATCAATAAAAGGGAGCATGCGTCCAAAAAACACATCTTAAAGAAACCGTAACATCAAAAAATTAAAGTGTTTTAAAGTAGTACAATATAATGCAATATTTTACACTTTCATTATTTGGCCTGCACTGGTAAAACTGCTGTGTTTGCTTCAGAAACACTATTTTTGTTTATATAAAAAAGCTGTGTAACAATAGGTGCAGCTATTCAAAATAGAAAGGCTTAGGTTACACAGCAGATAGCAGATAAGCTCTGTAGAACATAATGGTGTGATCTGTTATCCACCATTAAACCTGTGCCTTATATAGCCTCAATTTCCGCCATTGCTACACAGCAGCTTGTTTATATTAAGTGTTTCTGATCAAACAGATCAGTTTTAGCAGTGCAGGGCAAAAGTACATGATATTTTCATTATAAAAAAGTTTTTTTTTTGTATGAACTAAACACAACATATACCAAAACATAACTTACAGTTTGTTGCTTTCTCAAACTGACAGCAAAGGATTTGAGTAACAGAACTCCAAAATTTATACAGGATATCTGAATGCCCATCCTGAAATACAACACACCAAATCAATTGTTTTGCACAATGTTTTTACTAATGTCAAAAAAAAAAAGTAAAGGAGGAACAACCTCTTTAAAGCAACAACACTAAAACTACCTATGTTAAATTGTGCTAATATGTTACATTGTGCTAATAATGACAAAAATTATGTCACAATTATGTCACTAATATATACATATGCTCTAACTCTTACCTTTCACTTGGCCTATTCTTTAGTAGGCCCATCCACATATATCTTGATATCTCCCTAAAAGCATTTTTCTTTTAATTGATACTTAATGTTCTCTTTAACAAAAGTAAGCAATATATCGAGGCATTTTATCTGCTTATATATGTTGATTCCTATGAGCAGCTCAAAGTAGTCAAAAATCTCATGCCTAGAATCCTTGGGAGAAATGGTAGAATCCTCCTTCATTAAGTGCACTTATGTTCTAAAGCAGTACTTACTTCTTTGATCAATTTTTAAGCAGCAGCCACCCAGCCCTATTTCCTATTTTGTTTTTGGTATTTGATGAGTACATGGCTACTAGGTGCCACAGGGGTTATATTTAACATTTGAAATTGGCAAAGGTAACACAACAAAAGGAGGATGCAGAATAAAATCCTTATGTGGAAGAGGTAAGAGCAAGGGATAAGTAAACTTTTCCTACAAAACATCATCATAGTACAGTTTTATGAATGTTACATTCAAGTGCAGAGTGCCCCTGGCCAACTCTCCTTAATTTACACACAACAGAATATGTGATACTGTATTAAAGGTCAGGATAATCCAAGCAAATCAAATCCACCTCAAAGTTTTACCTTTATACAAACGTTTTCTTTAGATTATTCTATCAAGATTGCATAAAGCCATAGTAATTGAAAGTATATTTAATATATATTCAATAGAAAACTAAAACGCCACGACAACTTTTACTTAAAATGTTCAGTTATTCAGTCATTTGGCACCATTGCTGGAAATTTTAATATTTGCATTTTAAAATAGCGGTTTTTCTAAAAGCGCATATGGAGGATAGCATTAGGATAAACAAAATAAATTAAGGGACAAAATAAAAAGTATTTAAGTCACCTGATACATTTCCAATTCATAGTTATCGCAAATCTCACGTTAGCAGGGCTTAGGGCGAGATGCCCGGAAATTAAAGGAACAGTAACGTAAAAAAATAAGTGTTTTAAAGTAATTAAAATATAATGCAGTGTTGCCCTGCACCGGTAAAACTGCTGTGTTTGCTTAAGAAACACTACTATTGTTTATAGAAATAAGCTGCTGTGTAGCAATGGGGGCAGCCATTCAAAGGAGAAAAGGCTCAGGTTACACAGCAGATAGCAAATAAGCTCTGGTCTAATGGTGTTATCTGTTATCCATTACTTATCCTGTGCCATATAGCCATTTTTCAATTTCCACCATTGCTCCACAGAAGCTTGTTTATATGAACTATAGTAGTGTTTCTGAAGCAAACAGATCAGTTTTACCAGGGCAGGGCAACAGTACATGATATTATCATTACTTTAAAACACTTACATTTTTTTACTGTTCCTTTAAGCTAAAACTGTAATGAAGTAGCATTAATCAGCATTAATCAGCATGGATGTCACTCTACCCTCAGATCTTTCTTTTGAATACTTTCATGTATTGTTATTTTTGGCACACTGCATAGTTAAAACTTCTGTTCATGCTACATGTACATGTACAGGGTAGATGAACATTGGTGGCATTGACTTTTAACGAGGGGTAGACGGAAGTCTCAGGTGCATTATGGAGACTCCATACTGCACAAGTTATTTAGAGATCTTCTAAAACATCACACCGGTTTTGCTTAATGCAAAAAAAAGCACAATTAAAGCACTACAAACAAACGATTAACACTGGTTATAAATTAGATATAGGAATCACTGTTTAAAGTTTACTTTAAAAATACAAAGAAAAGGGAAATATGAGAAAAATAGGATCAGTACCTTTAATACCCTACAAAATTATGCCAACAGACTAAATCCTTATTATTTGCTACAGTTTTACATTTATAAAAATTACTTTTTGAAACTGTACGTAAATCTTACTTATTTATACTTGTGTTTGTGTGTGGGTATATGTTTAATTTATGCTTAGTTTAGGCTTACATTTTGCTACTCTTTTTAGCTAACATCATTAATAGTCTGCCTTTTTCAATGCCCATTTGCTATGCAATGCAATACAATGCTATAAAGCAGGGGTTAAGGAATCTTTTTATGTATAATTACACTGTACTATAATGTTACAGACCTTGCCATTATGGTATTATGACTGTCCAAAAGACAGCCATCCTTAATAAAACAAAAAGTGTAACATATTATATTTGGGTACTGACCATTTGCAGTACCATGGGTCTTTATATTGTACATAAATGTTTAATCAGTTTTGAATACACTTAGCTTTGTTTCCATATTTTGAAGGTATTTTTTATCATTTCTAATGAGGACATATCTCTAGTTTGTGGTGGGATCTAAGGCTCAGCAGAATCACTGGAAATACACAACTGTGAAAATCTAATCAAAGATTAGTACCATATGACATATTGCATGATATAATATTTCACAGTAAAGGGATCAGATGGAATTCTACTATATTTTCATCCTCTTTTTCACTGAGGAAAAAACATCAACAGTGACTGGATTTAAATTAAATTCAATTGGAGTGTGGATTTTGCCACAGAGTATAAAAAAATCGAATTGTATGCCGTGACCTAGTAACAAAATGTAGAACTAAATAAAAAACGAATAATATAGCATTTACAGATGAACCTGTTAACAATATATATATATGTATAACATTACGAATAACATATCTTTGCTTCACACATAAATGGATAAATGTCCAGATAAGAAGAAAAACAGCTGCAAATAGCACACAAACAGCAGTGTGTTGGGTCCCCTACTAAAACACCTTGGGGCTGATTCACTAAGCTCGAGTGAAGGATTCGAATGAAAAATACTTCGAATTTCGAAGTATTTTTTGGGTACTTCGACCATCGAATTGGTTAAATTCGTTCGAATTCGAACGAAATCGAACGAATCGAACGAAAAATCGTTCGACTATTCGACCATTCGATAGTCGAAGTACTTCCCATTTAAAAAAAACTTCGACCCCCTACTTCGGCAGCTAAAAGCTACCGAAGTCAATGTTAGCCTATGGGGAAGGTCCCCATAGGCTTGCCTGTGATTTTTTGATCGAAGGATTTTCCTTCGATCGTTGGATTAAAATCCTTCGAATCGTTCGATTCGAAGGATTTAATCGTTCGATCGAACGGAAAATCCTTCGATCGATCGATCGCAGGATTAGCGCTAAATCCTTCGACTTCGATATTCGAAGTCGAAGGATTTCAATCCGAGGGTCGAATTTCGAAGTATTTTTAACTTCGAAATTCGACCCTTAGTGAATCGGCCCCCTTGTGTTCTCAGTGCAGAGCCAGTTCTTTAGGTTTGGGATTTATAGCAAACAACCATAGAGAATGCTTTTCAATACCCCTGTTCTTTTACGCTTAACTGAAGTCTTTACTGTAAAGAATTAAAGCAGCTCAATGTTTCAACAAATATCTTCCACATTCCCTGTTATAAAACAAGAACATTTAAACTGCAAAGATCTAGCAAAACTAAATATGTTAAAATAAGCCATTGACTCTTCCATAAAGAGTTGTGATGTGATGGAATTAAAGCATGTTGTAGTCATCTTAAAATACCAATTCTTTAACAATTAGCTGTCTCATAATATCTAGCCCATAGCCCTTCTGAATAAACATGAAGTGACAGGAAGCGCTAAATTGGTAAATAAAAAACGAAAGATATTACTCAACTAACAGAATAGGTAAAAATATGTTAAGCACAAGCCATATTTATTGAGCTCATGTCATGTTAAAAAAAGATAATTTAAAGGGGATCTAAACACCAAAATATAAATAGTTAACTTGTTCAGAGTGGTCTTCTGAGCACTTTTTACAATTTACATTCATTTTCTGTGATTACGGAGATAGTAGCAGTTTATACTGGTACGCAGGCTTGGTTTAAAATCTCTCTTTGAAGGCCCAGAATATCAAGTGAGTTTAGGGACTCCTGTGGGGTTTTGGGGAAAATCCTTGTTAGTTGAAGTATATATGAAAAAAATTCCCACCTAAAAGCTGCCAAACTTTTTCTTATTTGGAGTTTGGAATTTCAACAGAAATGCCATTGCTAGGGTCAGATTTACCCTAGCAACCAAACAGTACTTTGAAAAAGAGATTGGAAGACAAATAGGAGAGAGCCTGGAAAGAAGGATAAGTACTAAAAAGTAATAACAATAAAACTAACTACACAGAGTAGTAGTTGTTTTTGGGTGTTGGGTTCAGTGTTTGAAAGCTATAAAGAGGCAGAAGGCAGCAAATAATTCAAAAACTCAAACAAAAGAAAGATAAGCTGAAAAGTTGCTAAGAATAGGACATTCTCTAAACTACTAAAAGTTAACTTAAAGGTGTCCCCATTTCCAGAGGCACAACTGCCATATAGCAGAGCCAAGGGACCTCTGGGGTCTGCAATGATGAGCAGGTGTGCAGTGGGTGGGACAATGCTACTGCCTATTTCTAGTTCAATGCTCACCTTTGCTATTTCATCAATGAAGCACACATGGGACACAGGGTCTCTCTTCTTTGTCAAGACTTTCTGAAGATGCTGAACCTAAAATACAGGTTAACAGTTTAAATAAACTTCTATACCTTCTGAATATAAGCTGTATAATGATACACAGTTTCAGATGTACCTGGACACATGAAGCATAAATTTGGTCCATTAATTTTTCCATATTTGTCCAAAGAGCAGCTCTGAAAGCAGCAGTGTTTCCTGGTGAAGGCATAGCAGCTCGTCCTGGTGCTCCTACGAGACATAATGAGCCGAATTTAACAGTTTGTATTTAACGGGGAACTCCACACAAACATAACTTAAGCTTTTTGAAAAGTGCCATATAAAAAATGATTTCAATAACAAAAAATCAGACCACTCTACTATTATTTTCAGGCACATATAAAACCTTGGTATTTTCATACAATATGAAGCATAAGAAATTGCATAAAAATATTAATCAATTTATATAGAAAAGCCAAACCATATTGAATGAGGATCAGGATGCGCCTTGCTCTGACTACTCCACCCCCACACCACGCTCCACCCCTACCTAGTACCAACCTGGTCAGGACACTGCTCTCTTCTGCATAAACCCAATATCCAGAAAGCTCTGAATTAAAGCAAGGCTATTTCCCATAGAGTTTATTGAAAGCTACTACTTTTGTATTATTACTTCATCCTCAGTAATAATAAAACAATACCACGTACTTGCCTGTAACTAAGCTACCTAACACCATATTAGTCGCAAAATAATCCTATGTAACGTTTAAATGTCTTTGTATAAGACTTCAAGTATGGAGATCCAAATAACAGAAAAACCTTTTATCTGGAAAACCCTCCAAGATCCAAACATTCCACATAACAGATCCTATAAATCTTGATACAATAATATTTAATCAAAAGTCATAAGCAAAACCAATACACTGTTGACAATTATAGTTTCAACACTGTTTAAATATGAGTACTAAACCCTAAACACAAAGGGACAAATTCACTAAGCGCCTAACGCTAGCGTCAATTCGCTAGCGTTGGCCATTTTCGTTACTTCGCAAATTCACTAACGGATGCTAGCGTAACTTCACTAGTGTAACTTCGCACCCTTACGCCTGGCGAATTTGCGCAACGGACGTAAATACGCAAATTCACTAACGCGTGCAGTGTACTGAACGCTACCTTTTATGCTAGACTTCCTTCGCCACCTCAGACCAGGCGAAGCGCAATAGAGTAGATGGGGATTGCTTCAAAAAAAGTTCAAATTTTTTCTAAGTCCCAAAAAACGCTGGCGTTTTTTCTATATTATGGGTGATAGGCTGAAAAAGATCGAAAAATTTTTTGGGGCTCCCCTCCTTCCCCCCTACATTTCCTAACTCATGGCAACTTAACTATACAGTGGGCACATGTGTAGGGCAAAATAAAAATTTTATTTGATGTTTTGAAGGTTTCCCAGGCATTTGTAGTGCTGCTACATATTCCGCCATTGAATTTGGTGCCGTATGCAAATTAACCATCGCTAGCGTAACTTTGCTTCGCTTAGCGAATCAACGCTAGCGCAACGCAGCGAATTTTAGTGAATTTGCGGAGCGCTAGCGAAACTACGCCTGGCGAAGTGTGGAGAAGTGCGGCGAAGTTACGCCTGGCGCAACTATGAATCTTAGTGAATTTGCCCCAAATATGGGAAGAAGTGCCACATTTTATACACTGAACTTAAAAGCCTAAAGTTGCGGAATCTCTATAAGAGTAAAGATTCAAAGTTGTGAACAGGTTACCTTGGAGTTATCTTTGATTTAGTTAGGAGTGTCAGTTACACTGCACATGCTCAGTGTGCTCCTGGCAGCTGTTGAGAAGCTAAGCATAGGGATTGTTGCAAATCATCAGCTAAAAAGCTGTGGTCACCTTGGGTTGGTACAAAGCTTAAAACATTTGCAACATTTCTAGCCTATTCTTTACTAAGCATTTTTATGCTTTTTGTTATGCTCTAGCAAAATCACTCAATGCTACACAGAGTATGTTTCACTGCTGCATTTATGTGCAGCAAATGTATATTGCTCTATATGATGGGTTTATAGTGATTTATTGGACTTTTCTCTAACATTTTTTAAGGCGTAACATCTGACAAAAGCCAGCTGAGGAATGAAAGTTATGGGATCCGAGTGATGAGTGGTAAAGGACACTGATAAAATACTAATGTTAATGCTAGTAATTGAACTACAGCTTGAATTTTAGATTTAGTGCCCTAACCTAATGATTCACTGATTTGATTTCATGTGTCCTTTTTATTTGTGGACTTTGACACAGATTACAATTACTCACTCCAGAATAAGTTTATGGAATGCACCATTTCATATCTTAATATTTCTAAGCCAGTATCAAGCTTTGCAAAACAATAGCTGAAAATTGCAAAAGACAAACAATAATATATTCTGTGTTTTAACATCTAAACATACTTAATGATTCACTGGAGAATCTCGAAACTCTCCAATGTAACCCATTTGTATTAATAAAACATCAATACAATATAAATAACTACCAACTTTAAAGTTACATGACTGATATTCTAATATAGAATGAATTACAAAAGCAATCTAGCTTCCAACAGCAATTCACAAAAGACTGGCTTTAAAAACAAAAGAATACAACTCATGCATTTACACCCACCACAGCAGCATACTATTAAATATGTGCTCTTTTGCCCAGTTTAACACCTTACATTATAACCATCCAACCTCGTTGATCTACATTCTAAGCAGGGGCTGACACCATGTGTATTTTGGAATTCATCAAACAGGAATACAGTTAACCAGCACAGTTCATCATGGTTCATGACTGCCAACGATAATGGAAGCACAGCATTTAGGTTTGCTAGCAAGTAAGCTGTTGAAGTAAAGCACAATGTATTGAAGAATACCTAGGCTATATAATTAGACAGTGCTGTTCAACAGTTAAGCACATGATGTGTGGGCAGATATTAATTTCATTTCTTTGGCTGGGAAGAAGCTGTTAAAGATTACAGAGTTCCACTCTTACATTTTGCAGATATCATGCCTATACAGAATCTGCAATACATCCCAGCATGAAACACACTCAGCATAATTGTACATTTTCACTTGAAAAATTGCCAAAGAAAAATTGTTGAAAAGAAACCTTCTTTTATGGACGTTAGAAAACATAATTGAAAATTTACAGGTTACAATAACATAAAGTGAAATCTTCTCAGCAAATAAAGAAAATGGAATGCTATTCACTGAAAAAAGCAGAAAAGCTAAAATGCTCTTAACACATACACAGGATACATTTTACTAAATGTAGCTGAATCCTATAAGAAGTAAAGATACTGTATAAGAAACATGCCTGAATTCATTTTTACATGAATGGTCAAATACAACAAACTATTAATTCTATTAATGAGTACCAAATACAGAACCCTAAGTGACCCCACTAAGAACCTTACTCCAAGTAGATTGTACCATTAACAACCACCCTTTTTACCCACTCTTGTAGCAGGCAAGAACAAACCTTAGTTTAGAAAGCAGCAGTTTCTGGGACACTGTATTCTACTGCAACCCTACTGTCCAGCTTCTTACTAACCTCATCATAAAAAGCAAACAAGGTTTGTCTGTGACCTATCATTCATGAAGACATGCTAATTACTGCTCATAATACAGTTTTCCAGAAGATAATTATGAATGTAATCCCTTAAACCTTCAAACTTGTCCACTACAGATGTCAAACTTACTGGCCTACAACTGCCAGGCTAAGATCATAATCCCTTTTTAAATATAGGAATTACATCAACTTTCCTCCAATCCTCAGATACCATACTAGATGAAAACAAGTCTGAGAAAATAAGAAATATAAGCTGGTCTAAAACTGAACTAAGCTCTCTCTCCGTAAGTGAGGGTGCATTCCATCTGGCTCTGGTGCTTTTTCACATGTACCATGTCCTGATGATGTTAGATATGCGCTGAAAAATAACACAGACATAGGTACAGCTTTAAAAGGACAAGGAAACCTTAAATCACTGTGGGGTGTTAGGAACAACTATCTTATGCCCTGCCAGTATACAGTACCTCCTTTTAAAAAAAAAATACAAACTCGCCAGTGACTTGCCTGGGAAGTGCCACACATCTTTCTTGATTTCTCAAATACTCCTTGTGTTGGGCATCAGCTGTACACTAGAACTCACAGAACTGCTATATTGCACAACCATGCACCCATCCCCTACTCCTGAATCATAATAGGAGTATATTAAGAGTCACTATTTAACAGTGTAAACAGGTGGAGTTTTTTCCTTAGTTATCTCACTGTAATTGAGTCAAAATAACATTTATGTATTATTATTAATACAATAAAATTAATATATTATTATTAAGGATTTATTTTAACTTGGGGCCATTCTAATATTATTCAAGTTCACTATGCTGCTTCAAGAGATGAGTTGCCAATATATTTTTTTTTATTGAGTAAAGTTAAAACATCTACTTCTACAGCTGACAACATATTTAAAAAATCATATACTGAAATGGTTTTACTACCGCAATCCTTGAGGGCTCAGTAGGTTTTTATCTACTTGAATACAGGTGGATATAATGTTACAGCAATTGAGTCAGGACAAGAATACCGTAAACACTTGCACAGTAGAATGCCAACTACTTGGATATAGGAAATTGGCCATCTGGTGACAGGAATAGTGAAGTTGTAAGCTGCTCTATATAAAAGAGACTATTAGGGATCCACTGAATCCAAGATATAGTTCAGGATTTTTGCAAGATTTGGATTTGTCTGAATCCTGGGTGCCAAGCCAAATCACATGAAAAACCTTTGAAGTCCTCTCAATTTAAAGCATTGGGGGAACTCAATACAAAAGGAGTTTGCAATGCAATTTTTTGGATTTTGCGCACATCTGAATATGCAAAAAATGAAATATACTGACAAACTGCTTAAAAAAGAATTATTTTTACCGTTGATTACTGCAATACCACCTGTGTTAAAATACCATTGTAAGAACAATGATTAAATATGGTATGTAAACAGTTAAACAAAAGTGAAATATCATTAAGATCATTTAGCTCTGGTCATATCTAGAAATAAGGTTTTAAAGTAATATTAAAAGTTGCTTTCTACCTCTTTGTACTGCTTGTGATGTCTGGGTTAAAATCTTGATATCCAATGCATTGCTGATATTTTCATTTAAAGTTGTACAGTAGCCATCCACAACAGTAGTGATGATATCTTTCAGTGCCCCAAGATTGTAGAAAACTTGAAGTGCTGTTCCAACCTGTGTTGGATTCTGGAGAAAAAGGAAAGATATTTACTTAAGGTTTGTCACATTTACACCTCATCTATTGCTTTCCAAAGTGCGGCCTGTCATCCCACGGTCCTAGTTTAACATTCCTGATCCTGATGGCAAGTTCATTCTAATGTACATCCATCTCTGAGGAAGTGCGTAGCCACAGCTCCATGCTGTAGCTCCCACCCTTTCCAACTATAATCAAGTGATTCCAGTGGTGGCCAATAAAAGGGCAACAAAGTTTGGGAGTTTTAACCAAGAAAGCATCAAGTAAGTTGCAGGTAAAACGTAGTCCCTGTGTAAAATGTATAATGAAATAATAGAATTGTTAATGAATCAGATGAAATTTGAGTGTAGGACTGGCCATTCCAGGGACGACTTTGACGTAGTTGGCCAGCTTCAAAATATTGCAATATATGGACAAACAATCCCTGTTTTGTTTAAAGGGCAAGGCATTATTTAGTAGCTCAAGGCACAAAATGTCTCAATGTCCTAAATATATTGATAATGGGTTGAGCACAGTGGACCTCTTGTATTTCTCTCTCTCTCTCTCTCTCTCTCTCTCTCTCTCTCTCTCTCTCTCTCTCTCTCTCTGAAATATCTGACGAAATGTTGCCGATGCCCATTAAAGTCTATGGGCGTCAAAAATTTTTTTGTCGTATGGCGAAATTTTTATAACGTGCATCTTTTTATTTTGACGCACAACGCCATACAAGTCTATGGGCATCATTTTTTCGCCTAAACAAGGCAAAAAAATTCGCCCATCCCTAGGCACGAATATAGGGGTTGAAACGTTGATAAATTCACTATTTGAACGTTTTGAGAACAGTTACTATGGCCAGTCCTTTACAGTTAGTATGAACAACAGTTATACAGGAGCAGTGACCAGCTCCATGTTGTAGCTCCCACCCTTCCCACTTATAGTCAGGTGATCCCACTGGTGTCTAATAAAAAGGCAGCCAAGTTTGGGCGTTTTACTTTGAAAGCAGCAAGTAAGTTGCAGGTAAAACTTAGTCCTTTTGTAAAATGTATAATGAAGCAACAGAATTCTTAATGAATCAGATGAAAACTGAGCTTTGGACTGGCCAGATATGGGATGACTTTGACGTAGTTGGCCAGCTTAAAGGGATACTGTCATGGGAAAAACATTTTTTTTCAAAATGAATCAGTTAATAGTGCTGTTCCGGCAGAATTCTACACTGAAATCCATTTCTCAAAAGAGCAAACAGATTTTTTTATATTAAATTTTGAAATCTGACATGGGGCTAGACATTTTGTCAATTTCCCAGCTGCCCCTGGTCATGTGACTTGTGCCTGCACTTTAGGAGAGAAATGCTTTCTGGCAGGCTGCTGTTTTTCCTTCTCAATGTAACTGAATGTGTCTCAGTGGGACAAGGGTTTTTACTATTGAGTGTTGTTCTTAGATCTACCAGGCAGCTGTTATTTTGTGTTAGGGAGCTGTTATCTGGTTACCTTCCCATTGTTCTTTTGTTTGGCTGCTGGAGGGGAAAAGGGAGGGGGATGCTATCACTCCAACTTGCAGTACAGCAGTAAAGAGTGATTGAAGTTTATCAGAGCATAAGTCACATGACTTGGGGCAGCTGGGAAATTGACAATATGTCTAGCTGTTTGCTCTTTTGAGAAATGGATTTCAGTGTAGAATTCTGCCGGAACAGCACTATTAACTGATTCATTTTGACAGTATCCCTTTAAATATTTTTCGAAAAAGTAACCGCTCCCACAAGGTTTTTCTCAAAATTTACAAAAAGTGAATTTATTCAGTGTTTCGGCCCCTACATTCGAAAGACGGCACGAATATAGGGGTTGAAATGTTGATAAATTCACATTTGAGAACAGTCCTTTACAGTTAGTATGAACAAAATCTGTAAATACTTTAGCCATAATAAAACAAATCCTTTTTTTATGTTTGCTTTTGTCATATCCGAAAATGCTAAAGAATCAATGCCTGAAGTAGAACAAAATGTTAATTAGCAATCATGTGCAAACTGAGTCATATCCAAATTGTTTTTTTTTAATCTATATACACCTGCTCTCCATTTGTTTCTGTTAAACTTAATTACAATTAATTGTACCAATCAACTCAAAAAACACATACAGATTGCTGCTAAGCACAGACAGCTTTATCTTTTAATCTATAGTAAGGAAAAATAGCAGCTTTGCAGGTAGCTGTCTATTTATTTTATGAAATTACATGACCTTCAAACTGTTTTTGTTGTTTTGTTGTTTTTAATACAGTACAAGCAAACATTTTTCCATTATTTTTTAATTTTCTTGTTGTAATTGAATTAGATAATTTTGTCTATACAGGCTTATCTGCAAATGTGCCAAAATGCCAGTTGTTTACATTTTTTTAAAATAGGGTGCACTATGTGAATTACAGGTAGCACTGGCAGAAGGAATCCCTGAAATCTACCTCAAGATTACACATACAACTGGATCGGATCTAATACAACAACATCAGTTCTGTGCCAAATTGGTTTGGCAGAATTAAATGTAATTTGCACAACCATAGGCAAATTCAGAATGCATAAATCATAATCTCACACATTATGGAATGCACTATTTCAAGAAGCCTTCCAGATATTACACTGGAATTCTCTGAAAAATCACTTTATTGTGGGTAAAATATATTTTGATTTTCAAGCATTTTAGTGCTTTGTACTTTGCAAATAAAACAGCTATGGTACTTTAAAACAATCATCAATTACTAACTGAAAAAACCCTAAGTGCATAGTCATTTAACACTAGGGCAGCTGATATCCTGACCCTAAAAGAAATGTAAAATCCTGGTATTAGCAATATAAAACTGCTAAAAGGAAATAAACAGACACCCAGTGTGGCACATATTATTATTATTATTATTAACATGTATTTATATAGCGCCAACATATTGCGTAGCACTGTAAAGTAAATGTGATTATACAACTACATCACATGAATTACATATATAGAATATATGGAGTAACAAACATCACAATCAATACAGGTACAAAAAGTTGAGAAAGGCCCTATGCATAGGCATACAGTCTAAAGGGAAGGGAGTAATACACAAGGTGTGGGAATGGGCAAGATCGAATTGAGTGGGTGAGAAATGTGGTATTGTATGTGGTGTTGCGTTTGGTAGTTAAGCAGAGTGAGGGTAGGCTTCTCGAAAGAAGTGCGTTTTCAGAGATTTTTTGAAAGCAGAAAGGTTGGGAGAAAGTCGGACAGACCGTGGAAGAGCGTTCCAGAGGAGGGGTGCAGCCCTTGCAAAGTCTTGAATGCGAGCATGTGAGGAGGTAATGAGAGAAGAGTTGAGTAGCAGGTCAGTAGAGGAGCGTAGTAAGCGAGTGGGTGAGTATATAGAGATGAGTTCAGAGATGTAGGGTGGAGCAGAGTTGTGAAGTGCTTTGAAAGTCAGTGTCATTAATTTGAATTTGATTCTGAAAGGTAATGGAAGCCAGTGCAGGGATTGACAGAATGGCAAGGCAGAGGAGGAGCGGTTGCTGAGGTGTATGAGCCTCGCAGCAGTGTTCATTATGGACTGGAGAGGTGACAGTCTCTGGAGGGGGAGGCCAATTAAAAGAGAGTTACAGTAGTCTAGACGCGATATGATGAGAGAGTGAATAAGAATTTTGGCAGCGTCTTGGGTGATAAATGATCGTATTTTGGATATGTTCCTTAGGTGGAAGTGACATGATTTAATAAGTGACTGGATATGAGGAGTAAATGACAGGGCAGAATCTAGGATAACCCCAAGGCACCGGGCCTGGGGAGAGGGGGTGATAGTGGAATTGTTAACTATGATGGATACTTCGGGGATGCTACTGGTGTTAGTTGGAGGAAAGAGAACCATTTCAGTTTTAGAGAGGTTTAATTTAAGGTAGCGTCGCGACATCCAGATCAATCCGAAACAAATGTGCATGCACTCCTGCAGCCAAGGCACATATCAAAATGAGAACTGACAACACAAATAATACCACTCCATAGCTTTTATCATACATGGCACTGTCTTAATTTATCAACTGAAGAACTGCCCAACACAAAGTTAAATAGTGGTTCATCTTTAAGTTAACTTCTAGTATATTATAGAATGGTTACACATACGAAAAAGAAATTGCTGGCTCTAATCTCTCTCAAAACCAATTAAATATTATCAAAAAGCATCAAAATCTAATCTTGCTTATAAAACATTCAGTGACGGAAAACCAACCACTAGGTAGTTCTCACCGAGTGGAAGGGGTGACCTGGGTGTCCAAACCCCAGGTCCGTCACTTGAAAGATGAACAATTCAACTTCAATAATGAAAAAGGTCAGCAGAGCTTACACTCACCAAATTGGCTCTGGTGCCGTGCCCAGAACCTGTAGCTTAGGCAATGCAAATCATCCGAAACAAATGTGCATGCACTCCTGCAGCCAAGGCATTAGAGGTTAAAACTTGTAACTTTATTCCATCATGTTAAAAGATATGCACATATCTTTTAACATGATGGAATAAAGTTACAAGTTTTAACCTCTAATGCCTTGGCTGCAGGAGTGCGTGCACATTTGTTTCGGATAGAATGGTTACGTCTAAGATATTTTCACATTTTTTTATTTTTTTTTATATACTTTTTGAATAATTGCCTTCTTTTGGCTCTTTCTAGCTTTCAAATGGGGGTCAATGACTCCATCTAAAAACAAATGCTCTGTAAGGCTACACATTTATAGTTATTGCTACTTTTTATTAATCATCTTTCTATTCAGGCCCTCTCCTATTCATGTTCCAGTCTCTTATCCAAATCAATGCATGGTTGCTAGGGTAATTTGGTCCCTAGCAGCTAGATTGCAGAAATTGCAAGCTGGATAGCTGCTGAATAAAAAGCTAAATAACTCAAAAACCACAAATAAAAAAATAAAACTGCAAATTGACTCAGAATATCACTCTCTATATCATACTAAAAGTGAACAACAAAAGTGAACAACACCTTTAAATAACAATAAAACAACAAAATCAAAAACTGAAGACCAGCTGGCACTGTCTACAGTATGTGTAAAATTAATTTTAAAGTAAACTGCCTCTTCAAAACTGATCAAAGCCATATGAAAAGAAGCCCTCTTTGTAATGTGTACTTTTTAAGATCATGTGAGCAAAAAATTTTTTTAGAACCAACCCTATGTTTCCACGGGCGATATTAAAGGAAAACTAAACCCTAAAATGAATATTTGAGCAACAGATAGTTTATATCACATTGAGTGGCATATTAAAGAATCTTACCAAACTGGTACTATATTTAAGTAAATATTGACCTTTTACATCTCTTGCCTTGAACCACCATTTTGTGATGATCTGTGTGCTGCCTCAGAGATCACCTAACCAGAAATACTAGAACTCTTACTGTAACAGCAAAAGACAGAACTCTGTCTGTTAATTGGCTCATGTGACCTAACAAGTATAGTTTGTATGGTATGTTTGTGTGCACATTGAATCACAGGCGTGTGGCCCTTATTTTTTAAAATGGAAATTTTCTATTCATGATTACCCAATGGTACATACAACTAAGAAAGTATTACTATTATGAAAATGATGTATTTACATGAAGCAGGGTTTAACATATGAGCTGTTTTATGCAATATATTTTTATAGAGACCTACCGTATATACTCGAGTATAAGCCGAGTTTTTCAGCATCCAAAATGTGCTGAAAAAGTCTACCTCGGCTTATACTTGAGTCAGTGGGCAGTAGCTGAGATTGCAGTCACTTTTAATCATTCCTATACCAACAGTTTGCTTGGGGAGAGACTGCAATATCACACAGCGCCCTCTGTTGGTTATATGAAAGAATAACAGTGACTGCAATATCACACAGCGCCATCTGTTGGTTATATGAAAGAATAACAGTGACTGCAATATCACACAGCACCCTCTGTTGGTTATATGAAAGAATAACATGTGCGTCCTTTGTTGGTTATATGAAAGAATAACAGTGACTGCAATATCACACAGTGCCATCTGTTGGTTATATGAAAGAATAACAGTGCACCCTCTGTTGGTTATATGAAAGATTAACAGTGACTGCAATATCACACAGCACCCTCTGTTGGTTATATGAAAGAATAACAGTGACTGCAATATCACACAGCGCCCTCTGTTGGTTATATGAAAGAATAACAGTGACTGCAATATCACACAGCGCCCTCTGTTGGTTATATGAAAGAATAACAGTGACTGCAATATCACACAGTGCCCTCTGTTGGTTATACAAAAGATTAACAGTGATGGCAATATCACACAGCACCCTCTGCACATGGTAGTGGGACAGTGGGACAATGCACACAGTAATCCATTTGGCAATTCTCTGTCACCATCAACTTTGCAAAGAAGTCCGGCTGATCACTGGGGGGGTCGCTTTGGCGGACTGTGCGCTGCTGGGAGACAGGGCTGTAGTTGTGTCTAGGCTTATACTCGAGTCAATACGTTTTCCCAGTTTTCGTAGGTAAAATTAGGTACCTCGGCTTATACTCGGGTCGGCTTATACTCGAGTATATACAGTACATTGTTTGAGGGGTATAGTTTTCCTTTAAGTGTGATACCGTCCATTCCCACGTGCTGAGATGAAGCACAGGCGTAATGTCGGATGCATAAGGTTTGACACGACTGTCAGATGCAAACGCTGCATGTTGCGTCTTCATCTGACAGTTGTGTCGTGTCGGATGCACACATCGACAACTTCCAGCATTCCTATTACTTACCATAGATTCGGCACATCCAACATGACGCCTGTGATTCTCAGCTTGTTAGAACGGATGGTATCACACTTAAAATCACTCATGGAGTTCTACCCTAACTGCAAGCCTGAAGCAGCTCAGTGCATTCGAAAATCAAGGTGAATGCATATGTACAGTATTTTACTGTTAAAGGTTACAGGTAATAACAGCATACCTCTAAGATAAATCACAGTGGACACAAATCATTAATCTATGTACAATTTATATTGCTCTCTTGAATAATCCTGCATCTTTAACATTGTCAAGAACAAGTGAAATATTAAAATATTTTTGTGACAGGGCAGATGAGTTGCATGCCATCAAATGCATTAATATTAGTGACAATGTGCCAAGTAATATAAAATGTCCAGAGGCCAAGTAGAAAATTATTCATTGACTGTTATACAGTTATACAGTGCTTTAGAAAAATATACATTACATATTACATTAAGGGGCCTATTCATCATGCTGTATGTAATTATTAAGGCTGAAAATATGTGTAAAAAGTGTAAAATAAATGGTGAATTTATAAAGCTGTGTACCCTGCCCAATCATCATATTTTATGCTAATATATTTATGGTGTAACCTACCCAAGTTGATGGGAAAAATTTTGGCAACAAATTATCGTGGAGAAAACTGGATTTTTATCCCCCAGAGCATTTTCAAGCAGCCGCTGCTTTTAATGCTGGAAATTTACACGGAAAATGATTGCACTGAAAAATATACTCATCTTAATGTTTCTTCCTAGCTTTCCTCTTCAATTTATTTTGATTTTTTCTGTCATGACCAAATCAACTCTTTACTAGGTCCTTTGCTTGTTTCCTACAGTAGAAGGTGTTTGATGTCATAGCTTTTTTCATCTCTATTTATTAATTCTTGTGTCATCCAACAGTAACAATATTAAATACTATTTTAAATTTCAATTTGGGGAAAGCAGTACAGAATGCAAAAAAGTTGGGTTACTTGTGATTAAACAATATCAGAATAAAGATAATTATTAGGAACACCACACTGTTACAAGAATTAATGCATTAGCAGTTTAAATTTGTGAGGCGACAAACAGGTACACTATATTTCATTCCACAATTAGGTTTCCTACAGCAGTGTCTCTGTGAAAGAGTTCATAGCTATTGTACGTTGGAGAGTTGTCAGGATCTGTCCTTTTATATAATATATGGATTTTAGATGTAATGCTTTTCATGTTTTTTAACTTTCCCAATCCATGTTTCTTACCATAGAGCCAAGTCAAGATGAACTACTGATTTAAAGAAATACTTGAGGTCAATTTTATGAACCCAAGAATTTCAGAATTACCTATAAACTTTGCATTTTACCTAACTTTTAAGCAGAAATCATTTCTTACAACAGTCTGTTTTTTTTTTAATTAACAATATCCGGTGTTTTATTAGTGTTCATTTTATTAATAATAAGCAGTAGCTGTTTGCAGAATTACATTAGTAAAGGGATCTTCAATTTCTCTTTGCTTCTTAGGGTCATAGTACAGGATTTGAGAATCCTCAGCTTGACATACGTATCTTTGAATTTTCCTTAAAGGGGATCTATTCAGAAAATGACAATTTAATATAAGCTTCATCTGAAATAAGAAACTTTCTAAATATCATAATAATAATAATCAAGTTACTCTTCATCCCCCCCCCCCGAGCAACCTGTCTCTTTTTATTATGTCTTTATGCAGTAGATGGAGTCAGTTTTTGATTGACAGTTAGGTCTACAACATCATTGGGGGGAGGAGGGGTTGCACCCTAAACCTAGGTGCTCATTCTTTCAAAATAACCGGCTCTGATGGAAATCCTGTTTTTGTGCGTGCAGGGTGTTTGCCAGAGTCGGTTATTTTGTTATCTTCTGTTTGTGCTGGAGTTGGTTATTTGAGTTATTCTGCTCAGAAAAGGATCCCCCTACAAGATGTATTAGACCTACCTGTCAATCAAAATGTGACCCAGACCTTAGCATAAAGAGAGCATGAAAAGTGAAAGGCTGTGTAGAGTGAGATACTGAAGAGTAACTTGATTATTTCATAAATGGTACCGAATGTTTAATGGATTGTATTTAGAAAGTTTTATTTCCGTGAGATGAAGCATTATAATCTATGTTTTGCAAAAGATCCCTTTTAATCTTTCATTTCAGTTTTATTCCATTTGAAACTTCAAATGATAGATGTTCATAGAACCATCTTTGTTATAGTGCCAAATAGAGGAACATGAAAATCAAAGAACATGATGCTTACATATCTACCACTCTCCAAGTGCACATACACCTTATTTATCAAGAAAAAAGTAATAATCTCCACCCCAGTATGGGGCTGATAAGCAAACAGCAAGGATCAAGTGAAGGCTCAACTACTGCCCAAAGTTCTTTCAAAACTAATAGCTCCAGTGCACTCATGACGTTAAATCAATGCTATAGGTTGATTATCACTGAAAGTTATCCAGAATACTTGGGACCTGGGGTTTTCCTGATAACAGATCTTTTGTAATTTGGATCTTTGTACCTTAAGTCTATTAGAAAATCATGTAAACATTAAATAACCCCAATAGGCTGGTTTTGCTTTCAATAATTAATTATAACTTAGCAGGGAACAAGTATAAGGTACTGTTTTATTATTACAGAGAAAAAGGAAATTTTTTGAAAATTTGTATTTTTTGGATAAAATGGAATCTATGGGAGATGGGCTTTCTGTAATTTGCAGCTTTCTGGATAATGGGTTTCCACAACGGATCACACACCTACCATACTAGGTGTTGTGCTTACCATTCAGGGCCTATTTATAATGCTAGTAGTGTGAAGCATAATTGGTGATGTTGCCCAGAGCAATCAATCAGCAATTATATTTCAACAGTTAAAAAACAAAAGCAAAGATGTGTTTGGTTGCTATAGGCAACATCACCGTTAATGTTTTACTCCACTTTTTAATACAGCATGATAAATAGACCCCTTACAGTAACAAAGCACAATGTTTTACAGAGAACTGAAATAATTACATTGCCCAGGCTTAAGTTAAAAAGAAAAAATATTTATACCTTGCGTAGTATATAGCATATATGTATGGTATATAACAGTAAAGGTACAGTTAAGTATGATAAATTAACTTAAAGCAGTATGTTGCCTTCTCTTGAAAATATTGTAGAAAAATATTATTTACAGCTCCATTACCAGTATGAATAGCTGATTCAAAGACCTAAAATATTCCTTAATAGCAACCCAAAAAAACTCCCCTAATGTGTCTGTTTGCTTACCTGCTGCTGGGGAGGACAGTATGAATTTATTTTAACCAACAGAAGTATAATTAGATCAAACTTTTGGAACATGATTTGTTAATTACCAGAGAAGAGGTTTAACTCAGCTGTCACATGCAGATGCTGTCTATTAATGTTTGATATATATTATACAGCTCCCCTAAATAGATTATTAGAGAATCTGCTAACTATCAACCGACAGCAGTGAAACCTACAAATGGAATTATAATCTGACTTGGCACTAAATTCTGTTCTTAGCAAGAAAATATCTCTGCAATTGAAGGCAAATGTACACCCCATGTATTTCTCTCAATTTTACACAAAACACAAATATTTTTAATTTACATTGAATAATACTTTATCATAATGATCTATTCTATGAATCATATCAGAATTTGATAACTGAAGCAAATACACTTAAATGGACACCAGTCTTCATTAATAGGTCATTAGCATTCTATCCAGAGCAGACCGTATTGGCTACTACACTCGACTTTTTTATGCATAACAATTTACTGTTACACACAATATAAAAGTCACTGCATACACTCAGTATAGTAAAAGGTGACCATTATTCAAACAATAAACAATCAAGATATAGTTATCAGGGGCACAGGAGAAGCACCTGAAAAGGTGCTTAATATGTAAGGCACACCATTAGAGAGCAGTAAAGGGATTCGGAAACATGTTGTTTTCAAAGTGCATCAGTCATTAACAGTGCTGCTCCAGCAGACTTCTGCGCTGGAATCTGTTTTTCAAAAGTGCACATAGATTTTTTTAATTTTATTTTGAAATCAGTCACTCTTTTCTGCTGCACTGCAAGTTGGATTGATGTCACCCACCGCCCTATACCCCCAGCAATCCATCAACAGAATAATGGGGATGTAAAAAGATAACAGCTCCCTAACAGAAGATAACAGCTCTAGTAGATATGAGAAAAACACTCAATAGTAAAAATCCAAGTACCGCTGCAACTCCTTCAGTTACATTGAGTAGGAGAAACAGTAGTTTATCTGAGAGCAGTTCCATTGTAAAGTGCTGACTTTTTCTCTTTCTGAAAGCACAGGATCAAGAATGAATCTGAGCCGTCTACACAAATATTACAACTAAAAAAAAATACACTTGTTGGTACAGGAATAAAATTTTCTATGTTAGAGAGCATTATTTGGAGTGCAAATAGTGTAATTTAGAAATAAAAACGACACCATAAAAAGCATGACAAATTCCTTTAAGCAGTATTAAAATGTGCCTAAAAACAGTGCAGGGTGTCACATATGAGTTAAGACCACTTATAACTGAATCACACAAGAAAGTGCGATAATAGCATGCCACACTGACAACATTTTCAACATCTTTTCAAATAATGAGATACAGGTCAGTATAGGTCATTATAGCACAATACATGTAATTAACCAATACACCATGTGCACAAATGCAAGATTGAAAGTACCTTCTAATTTCTTATTTTCTAACTATGACAACAGAACATCCATATCTATAACATCTCCAATTATTTCAGTTGTGTTTCTCAGACAATGGACTGTTATGACAACATAATGGGAGATAAACATGGGTGTTCTGTGGATCACAAAGTTATCTATGAAACATGGTGTATTCATTCAGGATAACAAGCTCTTGATGGAGGCCTGCTCCATGACAGCAAGCATATACGAAAAATACACAAAAAGGCGCAAACTGTTTTTCATGACAAAGAGGGGAGGAAGAGGCGCAGGGTGCGGATCTGGGCCACACCCTGCACCTCTCCACGGGCCCACCGGGTTTTTTTCTGCCGGCCCATTCCGACCCGGTGCTACAGTTATTTGTGTGGATTCTGTATTGGTTCACAGTTACTTATTATGCTATCCTGATCTCATTGTTTGAAAAGCTGCTGATATTTTTGCCCATACTTCAATCACACTTTCGTGTGTAATTCAGCCTTAGGTAGTTTTAAGTAGTTTTAACATTACTTCATAAACTCTAATAGGCAGCTGCTATGCCTCTTATTTCTTAAAACTAAGGTTTCACTTTTAGGCCTTTGCACACATGAAAGCAAGGAACCATTATTTAGATGGTTAGCTATGTTTTTCTGCTTTTGCCACATTAAAATGCAGGGGAACAGAACACATATCAATGCTGCTCTGTTCATAATGTGTCAAGACTCATTGGGAAACATGAGATCAGTTAACAAATGCATTGTTGTGCAATAACCACACAGAACTACATGGAATGAAAAACACCATGAACACTGTGTGTATGAAGCCTTAAAAAATATTCATAGAAAACGTTTTTGCAAATAAACAGAAATTTACAAACACCAGCTTTCAATCCTTGTTGAAATGGAACTACAACTCCATTCGTAACATGACAGGTTTCAGTGCACTCCTTTTTTTCAAGGATGTATTTTAATGCTGGATATATTATAATTTCTTACAATGGGAAAAATTGTCTTTTGGAAAACCTTGTATTTACAGTGTAAAAATGCAGTGAGAAAGAACAGGATTATTTCAGAATAAATAAAACCTGTAATGGCAACCTCCAAGCATGCTAAAATCCCTGAAAATCCTCTTATGTCCACAGAAAGTAAAAATAATACTCATATAATCCTACCGATTATTGTCCACAAAGAACCATTTCTGAGATGCAATTCCTAAAGGAATACAAATAAAGAACATTTACAGCAACAGCAAAAAATGTCCTACTAATTTACATACTGGTCAGCTGCCATAAATGTTGACATAAGCATAACATAAATCAAGATTTCTGGTGTTACTTACCTTCCTGTTTGTAATAGGGACTAGTCAACTACCAAAAAAAATAAATAAATAAAAAAAAAAAGACGAAAGGAAAATGTAAAACCTGTACATAAAATCTTTTTTCCTCTTTTTCCAAAATTTGAGACCATATGTCACAATATTGAGCTTGTGGGTGGCATAGCATCTAATAAAGCCAAGAATATATTCAAGAATATTCCACTTTTTTGCTTTAATAAACTCCTGGGTTGCTTTGGCTGTAAGTTTTGGGTCATTATGAAACGCCTTCCAATCAATTTGACTGCATTTAGCTGGCTTTAAACAGTATTTCTCTAACACCTCAGAATTCATCCGGCTGCTTCTGTCCTGTGTCACATCATGGATAAACACTAGTGTCCTAGTGCCACTGGCAGCCATGCACGCCCAAGCCAACACACTGCCTCCGCCATGTTTTATAGATGTTGTGGTATGCTTTGGATCATGAGCAGCTCCACAATTTCTCCATACTTTTTTCTTGCCATCATTCTGGTAGAGGTTGATCTTGGTTTCATCTGTCCAAAGAATGTTTTTCCAGAACTGTGCTGACTTTTTTAGATGTTTTTTTTTTTTTTTTAGCAAAGTCCAATCTATTCTTGATGCTTATGAGTGGCTTGCACCTTGCAGTGCACCCTCTCTATTTACTTTTATGCAGTCTTCCCTTTACGGTAGATTTGTATATCGATACGCCTACCTCCTGAAGATTGTTTTTCACTTGTTTGGCTGTTGTGAAGGGGTTTTTTTATTTTTTCTATTTTTTTCTTTTTGCAGCTTAAGGATGGCTTTTTTCACCTGCATGGAGAGCTCCTTTGACAGCATGTTGTCTGTTCACAGCAAAATCTTCCACATACAAGCACCCCACTCAAATCAACTCCAGGGCTTTTATCTGCTTTATTGATAATGACATAACGAAGGAATTGCCCACACCTGCCCATGAAATAGCCTTTGAGTCAATTGTCCAATTGCTTTTGAGCCCCTGAAATGAAGTGAGTGTGTTAAAAAAAGGCTTTAGTTCCTCACATTTTTATGCAATCTTTTTGTTCAACCCACTGAATTAAAGCTGAAAGTCTACAGTTCAACTGCATCTAAGTTGTTTTATTTAAAATTCATACTATATTGTCCCTAAGCCAGGAAGGGAGTTTCGTCAACTTTGTTTTTATGAAAAACTGGGATTAAAGCATTGGGCTGGTACAGAAGGCCAAACCATAATGTGTAGCTTCTCAACACTACTTGTTTGCGGAGCTTTGGTTCTCTGTAGTCTCTAAACAAATTCAGAATATGCTAACATATTTCTTCATTGAGTCTCACATCTAGTGTTTTGACTTGGCATTTGCCTCTATTGTGGATACCACAAATCTTGAGCCAGTGCTAAGGTATTCCTGTAGCATGAATGCTTTAACACATAAAAAGGGTAAGCCTAAAAAGTGTAATGATGTCAACTCACTCAAAGTGCATATTTAAGCATATTTTTCAAATTTACATTCATGTTATAATTTTAGTGATTTCTTACATATTAACAGATTCCGACAGTTTTAATACAATACTTTTTCCTCAACATCTGTCAGAAAGAACAACCCTGGGGTTTAATTGACTATACATAGAGAGACATCAGAGGGGTTGCTCGCCACTGATCAAGTGTTAACTATGTGGCTGTTGAAGCCTTGGGCAAATTGTGGTGGCCATACAGGCCACAATAACCGTCTAAACCTAGATAAGATGCATGTGGTTATAATGTCATTTAGAGGCACTAAGCTGATAACAGGCATAATCATACATTATTCTCAGAAAAAAAGAGCTATCAGAGGAACTGGGGTCAGGATATTCCAAACATTACTGTTGGTAAAGCTTTTAAGGTAAAATACAGTTGTGTGTACTGTAAAATCCTTGAGGAAGGAAAAAGATTAATCTTTATTCTTCTTTTTTTATAGTTATGTTTCAACCATGAGTCATGGTCATGGTAACAGATGGTAAGCAAAAAATAAGAAAATGAAATACTGGAAGCAATAGGAAACAGAAGCTGTTTTTAAGTCACAGATAAAATAAAGACAATGTATAAGCATATGTGCAGTAAGTTTGGAATGCAAAAACCCAGAGAACAAAATAAATCTGTTTAAGTCACCACTTCTGTATTATGTTATCTAGAGCTAGACGTTAGAAATGGTCATTAGCTTATATGTGTTCTAAAACTTAAATCATGGACCTATCCAGTTGTATCAAATTATAGAGATTGCATATATAGATAGGAGATATTGTAGGAGCACAATTCATAGCAAAACTGTTTTTTTAAAGCTACATTTGCATTTGACAGATGTCAACCACCGGCAGAGAATAATGAAGATTTAGGGTGGCTTAGCCACTTCCCCCAAAAAGAGTTCAGTTGCTATATATTCATATATAGTTATGTTCTGTGATGAAAAAATCTCTATTGTAACCTACTCAAAAGAAATTCACCCTATTGCCTGATGTCTATTCCAAATCTTGATTGACATTCAACAAAACCATTTGACAAATTAATATGAAGTGTTTCCTCCATTTGCTGCTGTAACAACTTTTACTCTTTTGGGAAGGCTTCCTACTAGATGTTGATGCTTCTATTCAGCTACAACAGCAAAATTGATGAAGCAGTTAAATTATTCTTTCTCAGCAAGCCCATTCAATAAGAAAATTCAATAAGGGTATTATTTTCCTAAAAAAATTAAGACTCTTCTACTTTGTTCCTTTTAAGACATGCATACACATTACACATTCAATTAGAGAATTTCGTGTGAGCACAGAAAGTGCCTCTGTGGCCACATAGGATTATTTTTAATGTGTAAACAATATATAACCCAAAAGAGATAACAGAGAACACTGATCCCCCACAATCTGTTGTCACAAAGTAAAAAAAAACAGAATTGTCAATATTATAATTGTACTCTGTAGCATTAAAGTTTTACTTCACTAGAAGCATGAAAAAGTCTCCTCCAACAAACTGTGCAATATCCATTTAGCATGCAAATGGGTAGTATTCCCTTGCCATCTGCCAAACTTCTAGATGGTAAAGCATGTTTCAGCACTGTAGAAAAACACATTCACTGCTTCAGGGACCAAGAGCAGCAACTTTTACAGAACTAGGGTTTTAGGTGTGGTTGCTTGCTCATTAGGAATCCACACAAAACTGTTATTTGTGTTTCTATGGATGGTTCAAAATTTGGAATTTGGAAGTGATATTATGCAAATGCAGATCTTTTTTTTTTTTTTTACAGGTCATGGAACTCATTTTACATTTTACAACATGGGGTATATAGTTTATTATAATACACACGTTCAGTGAGTAATGTGACAGTAATTATATCACTGAGCTTCGATTATAACTAAGCTTTGATTATAAGAATGTCATTTACAGGATATCTATGGCTTTTGTGTATTATTTATAGACAGAGAGATGGATGGATGGATGGATGGATGGATGGATGGATGGATGGATGGATGGATAGATAGATAGATAGATAGATAGGTTTTGGGTTTAAAGCTGGGCAAGGCCTCTTAAATCTATGAAAATACAAACTTAGCAAAATACTCAAAGCTGGCAAAGAAAAGAAACATGTCGGCCAGGTTACAAAATAATGCTCTATAATGATGAAGTAAATCAGGCAATTTTCAGACAGATGGCACTATCTTTAAAATTGGTACTACGTTGCTAGGCAATAAGAAACTTGTAAGCAAGCGACAGCAAATGAAAAAAAAATGATGATTCTGTGTGCAATCTAGAGGTAAATATCATTTACTGTCAAATACATTTATTTAGTACTTTAAAAATAAATAAGATTTAAACACAATCCCTTTGAATGTAGCAAATAATCAGAGTGGTCTTATATAGCAAATACATTTTAGCTTGAAAAAATCAGCTGCATATAAAACTGGAATTATTCACCTCTACATTTATTGAAAATCTATTTCACTGGGGGTCCTTTATAAACAGTAGGAAGATTTGCTTCTGGGCTATAAACCATGGCAACCAATCAGATGATGGTTTTCAGTGAATAACCTGCAGTAGGCTGAAAAAACTATGGGTTGCTATGGGTTACTGCTCAGGAGCACATGTGCCCATTGTTTATAAAGGAGCCCCATTGAAAGCAACCCTCTGCAAACATTAACTGAATAAGGCATGCTACTCCTTCCACCAAGTTCAATAGAGTGTCAATTTAAAGATTAACTGGTGATGTGGGGAGGGACTGCTGGGTGGCAGACAAGGTTTCTCCTTTAAAGCAAGTTAAGCTTCAAGTATTCAAAGGATATGAGTACAGGAGTCTGTTCTTCCCTGTGGCCACCAGCAATCTATCTAATAATATTCATACAAAGTCAACTAATTAGAGGTTTTCTGCTCACCCCTGCTCAGCTATGCATACACTTCTTTAACAGAAGAAAGATTTAAGGTTTAAATGATTATTTATTTATACGACAAGTTATGCAGCACTTTATATTCATTTGTATCAACAAAGTTTGCAACAAACTGTTGGAATGCAAGCTAAGTTCCTCGTGTGTTCCTGCTGCATTACCTTAGATGCCTTTAGAATGCAAAAACCAGAAACTGCTCCATAACAAAAAAAAAATCACAAACACAACAATAGCACATGGTTTGTGAAAGCTGAAACGTGACTTACTGAATGGGGTAAAGCCCAGGTACCATTTTACACAAAAGCTACTTAGTTATGTCAACCTATATATTCCAGAGAAAATAAATAAAAACATGCGGTATTAACATTCATTTGAAATGCGTGTGAAATAGTTTAGTGGAAGGGGGACAGACGTTGCCAGGTATACAATAATATTAGGGTTTTGCACGTTAAAGGAACTGTTCAGTGTAAAAATTAAACTCGGTAAATATAGTTAAGTAGCCAAAATTTTAATCTATTAAGAATGGAATGAATGGGTGTCTAACATAATAGCCAGAACACTACTTCCTGCTTTGCAGTTGTCTAATTTTTTATCAGCGATTTGAAGGGTGCCATATGGGACATAACTGTTCAGTTAGTTTGCTTTTGAATCAGACCTGTATGATAATTATCCAAAACAAACAAACTGAGTTATGTTTATTTTGGCCCCACTTCAAGTTGCTGACTAAGAGGTTTGAGAGCTGCAAAGGAGGAAGCAGACTTCTGGTTATTATGTTACACATCTGCTCACTCCAGTCTCATTTTTACATTGAACTGTTCCTTTAAGGCATTCTGCTATCTGGCCACTGGATTACTGAAATTATCAGAAGAAGAAATTTGTGTGAGATCTGAAGCAGCAAGAAGAGGATAGTTATGACAAATGGAGAATGCACAATTGTTTTGCTTAAGCTTATGTGCCTTGAAAATGCTTCTACTTGTATTGCAAATCACAAGAGATATCTGTAGCATACAGCTATCTTGCATTGATAAGGTTAAATTGTAGGCGCTCTACTATTTGGTCATTCTACTGTAAATATGGCCATATAACTGTTACTTTACCTATCCCTGTTGACAGAATGTTTATTTTCATGCCTGCATGGATATCAGTAGCAGATTTATCTAGATCGCATTTAATTATTCATACTATTTGCACTTTAGATAAATGTGTATTCAGTGCCTTGGGGTTTTCTGTTAATGCCCATATGCTTTTACAAAGAGTGGTGTGTAGGGTTCTGTACCTAAAATACCTGACAGAAATAAAACATTTTCATCATATTGGAAGTAACGTACCAATAAAATCCTAACGATTCGATTCTAAAAATAGATTTGTAAGCACAAAAAGGTCACTTGATTCAACATCAACAAAAACACATTTAAAGATTTGAAGCCCTCCTGGATAACAGCAGTTAACAAACCCTGGTGCAAGATTAACTAAATAACAAGAACTCTTGAGGATGAGCCTAATAAGCTATCATAATGTAAGCATAATGCTCAGCTATTGTGCCGTGTGTTCATTGAATAGTGCTTATGCTGAAAACCCCATTTGTCTATTTGTCACCATTAACATATGTTTTTGTTATTTCCTGAACTAAACAGGAAAACTGAAGCTACTTCAGGTTTGGTTCTTGCAAGGTAGATAATTAGATTATCAGTATACAATCCTGTACCTTCCTCTTCCCCTTTGTTGTAACTGTATTGTTAGCAAGAGTCCATTATGCAGGGGGATAATCTGTGCACTGAATGAGGAATATGATCTTGGCATTGCTGAGACACGTCTTAAAGAGGCACATAACTGAACAATAAATGTATAGAGCTTTTTGGAAAGACAAAAGGAAATACAAAAGTATGAGGGGTATATGTATGTGTGTCAAGCATGATTTGAACTCCAGTATAAAGGAAGAGGTTGTACAGTAGAATGACAGGGTTGAGGCCGTATGGGTTAAACTTTTCACAGATTGTAAGACAATAGGCAAGCTAATTGTATGCACAGGATACAGATCCCCTAATGTAAACAGAAAGGAAGAGGCTTAGCTACTGTTGCAAATGGAAACATCTGCAAAAGTTTGGTGCAAGCCTTCATTATGGATGGTGTTCTTTGTCCAGATATTGACTGGAGCAATAATACTGCCAGAACTGATAACAGAAATAGGTTAATCATTGTGTTACACGACAGTTTTATGTCACAGATTGTTGAGTACCTGAACACAAATGATGCTATACAACAGGGCTGTCCAACTGGCGGCCCGTGACCCCCTTGTGTGGCCCCCCACATTAAAGTCTGTCTGCTTACCATGTGTAAGATTTAAAAGGTATCACTACTAACTGGCCCGTGTATTGTTTAAGCCTCAAATTTAGAATGTAATCCCCTGTATTGTTCACACATGTAATCTCCCCTGCATTGTTCATACCCTAAAGCCCTGTACTGTTCATACCCGAGACCCAGACAAACTGCCCACATTGTTCACACTCATACAAATTGCTGGAGGAGCACCGGCACTGTGTCACTGTATGTAGCACATCAGACTGGTCCTGATAGGTTTCCCTGTCTCCTGCTCTGTTCTGCCTTCCCTATGCTTCCTGGGTGTACCATACTCTGCCTTCCCTATGCTTCCTGGGTGTAACATACTCTGCCTTCTCTATGCTCCCTGGGTGTGCCATACTCTCCCTGCCCTATGCTCCCTGGGTGTGCCATACTCTCCCTGCCCTATGCTCCCTGGGTGTGCCATACTCTCCCTTTCCTATTCTCATTGGGTGTGCCATTCTCTGCCTACCCTATGGTCTTTGTATGTGCCATACTCTGCCTGTGTGCGCAATACTCTGCCTGTGTGCGCAATACTCTGCCTGTGTGCGCAATACTCTGCCTGTGTGCGCAATACTCTGCCTGTGTGCGCAATACTCTGCCTGTGTGTGCCTGGTACTTGCTCTAGGGTTTGTTAGCATTGGAAAAGTATTGTTAGGGGACCCTAAGCTGTTTAATCATGTGCTGGGGGTGCTGTGTTATCCACAGAGGAGGAGGAGGTATATGAATTTAAGGGTATGTCTTAAAATGACTTATTAAATGTAGGCCAGAAAATTTCTGGCCCTCTGTACCACAGAAGTTGGAGAGCAATGCTATGCAGAATTGTGATCTCCAGCAACCCAAAACAAATCACAAATATACATATATTTGAACTCCTGGGTAATAGTTTAATTATTATAAAAACAAATTTACATTAGGTCAAAAACTAATACATTTTAGAAAAGCAAACGTTAGTAACTTAAATCATTATTTAACATCCAGATTCGGACATGATTTTTTCAGCTAAAAACAAAGAATAGAAATGGCTGTCCAAAATTATATTAGTGTGCAGATGATTTTTTAAAGACATATAAATACAAGTATTGGCCTGTTATCCAGAATGCTCAGGACCTGGTGTTTTCTGGATAATGGATATTTCTGTAATTTGGATCTTAAGTCTACTAGAAAATCATGTAAACATTAAATAAACCCAATAAGCTGGGTTTGCTTCCAAAAAGGATTAATTATATCTTAGTTTGGGTCAAGTATAAGCTACTGTTTCATTATTACAGAAAAAAAGGCACACAAGTAGTTGTATTAGCACATTTGCTAGTGTTGGGATGTCTTTTTAGAGAGTGAAAAAATGCAGCATTACTGAAATAAGCTCCTAGTTAAAGTGTTCCAGGGACTGTTCCAATTGCCTTCTTGGTGTCAGGAAGGATTGGATAGTCAAATTGGATAGGCTTCAGATGGGGTCTTCCACCTTCAACAAACAGTTACACAGGTTCACTTAGAAATCAAATGTTGAACATGTAGAAAGTCTTTTTCAGCCTCAACCACTATATTGCTTTGTTATCACCAAAACGATATTAAACCATTACTGCTCTAAATGTAATCTCTTACGAAAAAAAATTAAGATGCATTAAAGGCGACCCTTTCAACTCAGAAATAAAAAAAGTTAATAGAAATTTAGCGGAAAGCATTTACAAATTACAAGGCAAAGTATGCAGATGATTTTTTAAAGACATATAAAGGGTATGGAAGGTTATGAGGTAAATCTGCCCAAATTGGGATTGCTTACATTGGGGACATGATAAAAATTATAACAATGTAAATATACAAGGGCTATACAATATTTCATTCACTAGTATATCCTTTTAGTGGGTGTGTAAGCATCCATTCATATTAGGAAAAAAGGTGGTTCCAAATCTTAAGAACTGTGAAGTTGTGGAATTATCTTCCTGAAGTAGTTGTATTAGCACATTTGCTAGTGTTGGGATGTCTTTTTAGAGAGTGAAAAAATGCAGCATTACTGAAACTACCAGTTACACAGGTTCACTTAGAAATCAAATGTTGAACCTGATGGTAGAAAGTCTTTTTCAGCCTCAACCACTATATTGCAATGTTATCACCATTCCCACCTCTCATCTCCTCTGTATTATACCAATCCCTCTACTGGCACAATCTTACTGGACAAATAGAATCAGGGTCAGACTAGGCCATTGGGACCAGGAAAAAAACCCGGTGGGCCCCAGCTCGTGTGCCCTGCCGGCCCAGACCCACTCTCCACAGAAGGCGCCCTTCATGACCTCGCACAAAAAAACATTCCTTTTAAGTACATTTATGCATGTACAAGGAGACTAATGATATTTGATTCAGAACACAGTTTATGATCACTGTTCAGAATACTTGTATAGTAGGGCATTTAATATTGCAACTAATTTCAATACATACAAACGTCCAAATAAGGTTCTATAAACACATTAAATTGTACCTCTACATTTTATTACCTTTACTATAAAGGCCTTGCAAATACTAATAATGATAATAAACAAGCTAATAATTTGATATTTTTACTGCTTTATGCTAAGGTGGTAAATAGAATGATTCAATGACAAGGATATAATAAAACACATATAAAACGCATTGTACCTCACAATGAAGTAGTATAGCAAAACAGGGAAGAAAGTTCAAACATTAGGTCTACCCGAAGTCTACTAAAAAATCAAGTAAACATTAAATAAACCCAATAGGCTTGTTTTCTTCCAATAAGGATAACTTATATCTTAGTTTGGATCAAGTACAAGGTACTTTTTTTTTATTATTACAGAGAAACAGGGAATCCTTTTTAAAAATTTGGATAAATATGTGTCTACAGGAAATGGCCTTTCTGTAATTCGGAGCTTTCTGGATAACGGGTTTCCAGATAACAGATCCCATACCTGTATATAGTAAAACCTACCTGTGTTTCAACTCCTTGCTCCAGTAACCGCTTGGCTTGATTTTCAATCTCAAGGCGGGCTCGAGCTATGAAAAGCAGATCATTTTCAATCACTTCTATTCCTGACAGATCCATTCCTTGGGAAAGGTAATCTGGTACATAAAAAAATAAATAAAAAAGTCAAACGAATGTATCACATTGTCAGAAAGACATTTAATAAAAACAGTCTACCTGAACCTACGTACCTTCCCATATACTGTCTTTACTAATACAGAACTTACTAACGCAATCAGTGGTGTATTAGCAAAGGGAAGTTCAGAACGCAGTGGCATGCAGCAATTTGCACACATCTGAATGCAGCATTCAAAGTGTCAAAAAATGGCTGAATACTGCCTTTTTTATTTGCACTATGCATGTGGTTCTCGGGTTAGCAAGTGAGCCCTAATGTATTAAAGCTAACCTTCAAAAAAATAAAAAAACAGACAAAAAAACTGTATTAAGAGAGAGATAGTTGCTGAAAGGTGATGCTGAAAGGTGATGGTGGTGGGGAAACTAAAGAGTAACTTGATTATTTCATAATATGTAATTAATTATAGTTAGAATGTTTCTTTTATAAATGATAAGACACTTTTTAAACAATAGTTTCCCCTTTAACATGAATGGCTCATACCTCCTTTATTGATTTTCTAAAGCTGTCTGGTACAGAAAAATTCTTTCTGAAACACAGAAATGTCAAAATTCCTCTACACATAGTAAAAACTAAAGGAGATTGGTGCATGTCCACATAACATGAAGCAAGTAAACAAATACATCTCTGTCTAATAAATTGTGATAAGCACAAATACTGGAATATGATCTGTTTTTTCAGAAACAACGAACTGCATTTTATGAACGATATCCCTCGTACCACATTTGCACAAGGCAACAAATGAAATTACATGCACCTCTAACCTATTTACTAGCTTTATTATTTATTAACTTTAAACAAGCCAATGCATTTCATGCAGAATGGGGACACTTGCTTGTTTTTATTTCCTAATAAACTCATTTTTAACTTTTTCTAAAAACTCCATTTGAGTATTATATGAGGCATTCAGGTAAAGTTTGTATGGCTATACCTTTCAAATGTGGTTTATAAATAATTTGCTTCACAGCAGCTCTACTGATCTGATCATACATTTTTCTTTGTGGGGCTACCTAAATGCTAAAAAAAGAAGTTGCATAGTTATACTGTTTTAATCACTTAAGTATGCTTTTTTATTTCTTGAGCTTAACAGGGCAAACCAGGAACTTGAAGCTACTTCATGATCCTTCCATGGTAGATAAATAAACAGAAACCATATATTTTTTACGGATTAAAACAATAGGCTTATTCAAAGTGTATAGTAAAAGTCATCCCCTTCCAAGTAAAGGAATATTTAATATTCTGAAAGTAGTTAAAATTAGCTGTTTACATGCAACATAATTCATTCATGGAGTCCAGAAATGTATCTGAACTGCTTTCCAGATATGCAGTTGTTTTCCATTGAATACAACTAATTGCCTTGTACAGGCAAACTGACAAGTTGCTCCCGTGGGCTTTTATTGGGAAGCTGACAGTGAGAATGTCCAATAACATTTTATATACATAACATTTTATATACAGAAAAAAATAAACTTGTAGGTGTAAAGGACAAGGAAACTCTTTAGCCCAAGTCTGTAGTATTTAATTAAGCCCTCCTTGCTGTAGGTGATCGCTAACTTTGTGTAATGAAATACCCTTTCTTTCTCCTACGGTGCCTTCTGATATGTAGAACTGTGACTCCTTTGTCTCGGCCGCCATGTTTGTGCTACATACGTCATCAAGGTGGACACCGTAAAATGAACCGCAGAGCTTCTTACAATATGGGATATGCGCTGTGGTGTGCAAAAGGCTAAAGGGAAACCAGGAAGGGAGGCAGGAATAACAGTGAGACACACACACCGATCAGCACAAAGTAGAATGAAGCACTTGCAGATCGTTGTATAACTTCCTGTTTCCACTGTGCATCACCATAGCAACCATGTTATGCTTTTGCTATTCGTCCACACTGAGTAAAAGCTGGCGTTGAGGGGTCACAGTGTGTGAGCTCTCCTGTTCACAAGGTAAAATGCGCACCGATGTATTTGATTTCTGCGCATGCTCCTGCCTTGGTCTTAGGGCAGAAGCACTGCATCATGGGTTACTTTTTTTCTGTAACTCCGCTATTCTTTATAAACCGTGGCATTTTTATAGACAGATGGATGAAACTATAGGAGATTTAATAGCACTGGTGTACACACTGGAAGTATGTCTACCCAGGGTTTTATATTTTTTTATTAGCTTTCCTTGTCCTTTAAATGGCAGATAATTCATTACAAAAATGTGTGCGTTATACATAGGGAAGTCTAAATATGAAAAATATAGTATTCGAGATTGAGAACATTTGTTGTTGCCCATCATAGAAAAGAGATAAAGGGTTACGCTTTATGAAATTACCTTCAGAAATATAGATTTCTAATTTTAAGTTGTCCCTAAACTTCAGTGTAACAGTGCATCCACTTAACTAGGGCACAGTTATTTACATCGTTTTTGGGACCACCTACAAGCCATGATTTAGGGCAGATAGGTAGGAAAAAAGCATATTGCAATAAATTGTCAGCAAGAACATATTAAAGTAAACGCTTGTTAGAGAATACCATGAGTTGTGTTTCTCAACACAGCACCTAACAATGTGTGAATATCTATACTCGACACCTTAACATGGAACAAAATTTTACATTGTAATGTTAATGCAAACTGACTAGGAAATCTCAAATAGGCTAAAATGCAAATTGGTCTTAAAAGGATATAAAAAGACAAATGTATTTGCCAAAATATAACGAATCGTGTTGTTTTTATCGAAACACTATATGAAGCTCATTTTCTTGTCTGCTTATATAACAGGCAAAATACCCTATAAAAGGAAAGTTGTGCTTGCTTGTTTTTAAATGAAAAGGTGTTAAACTGTGTTATTTGAAATATCAAATGACAAAAACAACTTCAGCATGCCTTTTAACTTCACATTTACAGATGAAAGGCAACTTCAAAATCTCCTATGATGCTCTGTATTCTATGAAAAATGTTCATATCTCTATTCAACTGTCATAAGGACATTTTTATTCCCCTTGGCATTTAAGGATAAGGTCAACATGCCTTTAAAAATGTGAATTTTAGAATAATCTATAATTTATCTGCAATTCTGTATAAGATGTCTTTTAGCATAAAGCAATAGTAGGAAGCAATAACAGTTTTATAGTTTGCTCAGTCTGATAACAAGCTGGAATTAAAAAAAAAACATTGTCTGCACTTACGCATATATTTCCTTCTGTTCTCTGCTGATGGGAAAAAGATGGAAAAGTTTGCTCCATTTTTGTGACAATATTAGTATGTAGTGATGGGCGAATTTATTCGCCAGGCGCGAATTCTCGGCGAATTTGCGCGATTCGGCGCCAGCGAATAAATTCGCCGGCGTAAATTTTTTTCCGAAAAAACGGATGCCGGCGTCAAAAACGGGCACCGGCGTAAAAAAAAACGGGCGCCGGTGTCAAAAACAGGCGCCGTTTCGTGAATTTTTCGCCGTTTCGCGAATTTCGCGCGAAATTCGCTCATTTTTCAGCAAAGTGAAACGGCGCAAATTCGCCCATCACTATTATTATGGTATGATCAAGTGAAGATGTCTGGATACTGTCCATATATCTAAAAATAATGACAGGGAGCACTCACTGGCCAGATAAAACTGCTGTTACTCCATGCTACACAAGTATACAAGCCTCTGGTAGGCAAAACGGCAAAAACGACAAAAAAAAAAAAAACAACGAATTTTGGATTTGCTCGATCCATAATTTATATTTTTATTTAATGTAAATATAAACAGTCAGCCCCACTTTTATGTAAATAATGTGATATATTTTTATATTTTATGGGAATCCTTAAGAATATTAATAATGCATACCTTAACAGAATTCCCGGGTGTGCATTCAGATAGCCACATATCAAAATAATAGTTTAACTTAGTAGGTGAATGCAATAGCCTGTCTATCAACTGAAAGAGAAAATATTTTGCTTTTAATAAACAAATATAGTATCATTAACACTATATTAGTATAAGGTACAGTTTTATTATTACAGTTAAAAAGGAAATGGAGATGGCCTTCCCTTAATTTGGGGCTTTCTGGATAATGGGTTTCTAGATAATGGATCCCATACCTGTATTCCTAAAGCAAATAAAATGCACTCAGTGGGCAGATTAATACACAAGTTGATAAATATTTTTTATGGTAAACCTAAATAAAAATCTGCTGCATGGTGTGCTAAAGGGGTTAAATGTATCAGTATCTTAGGAGATAAATGTATTCAGACAAATATACCCTAGGGAAAATCATAAAGCAAAATTAGATGGTGTAAATTGCTTCTTTCAAAATCAATCACTATTGCAGTATGAGTTCCGCCTTTATTAGCACAGCATAGTAAAAAAAAAAAACTGAGCAGATAGCATAACATTTGTAGAAAGATCCATAAAGGTCATTATAAAGGTTTTTTTCATTTAAAGGAGAATCTAACAAGGGCTGATTATCCCAGTTCTTAAGGCACTTTAGTGAATATCAAATCAGGAGATGTTTAAGTGTTTGCAACAAAGACTACACAAGCAATTGTCTTTAAATATTTTTCAGCAATAGGACACCTGCACGATTGTTGCTGATGGAATGATGTATTTCTGCAATTGTCTACACTGGGAAGCAAAAGAAGCCATCTCAATTCAGAATTTAAATGATGTAAATGATTCTTTATGAAATTGGTGATGATTGTACCTGACTCATACATCTGTTAGTAAATAAAAGTAACTGTAGTACTGGTGTTAAACTGACTATATATGAGCCTATAATGTCTGCTGACTTGGCCAGTCTTGACCAAGTAGGTAGCCTACTGGCCTATGTATGGGTCTAGAACAAAGGGCTCACCAAACAGATGAAAAATATTAACATATTTTGGGAAGATAATGGGCCAGTATGTTCAGATCAGCCATATCTTGCACACTACTTCTGTGGCCAGATCAACAAAAGCTCTACTAATGTAAAACCTTTGCCAAATAAGTGGATACACAGGTATGGCACCTGTTATCCAGAATGTTCGGGACCTGGGGTTTCTGGATAACAAATCTTTCCGCAATTTGGATCTTCTTATCTTAAGTCATACCTTAAGTCTACTAGAAAATCATGTAAACGTTAAAAAATAAACCCAATAGGCTAATTTTTCTTCCAATAAGAATTAATTATATCTGAGTTTGGATGAAGTACAAGCTAATGTTTTATTATTACAGAAAAAAAAGAAATTTTAAAAAATTTGGATTGTTTGGATAAAATTAAGTCTATAGAAGATGCCCTTCCCGTAATTTGGGCCTTCTGGATAACAGGTTTCCAGATATTGGACCACATACCTGTATCTGTGGGAATTATAGCAAAAATTAAAATCTAGTAAAAACAAAATTTAATAAAATAAGACATGTAGAGAAAGTATTTCTGGTTATTTTTAAAGAATGAACTCGAACATATCTCTTCTTGGCAAAGAGAGCCCCTCAAAAAATGGATGCAGACCTGTCAATCAAAATCTGACTCAGACTCATGCAATAGAGAGAGAATGAAGAGAGACAGATGGTTGAAAAGAGGGATAGTGAAGAGTAGCTTCATAATATCTGAAACATTAAAGAATATTAAATTGATTATATTTAGAATGTTTTTTTTTTATCTCAGTGAGATGAAGTTATTATTACATTTTTATTTTCATGATAGTTCTCCTTTAAAGATCCTTGAGGCTGGATCTGAAAATCTTAACCAAAAAAATGATTTGTTCCTGCATTGAACGAATTAGCTTAACTAAAAGACATCAAGGTGAGGATTAACCGAATAAGGGTCGCTGTATAGGGTATACTTTATAGTTAAGCCTTATTGGAAGCAAAACCAGACTATATGATTTATTCAATGTTTACATGATTTTCTAGTAGATTTAAGGTATATGGATCCAAATTATGGAAAAATCCATTATCCAGAAAACCCCAAGTCCCGAGGATTCTGGATAAACAGAAACCACTTAAAATAGGAAATAAATAAATACACAATTCAAAAGTACTCAGGGGAAATGTTCCCTCTAACTCCTTTTCGGCTGTATGCGCAAAAAAAATATTTTTTGCGCACCTTTTAAACTTGTGTGTGCATTTTTAAAGACTTTGTGTGCAGGTAAAAATAAATGTGAAATGTTGTGTTTTTACACAAAATTCTTTGTGCGCACCACAATTTGTTGTGTGCATTGGCCTCTACATTTTTGTGTGTACACCAGCGTACAGTTTAGAGCAGGGATCCCCAACCCGTGAGCAACATTCAGAAGTAAAAGGAGTTGGGGAGCAACACTAGCATGAAAATTGTTACTGGGGTGCCAAATATGGGCTGTGATTGGCCATTTAGTAGCCCCTATGTGGATTTTCAACGTACATTGAGGCTCTGTTTGGCAGTGCACCTGGTTTTTATGCAACCAAAACTGCTTCCAAGCCTGGAATTTAAAAATAAACTCCCGCTTTGATGCCACTGAGAGCAACATCCAAGGGGTTGGAGAGCAACATGTTGCTCACAAGCTACTGGTTGGGGATTAGAGGGATCATTGCTTAGTGGGCTATAATGAATACACCCATTTATTTTTATTTTAGATCACATTTAACAAAATTCTGAGCTTCTCAAAAAAATAACCCCCTTCTGTAAATGCTCTAATGAGAGTAAAAAAATGTTTAAAATTAAGCAAAAAAGTTAGGCCATACAAATGGAAGCAATGGAGGAAGCACAATACCTACAACAATTGTCGGAATACACAGCAGGTTTTTTTTGTATCTATATTCACCTGTGCATATAAATGAGAAGCAGTCTGTTGCAGGTATACACACCACCACAAGTAGCAGCAGTCAAAACACGCCATGTGCCACAAACCTTAAGCTCTGCACAATTTTTTACTATTATATTAAAAAAAAAACATAAGAAGAAATATGGAAATAGACATCTTACATTTGCCAAATAAATGTTGTTACTGCTACATTTTCCTTAATTAACTTAATTTAGTATTTTCTAATATTTGATTTTAATAAAGCTTGGCCTATAATTAGCCAAATGCTTGTGACATTAATCTGTGCCATTCTATTCACTTAATTAATGCATTGCCCTTCGTCAAATACCAGCTTGCAGGAAACAGTAAATCCACTGAGGGTTAATTTAAGAGACTACAAAGTGACAGCAGTCCTCTCATGGGATATCTATGTTCCAAAGCACATGCTATATAGAGAAAAACTAGTATCCTTGTACGAGCTGAGTCAATAGAGTGTAACAGAATTCCTGCAGATACATATTTTTTTTTTAGAATTCTACATATTTGCTTGTTAAAAAGGAATCATGTAGCTCATTTACCCTATAGTGTCACTTTTTTTCAGTCCCGTGTGAACAAATTGAGCATCCCTACAAGTGTATGCAGGATTTATAATATTTTTAAGAAGATAGAGCGTTAGGAATAGGGATGCACCGATGCACCGGATCCTTCACAAAAGATTTGGCCAAACACCGAACCAAATCTTAATTTGCATATGCAAATTAGGGGCGGGAAGGGGAAAACATGTATAACTTCCTTGTTTTGTGACAAAAAATCACGTGATTTACCTCCCAGCCCCTAATTTGCATATGCAAATTCGGGTTAGTTCGGCCAGGCAGAAGGATTCGGCCGAATCGTGGCTAATCCCGAACTGAATCCTGGGTTCAGTGCATCCCTAGTTAAAAATAAAGGTAAGTGTTGTGGTGTTGTGTAGCTTTATAGGATTCAAAAGATAAAATGTAGGTATTAATACTTTTTCTATCCAGTCTTAAAGGGATACTGTCATGGGAAAACGTTTTGGTTTTTTTTGTTTTTTTAAAAATGCATCAGTTAATAGTGCTGCCCCAGCAGACTTCTGCAGTGAAATCTGTTTTTCAAAAGAGCAAACAATTTTTTTTTAAAATTTAATTTTGAAATCTGACACAGGACTAGATATATTGTCATTTTCCCAAGTGCCCCCAGTCATGTGACTTGTGCTCTGATAAACTTCAGTCTCAGCTCAGAAAAGCTCCCTGGTACATATAAAAACAGAACGCAATAGTAAAAACTCATGTCCTACTGCAACCCCATTCAGTTACATTGAGTAGGAGTAAACAATGTAATTTAGAATTAAAAACGACACCGTAAAAAAAAACACATTTGCTTAAAAATCCAACATGCTTCAGCCTTTCTTTATAACTGAGATTCTCTATAACCTTTATTAGCTTAGTTGCCATTCTCTGGACTCTCTATATTCCAAACATGACCCTATGATTTTTAACTAAGCAGCAGTTTGGAGGTCAATGAAATACCAATTGGATAGGGACTGAATATAAAGCCAAGTAATTAAAAATAACTATCTTTTTTTTAGTTGCTGGGGTCAGTGACCCTGAATTTAAAAAAAAAAAAAAAAAGTCTACAAAGCACTAAGATCACATATAAACTAAAGACAATATGTCAAGACTATATTTTATGATAAGTACAAGGTAGTCACTTTCCACTGCAGCAGACATTAGACAATTAAAAATAAATGGTACAAGACAATATGCAAGGATTCAAATTTACTTAAAGAGCATGACAAATACAACAATCCAACTATTGAACGGCAAATGTCACCATTTCCCATAAGACAGGACTGCATAATTTCACTGAAAGTTAATAATGGTATAAGAAAATCAATCAAAATTGAGGTTACCCACATAAAACACAAAATCGAAATGGACTGAATAATTGTGCAGGTTGTAGAGGAAAATAAAAACATGCACTTATTATAACAAAGCCAAATATAGACCTGTTAATCTTTTCACTACTGTAAATGTTGAGCTCTTCACAGAATAAAGGTAATTGACTCATTATATTATTCATTTTAACATGCCTTTAAGAGCACAATGCTAAGTGACTGTGTTTAGGTGTAACAATATTGAAAAATGCATATTTTTGCAGATACAGATCAAATTTATAAAGACCCTGTTCAGTGAATCTTTTAAATGCTAATGGATATACTTCACGGGAATGCCTGCATGGATTCGCTGTGCATGGACTTTCTCTGGAGAATTGTATGATTTTACTCGGAAGCTAAAAGGCTGCAAAATATAAATTTTTACATTCCAGTACAATATTAATTGAAAGCAATAACTGCTCAAATGGGCCACATATTAAAAGTGTAAAATTTTAGTGAACAATATATTTCACCATATCTGAAAGTGTGTGTGTGTGTGTTTTAAAAAGATTTTTCTTCTACAGAAACCATTTACTTAATAGAAACAGAAAATGTTCTAAAATCTTCTCTCCAGCATAACAAGTTGTAATGACAGGCTTCTGATTGGAGGAATGCAATAGAGATCCTTGTTTGAGGAGACAGAATATACAAGGGGTTTTAAAGAAGAAATATTTCTGGAGGTCACATATCAAGCTTGGCAACCATCCCTAAACATAAAAAAAGGGGTTGACTAGTCAGCCACATACAATGTCTTTACCCAGCCAGCTCCCAGTAATTCACCCTTCTGTTCATTTAACCTGAACAATTAACATCTGCCTCAGTGAATTTCATGGTACAATTATAATTGGATCAGCCAAATCATACACTGTACCTGAAAAGAGTAGGACCATTGTGATTCGATTATGGTGACCATATTACTCTTAGGGTTTTATGTTTTCAAGATTACTTAGTAAGTCCATTTGCTTTACACTTAAAGGGGAACTGTCATCCTAAGAAATAATTCCAATTTTCTATAGTGTTCGATGAGCAAACTAAACTTTACATATACTATTTAACATTATTTTAATGGTGTTGCCTTCAGGCTTGTAATTCACAATCACAGCAAGCGAGCATTACATTTTGAAACAACCTAAACTTGTGAATGCACCAGAATGAGGGACCTGATGCCTATGCATTGACTACACAATTATAGACTATAGACCATGAGGAGGGAGAGGGCATGTGAGGAGGACAGTGATATCTAGTAGGAATGTAGTAGGAATGTAGGAAAAAAGCAGAAAATAGGCAGATGGCAGAATCAGGAATGGCTATAGACCCTTTAATTGGCAAGACATAAATAGCCTTAACAGATATCTAGAAAGCTATCAAGTACTTTTCATAATCTGGAGAGTTAGACAATCAAGAAGCAGCAATGAAGAATAATTAGCACAGGGGAGTACAAATCTCGGATTAACAACAGTCTCTTGTTCAGGAGATTAGGAACTGTACTGGTAAACTGTTACATGAGAGAAGATATAAATAGCTGTGAGCACAACGCGCTCAACTGCTGGTTCCTTCACAGCTATCAGTAAGCAATGACTGGCATTCAAGAGGAAATGATTAAATTCCTACTCAGGTCTCTCTCACTACTTACAGGTAAAAGTAGAGAGGATCAGAAAAACTGCAGCAGTTTTGACTGTGTAAATAGTTTGCATAGGCAGACTTGGTGGGCTACATAGTAGTTAATTAAAGCAACAGCATACAGAAGACAAATGCATGAATAGGGTCACAAACCAGGTCTAAATTGACATGGGAAAAACAAAGCCATATCAAGAGGCAGAAAAAGATTAAAAAAAAAAACAGATCGCAAGGACAGGAAAGCAAGGTAAGATAAGTAATTATTAATGAATAACTGAGCAAGGATCCAGAGGAGGAAACAAGCATAAAAAGACTGAGGTCTGGAACAGTAACCTGGACTGGACTCTGAGCTTGAAGATTTCTGACACTACTATAATTATTAAAAATAATTTGTGTATTAAAATGACAAAATATCGGACATTATGACAAACGCTGCTCCACAAAAGTCACTATATAATAGTATGCATAATAAATTGTCTAGTATATCTTATTATATTTAAAAATGTTAATAAAAACTTCTGAAAATAAAAATTTGTAATGCAATCAGTTCATTGTTTTCTATTTTTGTTTTCAGGATAGATGCTTCTTTTAAGACCTTTTAAGACCTATACATAATACATCAATAACTGTAATTTTTAAATGCTTTCTTATTCATCCCTAATATCTTCCTTACATTTGATTTAATGGAACAGTTCAGTGTTAAAATAAAAACTGGTTGAATAGATAGTCTGTGCAAAATAAAAAATGTTTCTAATATAGTTAGTTAGGCAAAAATGTAATCTAAAAAAGCTGAAGTGACTGGATGTCTCATATAATAGACAGAATCCAACTTCCTGCTTTTCAGCTCTCTAACTCTTATAGTTAGTCAGTCACCTGAAGGGGGGCCACATGGTACATATCTGTTCAGTGAGTTTGCAATTGATCCTCAGCATTCAGCTCAGATTCAAAAGCAACAGTTATGTGGCGAACCTTCAAGTCACTGATTGTTTACTGCTTGGTCACCATGGTAACCAGTCAGTGTAAACCAAGAGAGCTGAAAAGCAGGAAGTTGTGTTCTGTTATGTTAGACATCTAGTCACTCATGCCTTTATAGATTACATTTTCAGCTAACTAATTATATTAGAAATATTGTTTTATTTTGAACAGCCTATCCATTTACCCAGTTTTTATTTTTATAGTGAACAATTCCTTTAAGCCACACAGGGGCTTAAGGAAATACAATAAGAACAGTAATGATTTAATATCATTTTAAATAAGAGCAGTTGAAGTAATAATTTTAGAGTACTATGGCTTGATAAAGTGTTAGAGATCACTAGATCCAACATAACATTATTCCTCTATGGGTCTTTTCGGAATCTTGGAAAACGGTAATTCTGCATATTTATTTACCTATTACCATTAACTGTTAAAGTACTATTATTGCTTCAACCAATATATGGGTATAAAATCCTCCATCACTAAAACTTGCCCCAACAGGACCTGAGCCTATTCCCCTTACCTATCCACAACAAGGAAAAGCCCTCTATAAGTATTGCCCAACAGTGAAACCGATTCAGCAATATTTCTGTAATACTTAAAGGGATCCTGTCATCGGAAAACATGTTTTTTTCAAAACGCATCAGTTAATAGTGCTACTCCAGCAGAATTCTGCACTGAAATCCATTTCTCAAAAGAGCAAACAGATTTTTTTATATTCAATTTTGAAATCTGACATGGGGCTAGACATTTTGCCAATTTCCCAGCTGCCCCCAGTCATGTGACTTGTGCCTGCACTTTAGGAGAGAAATGCTTTCTGGCAGGCTGCTGTTTTTCCTTCTCAATGTAACTGAATGTGTCTCAGTGGGACAAGTGTTGTTCTTAGATCTACCAGGCAGCTGTTATCTTGTGTTAGGGAGCTGTTATCTGGTTACCTTCCCATTGTTCTTTTGTTTGGCTGCTGGGGGGGAAAAAGGGAGGGGGATGATATCACCCTAACTTGCAGTACAGCAGTAAAGAGTGATTGAAGTTTATCAGAGCACAAGTCACATGACCTGGGGCAGCTGGGAAATTGACAATATGTCTAGCCCCATGTCAAATTTCAAAATTGAAAATAAAAAAATCTTTTTGATCTTTTGAGAAATGGATTTCAGTGCAGAATTCTGCTGGAGCAGCACTATTAACTGATTCATTTTTTTAAAATGTTTTTTTCCCATGACAGTATCCCTTTAAGACATGATCATTCAGCATCATTCATTTCAGCTCTCCCATTTTATCAGCCAAACTTTTAGCTTCAGTAGACTTCATGAATGGTTTTTATGCTTTGTGTATGTAACTTCTGGTTCAGTTATATGATACCCCCAACAACCCCATTTTACCCTGCTATGCCCACAACCACATCTAAGATACCTACCACAAGGTTTATCATTGCTCTCCTCCCCCATATCATATATAAAAGCTCCAACCTTCTACACATTGGCGTTCTAAAACAACTGCACAAATCGTTATTGAGTTGCAGCTTATACCCGGCAAAGGTGCCAATTAAACAAAAATATCAATCCAGCTCTGTAAAAATCCAAAGCCTCCTGGTTGTCTATGTTGTGTAGACTGCAAGATCTTAAATATATTAACCAATGGTCATCTTTCCCTTTGTTTGCATTCACAAAAGGCAAGCACAGTGAATAATTATCTACTGATAATTATCTCTACCATCCACTAACCAATTTATAGTTTCACAATGCTAATTTCTTCCCCCTGTCCGATCGACTGTTGGGACGATTTTGTCAAAATTATACAATCATTTGCACCCCATCAATGTAACGATAAACAGACAACTTTAACAGCTTGTGCCAAAATCGGTCGTTTCACACAACCGAAAACAAATGTACAATGTGGGAAACCATAACATAGAGAAAACAAAATCAAGGCTAGTCTGTAAATAATAGATTCTATGCATTTTTGCTATTCTAAAGATGTATATTTATACAGAGTGTTGCGTATGATTCAGATCTGAACAAACAGTCCTAACACAACACAAAAACTATAACATAACACAGAAATGCTATGCAATGCCAATCAAGTTTTGCAATGCAAAGGTAGAAATTAATAACTGCCACATTTCAGTAAATGTAAATATGAACGGTATTAGAATGCATTTTATAATCTTATCTATTTAACACCCATGATGTAGAATTAAAACCACTGTGTGCAAAGAAAAATTAAACCTTATTGTATTTTTTAATAAATCATGCTTTATTGAAGATTGTAAAAAAAAAAAAAAAAAAATGTATTCCTCTATATACATGAAGAGAGTTTAAGGCTAAGAAATCTAGCCAATCAAAATTAGTGAATGCACTGCATCTCTCTGCAGTGTAGGGGAGCAACGAGGCAAGCTGTCATTCTGCAAAAGCAGACCAAACATCCACTTCCCCAAGCACTGCTGCTATCTTGCATAAAGGCAGGGTCTCACTGAAGTCTCTGGAGAGCAGCAGCTTTCAGTATGTTAAATTACTTTAATCATGTATTTTCAGCTGCTTATTGATTTGGCAGTAGGGAGACTGGGCGACCGTAGCAGCCTCCAGGCAGGAATACATGCTCTGTAGGTTACCACTGTGCTTAAACAATGGCTCAGCAGAAGAATATATTTTCATTAAGGTAATTTTCTGGATAGAGATCTTACACCTGCTTTCCGACATGCTTTGCCTTCGAGTGAGCAAAATGCAGCAATCTAACCTGGAACTGATACAAAATGGATTTCTATTCTTAACAGAGGTAAGATACTGCATGTACTTTATGAGCAGCTGAGTTTATTTCTTGTAGCTTCATCTAATTTTTCCCAGAGAATTGCTTTCCAGCAAAACAGATTCAGACTGTAATGTTCCATCTAGAAAAAATAAATTAATCTCTGTACCTATTTGCTTAGTTACTCGTGCAAAGTGCTATTCTATAGGGGCTCTGTGCATATTATATATACATGAATTAAAACAGATCATTATAGCATAGAAACAATCGTTAATAGCATCCACAGGATGAAAGTGCTGCAGTTTTGATCAGATAACAGCACAAAGAGTGTGTTGTTCCAGGTTATCCATATACTAAATGCTTCGGATATATCATTCAGTTCAGTCAGGTTTGCATAGTGATTATGGGAGAATTAGAGTGGTTATAGACATGAAACAACTTATTTGCATGCCATTAAGCATGGGAGAATAACTAAAACTCATACAGCAATTATTCAAATTAGGGCTTTCTATGAGAATCAAGGAGCTTTTAACAAACAACTGTGCATAAGCCCAGGATGCTCCCTTCCTAATGTCTGCACAAACTACTTGCTAGGTAGCTGAACAAACAATCATAGATCTGAAAAGCCCAGTAGTGTCATAAGGAAGTATAGGCAGCTTGCAAGATATTAGGGAGGGTATGATTGCTTTCTGACATTTACCTTGAATGGAAAGAATTTGTTTTTGATATATGGCTATAGGAAATATTTGTCTGTGGCCAGAACACAGGTGTGAATTCATAATGCTGCTCATACTGTATGTATATTTCAATGAGAACTGTAGATCAGTGGGAGCTTGTGCTAGCAAGGGTTTTCCTGCCAGAAAACCTGTGATTTGGCCAAAGGCTCAGTTATTATAATGGGGTCTCTGACATGCTCAGGTATTTCCTAAAATCATACCTATGTGATATATATCATGCAAATGCAAAATATAGGCACGTGCATAAACCATGTATAGAGTTAAACTTGTATCTATCCAACAAGTTCATGTAGAATTAAAAGATGTGTCCATTTTAAGGAGACAAATTATTCATTATTGTAAAACAATACGATATAAGAGCACCACTACTACAACATATATACTTATAACATATCTTTTCTATTAAAGGACACAGCATTTGGGCTCCAGAGGTCCCCCCTACAGCCTCAGGAAGGAAAAAAGTGGGATTTGTACTAGCAGGCTATCATCGAAGCTGCAGAATGGATTTTGCATAAAACCTCTATTTTATGGAATAAAGGAATTAGAACACAAATTATGGAGTAAAAATATAATCCTGTAACAAAGCAACAAGACTGGGACATCTAGAAGAACAGATTCCGCACAGACTCATTCTTTGCAGGTGTGTCTGTCTAAAACCAAAATGGTGAGCATTGATTAACAGGAAATTTGCTATATTGCTGTTCCTGAAAAGTGGATACTGAACCAAAGAAATATAGTTTAACTGCTGACAAGATATGGTTAAATATACATATATAATAATCACTTTGCGTGGATAAATACACATATCAAGCGCCTTGTTGATTAATTACTCAAATTACAATAATTAATGAGCGTTCCCTTAAGCAATGGTTAAAGATATAGCTCTAACAAATAGGGCTGATACTGGTAACATGGGTGACTTCACTGCAAGCACCGTGAATTCAAGATTGCACAATGTGTGTGTGTGTTTTTATGGCAATCATGTCACAAGAATACTCCAGAGCTACAGAAATAGCTTTTCACAGCACACAGCTTACATAAAAATAGTTTGAAAACAAAAAAACGACAACAGCTTGCAACACTGATATCTATATGGGTTCAGTTTAGCATTTTGTATTTTTAAATATCGTTGTCCCTCCTGTCTATCAGTCATGTGATCTAGCCAAAAAATTAATCAAACAACTCAATACGTCATATAAAGCCCAATGACTGCATCACAGCCATTTCAACGCAATAACTTTTTATCAATAATGACATACAGTATGTAATTATGGTGACGATTTATACATGGGAACTTATTTGGAATGCTTAGGACCTGGGATTTTCTGCATGATGGTGTTTACCTTAATTTGGTTCCAAATACATTAAGGCTTCTTGAAATATTAAACAACAAAAAATAAAAAACGAATAGGATTGTTTTGGTACCAATATGGATTTATGCTGGATTATTTACCATCAAGTACAATGAACTGTTTTAGTCATAGGAGGAGGGTGATTTTTTTTGTTTGGGTAGGCTAGATCTAATGTTACTTCAACAGTTTCTTCACCTGTGATTTTGTATTGGTGGGGAAACAGCTTATTCAGTCCCATATTATAAGCATTGGCAAAAGTTGCAATTCGCTTGTCTGAAAACACAGGGTGGATTTTTGTCTAAAAATGCACTACAACTGAAATCTGTCCCATACATGGGCTGACATAAGAGCTACTAACTGATGGGCCCACAGACTGCATGGCTAAATACTAAGTAATTTTCCACTTGACATGGACAAAGCCCAGACTTTTTTGAAAATAATATGCATAGCACTCTTTTATTATCAAAACTATAAAAAAAAAGTTCAGTTCATCCACATTACGGAAAACCAGGGCTGATTGGCTTGTTTACCATTTAACTATGCATATTTGTTTACTTTCACATAAAACACAAATGATATGATAATTGTGTCATTTATGAGACATCTTATATGCAGAAAGTTTAATGCAGATATATGTTGGTCAGTAGCTGCCTTTTTACTGCAGTTGCAAAGTAACACAATATAATAGTAAATAACATTCAACCATCAAAAAAAATTGTGAGTAAGTGAAAAAAGCCAAACTGAACTGTTACATGATCCAGAGGAAGGTGAATTTAATTGATACAAGAGTTGCTAATATTTACCATATACTGCTAAGAAATGTTTTAACTAATTGTATCAACTAAGTGTAGCAAATTGTAACAGTTCAGAATGCTCCTGGATCACTGAGCTGCCAGACTGAAACATTAGAGACACGAATATTAAATATTACACTTACATTTTGGGAAAATGGTAAAAAGTAAAAGATAGAAAGAAGTTGAAAATAGTCTTTGTTTATAGTGAACAATCTGAAAATAACTAAACTGAAAAATGTGTTTGGAAGATGAACAACCCCTTTAGGGAAGCAGTCACCAATATCCAATCACAATGGTTCCATTGAACTATTCAGGTAAGTGTTGGCTGAAAGTCACAGAGGTGGGGAAGTGACATCTGGTGACAATGGTAGTACCAGAACGACTGTATCACACCTTCACATTTTTTTTTTAGTTTCAGCTAACAACTACCTGAATAGATCAATGGAACTACCATTGACGGTATTTAATTTTTGTGCAATGTAAGTATGAAATAATCCCCACATACCAGACAAGCAGGTGGATAATTAGCAGCGGCTTTATCTCTTTGCCCTGATCCCCAGCACAAACAAAAAAATCCTGGGTAAAGATAAGTCTCACCTATTCGATAACTATGCTTGGCACACATAGATCAGCTAATAAGCTTTCCCATCTGAAATATTTTCAGTACAAAAGCTCATGATGACATCACTGGAGTTACCGGGTAGGGATTTTTTTCTAAAGCATATAGTCAGCAGCACCCCTTGTCCCTCCCCCAGACAAGCTCAAATAGACACATTGGTCAGTCAGAGGATTTTTATTTTATTTTCTTTGAATAATTGTTTTAGGCAAACAGGTTTGAGGAGGATTAGTCTCCCCATGCCTTAAATAAAATCTGCCTATGGTTTTATTATTATACAGCAAAAGAAAAAACTACAAGAATTATATATATATATATATATATATATATATATATATATATATATATATATATATATATATATATATATATATATATATATATATATATATATACCGTAACCATCTTATTAACTAAAGTCCTTATTAAACAGAAGGCAACATGTTAGAAGAATAAAGAACATCATGATGCCAAACAATGTTAAGCTTCCCACAACTCTACAATGTAGAGATGCTCAGCCAGTGGCCAGTCTAGCTTTTGAAGAACTACAACTCTCACAATCAACTGAGAGGCAATTTAAATTTGATGCTAGAGACCAAAACTGAAGGGCTAAGAGCTGGACATTCCTGCAGTATATGCCAAAGTATATTGAGGTCCAACACAAGTGAAAAAATACCAAACTGATGGTCTCAGAGAAGAGTGATTTTTATTAAAAACTTTTTCAAACCATAGCGGAAATCTACTTCTGTCACAGAGGCCTGATATCTGGCAGGTTTTCCATTTTCCATTTTCAGAAAGATTTCAAGCAAACAGCGTGCACACTTTCAGGAAGACACATAATAAGCATCAATGGAAACTGGTATTTTAGTATAGGACTAGCTCCAAAGGCTGTGTCATTATTCTGTAAATATTTTGTCACTACTGCAAATGGAAACACTATACATAGTACATGTGTGTTTTGATGAAATCAAAGCAGCGCTTATACAAGAATCTAAATAGGTTAGATTTGTCTGACTTAGAAAATGAGACCAACAGTAAACATATTCCTTCCAGACAAAAACCTGCATGCACATCACATTTCAAACAAATGAGGGATAAAATAAGGACAGGAAGGGAAAGGATGAAGCACAGTTTTTTTTTCTGATTTTGCAATTGGACTGTAGCTTTCAGCCAACAGTTTTTTTGGCTAAAACAGGTTCTAATCTCCTCCTTGCTCTGTAGAATTTAATTTATAAACAGGAAGACAAACCTGTAACCTGTAACAGCTGGCTAAGCATCTTCTGCCTCATAACAGCTGGCTGAGGCTAGAGGGCATATATAGTCAAACAAATCTGAAGATTAAGCATGTTTTAATGCCCTAGTTGAGAGTGTAATGAGCTTGGAACCGATGATACAACAGAATAAAGAAACAACAAAAGCATGTGAGCACACAATTGAAGGATCTACAATATGATGTCAGGCATCTATATTGCACTAAGACAAAGATATCGTAGCATTGTAAATTAATTGTACTATAATGATCCCTGTGAAAAATCAAAATTTTCATATATGAACACAAAATAATATAAAGGAGATGAGCTTTTCCCCTAGCATCATAAATGCAAATAACTAGACAACTGTTTTCCGGTACAGTAGCTGTGTGTGCATATCTGTGCCACCAAGATGACTTGCTGGGCCAGATGTACTTTCAGATGCTGTACTTCCCTTGCAGTAGGGCATGGGAATAATTCTCCTGCAGTGGTAGGGCCAGGCTGAAATGTACTACAAAACATGGCTTTTCATACACTGACCTTAAACGCATGTCATGTATACAGCCAAGTTCAAACACCATCTGTCATCCTCATTAATATACCAAAACTAAAACGTCTAACAAATTAAATAATGGCTTTACATTTATATTAAATAAGTAATAAACATGAATCAAAAGAAATTATTATTCTAGATATATTATGTTTTGCTGTATAAGCATGCGTCTAGGGCAGCTCTAAGTTCCTTGATTGCCATGGATGGCTCTCACTAAAACTTACTGTACACATACTGTAGACTACTCTCAACTACTTGCATTGCTGCACAAAAACAAACTCCACAAAACGTATAACTTGCTATGTAAAAAGCACCATGCCAGGAAGCTCAGTGGAGCACAGCAAAATAACTCAAAAACTTTATAATGGCAAATTACAAAGCACAATGAACAATAAAAGCAGCAGGCATAGCAATTGTCTGAGAAAACAGACATTGAAAAACAGAAGTATTGAAAAACCCTCATTTGGAATGTTGCTTATGCCTAGTTTAGCTTCTGTTTGCACTTCAGCAATATATTATTGCTATACTTACTGAAGACCATTCAAAATAAACTATGGCAAGTTTTACATGGCATGTTAGGGCTAATGTTTGGGTTTTACGTTTAGGGAGTTTAATCACTTAAAGAACATTAACAGCAAAAAATTAAGGTGTTTTGAAGGAATGACAATATAATGTATAGCTGCCCTATACTGGCAAAACGTGTGTGTTTGCTTCAGAAACACAACTATAGTTTATATAAACAAGCTGCTGTGTAGCCATGGGGGCAGCCATTCATGCACAGGCTACACAGTAGATAACAGATAAGTTCTGAAGAATCCTGGTGTATGCTACAGAGTTTATCTGTTGTGTATCCTGTGCCTTCTTTCTTTTTTCACATTTGAATGCCTGCCTGCCCTACGGCTACACAGCAGCTTGTTTATATAAAATATAGTAAGAGTTTCTGAAGCAAACACACCAATTGTATTAATGCAGATCAACTGTGCATTAGATTTTCATTACTTTCATTACACTATAATTTTTTGGTGTTACTGTTCCTTTGATAAACGGAGAGCATGGTGTACCTTGGTCTTTGTTAAAAAAACTATTTATAATATGACATATGGTATCAGTCATGTCCATGAACAAAGTCAAGGAAAAAATCTCTTTGGAAAAGTTGGTACAATACAGTGCTTACCAATTTTCCCAACTCTTTAGCATATAACTGATTATATAAGATAGACATTCTCACATGTTTTTATATTTATTTTATAGCCTATATAAATGCCCCTACTTAATGGTGTCCAGTGTTTTCTGTACTGTGTACCATAACTGCTTAGGACTGTTATCTAAAATGCTCGGGACCTGGTGTTTTCCGAATAAGGGATCGTTCCATAATTCGGATCTTCATACTAGAAAGTCATGTAAGTATACTATAAAACCAACAGGCTGCTTTTGCTTCCAATAAGGATTAACTAATATACTTAGCTGGGATTAAGTAAAGGTACCATTTTATTATTACAGAGAAAAAGGAAATACTTTTTTAACATTATTATTTATATAAAGTTGATTATTTAGATATGTTTCAGGATAACAGATCCCATACCTGTACAAGAGTTTTTTCTTCCTATACCCAAAGTTGAATTAAGCTGCACACACTTCACACAGTAATATATGAACATCCAGTGGTGTAACTAGATATTACAGGGCCCCACAGCAAATTAATTCTAGGGCTCCTACCATATCCAGAGATTGTGCTTTTTTACGAATATGTTTTGAAATTGCTCAATATTTAGGGCCTTAGGGAGCCCCATATACCTCCTGGGCCCCCCTGCAGCCACAGGGTCTGCTTCCTCTATAGTTATGCCCCCGAATGAAGACAATATATCTCTTTACATTTCCATAATACTCAAAGGGGAATATTTATAAACGTGTAAAATATTTTACACAAATTACAGCGAATATTTTACACAAATTACAGCGAATTTGTAATTTGAAATCTTGAATGTTGTACTCTGGATTAATAAATACCATTCAATGCAATCAATAAAATAATCAATTACAAAGAGCTAATCAGCATATTTTTAAATACCCATGTATGTTTTTTTAAAATACAGATTAACACCAAAAAAGTGAAAAAAAATTAGGTTGAAAAAACACTTCCCTCAAGTTTAACCTTTTGGTCTAATTGAAACCTTCCTAACTGCTTAGTTGATCCAGAGGAAACCCCAACTGTAAGCTTTTCAAGTCTGGTCTGATCTGGCAATCAGACTAGTTCCGGTGTCAACCATGTGCTAAAAGCAAATTTCAGTAACCCTGTATTTTGTCACCTAACTTATACCTACAAACATTTGAAAATCGGAAAGGAGGGACGGAAAAGTTCTAGCAGGCGCATTATGTGACCACACCTCCTAAATACCATGTCCATTTTACAAAATTTGGCAGGTTATAGAAAGTCTGAACACATTTCTGGGTATTTAGGGTCATGTTTTTTGTGTTATTACAGTTTTGCTAATGATGGTGAAACTGCCCTTTTAGCTGAAACTCTAAGTTCTCCCAAGAGACCTGATTATCGTAAGTAGTTACAATTGTATCTTTGCTTATCTTTGAGCTTTATCTAAGTGCAGGTGCCGAGTATTCTGGCCTCTTATTTAATTAAGTTTTAGAAACTTTGTATCTTTTTCTGGTGTCAGTGCAGGAAATCAAACAAACTCAATTTCAGTAAGAAACTGGGTCTGCGGACTGAGCTGTCAAAACTGGGACTGTCCGGAGAAAAACTGGATAGTTGGGAGGTATGATCCAACCCCTTCTTGAAACTATCCAATGTATCTGCCAGTATAAACACTTCTGGGTGAGAATGCCACAACTTCTCAACTCTTAGGGGCAGATTTATTAAGGTTTGAATAGTAAATTAGTATTTTCAATTTTTTGTGTGTTAAAATTCACAAATTCCAATTTAAAACACAATTCGAACCTTAATAAATCTGCCCCTTAATATAAGTATTTATGGAACTTTTCTCGAGCTATGCAACTGCACTGTAGGACTATTATTTCAAAATGGAGTTGCAAGTTATTCTTTTTTCTGTATAACACGCATGCAATGAAACATTCAATTACATTTCTTAGGCTGTTTAAAATAGTATTGTTGGTTTTCAATGGCTCGCTTATAAACTTGAATGCAAGCAGTTGCAAAGGACCTCATATGAACTTACTTGCATGAAGTCACATTGATTTTCCTAACTGCATGACTACATTCATTTACAATCTCATGATCACCCAGTAATGGAGCTTTTGTAAAAATACCAAATGCAAAACCTCCAAAACTGGTGAAGGTCACTCAGTTTTAAGCAAATAGTTTACATATTTTAATTTTCATTATTTCGTTTTTCTCTGTAATAATAAAACAGTACCTTGTGCTTCCTGCCAACTAAGATCTTATGAATCCACATTGGTGATAAAACAATCTTATATGATTTATTAATGTTTAAATGATTTTTTAGTAGATTTAAGGTATGGTGGCCTATATTATGTCAAAGAAGCCGCTTATCTGTAAATCCCCAGGTCCCAAGCATTTGGGATAATAGGCCTATGCACTATACAGATGCAATTGTATTCTCCAGTCCAGGTCTTTGGGGTTATGCTATAAAAGGCAATATGTTTGCCCAGGACCAGTAACCCATAGCAACAATCAGCAGGTAGCATTAACTGGCAGGTCAACGGTTTAAAAGCAAACATCATATTGGTTGCTATGGGTTACTGCTTCTGAGCAAACCTAGTGGAGCTCATTTATAAACTTTGTGCAGCGCAGAGTGATTCACACAGTGAAAATATTTGCCTTGCGCATGGTTAGATTTATAAACCTGGAATAGTGTGGTGTATTTAATGCACAAACAGAATTACACATTTTTATTTGTACTACGAATGTCCAAAGGTTTTTTATTTTTAAATATATTATAATCTCAAATTGCAAATATTTGTGCACACACTCTGTGTTTGAGTTATGCCAGAACTTTGGTGTCGGAGAAAATATACGCAAAACAGTTCTCAAATTGCGAATTGAAATTACGGTCAATACTATTTTAGCTCAACACAACTTTACACCCATTTGCGAGTCATTTGTGAATATTTTTTGCGCAATGTGAATTTGCAAAAAACGGAAAGATGGGCACAGTGCAATATTTCAGCGTTCAGAAAAAAAACACAGGCAATACAACCATTTGTGAATAAATGTGCGCTGAGCAAAGTTTATAAATGACCCCGCAGTGCCTGTAATTACATACAGGGGTTAGTGTCTTCATCTAAATTAAGATGATCACACAATAATTGATATACAAACACAAACTGAATAAACCTAGAGCGCTCCCACAAATGTTGAATGCATTTGGTCAAAATCTCCACTGTCATTTCCTCTTTTACCTTTTAAAGAGATAACAACAGAAATTAAACCCTTTTTTTAAATATCTATCACAATATTGTATTTGCATTCTATATACAATTTTGATATAAAAAAGTGTTTGCCAGATGTTTTTACATGACCTAACTGATCCCCCAAGTTTCTCTTTGAGGGGGGCTGCCATGTTTGCAGCAGTAGTCCTTTAGCAGAGACTGTAACTGACAGGCCGAGATGGGACAGTCAGGTTGGCAAAACAGTCAGGTTTATGAACTCCAAGTAACAATTACTTCCAAAAGCTAGCCTATCAATATGACCTATAGGTAACGTTTGATGTACAGTCATTTTAAAAAGTCAGTATCACTTTAAGAATCCGATACCATACAATACGACATACATTGTTATTCTTCTGCTCATGGCGTCATAAAGGTGCTTTGGGGCACTGAAACATTGCTGTATTTGGGTTGTGAACAATATATTTTAATGGCGTTTAGCCATTTACCATTTGTGTGCTGGTTCAGTTTTCGGATATACTGTATATGTATGTTATTTATCAAAACATTTTTGATATGGACAGTCTGTTCCCTTTCCTTTCAGGATACATGCCACCTGACTCAAAAAGATGTGTATCACTTCCTTGCTGGAGATCAACATGCAGCCTGAAGTAAACTTAACAGTCCGTGATGATATCAGCACCAATATGTACCAGCCACTCCCATATACTCTTAGCTTCCAGATTTCTCTAACTTGCTTCCTCATGTTGGAAATCGTTTTGGGTCTTGGGAGTAATCTTACAGTTCTTGTACTTTACTGTATGAAATCCAACTTAATCAATTCAGTCAGCAACATTGTCACCATGAATCTTCATGTCCTTGATGTAATTATATGTGTAGGCTGCATTCCTTTAACAATCGTCATACTTCTTTTACCAATTGAGAGCAACAATGCTCTAATCTGCTGCTTCCATGAAGCTTGTGTCTCCTTTTCTAGCGTTGCCACTGCTGTCAATGTGTTTGCCATCACTCTGGACCGCTATGATATATCTGTGAAACCAGCAAGTCGCATCCTTACTATGGGTCGAGCTGTAATACTAATGACAACAACCTGGATAGTTTCTTTTGTTGCTTTCTTAATTCCCTTCATTGAGGTCAGCTTTTTCAGTGTTCAGAGTGAGAGCAAATGGGAAAACAAGACACTTTTGTGTGTTAGCAGAAACGAATACCACACTGAACTTGGTATGTATTACCACCTTCTGGTTCAGATTCCAATATTTTTCTTCACAATAATTGTGATGCTGATCACATACACCAAGATTCTTCAAGCTCTTAACATTCGTATAGGCACAAGGTTTTCTACAGTGCAAAAGAAAAAAGCAAGGAAAAAGAAAACAATTTCACTAGCTACTCAACATGAGACAACAGATGTCTCTCAAAGCAGCGGCGGTAGGAATGTGGTACTTGGCGTAAGGACTTCAGTGTCTGTCATTATTGCCCTGCGTCGAGCAGTCAAAAGGCACAGAGAGAGAAGGGAAAGACAGAAAAGAGTTTTTAGAATGTCATTACTGATCATTTCAACCTTCCTGTTTTGTTGGACACCAATTTCCATTTTGAATACAACAATTTTATGTCTTGGGCCAAGTGACCTATTGGTAAAACTAAGGTTGTCCTTTTTAGTTATGGCTTATGGAACCACTATATTTCATCCATTACTGTATGCATTTACCAGGCAAAAATTTCAAAAGGTACTGAAAAGTAAAATGAAAAAAAGAGTCGTTTCCATAGTGGAAGCTGATCCAATGCCAAATAATGCTGTAATACACAATTCTTGGATTGAACCCAAAAGGAATAAAAAGATAACATTTGAGGACAAGGAAGCCAGTCAGAAATGTTTAGCTACTCAGGTTGTTACAGATTAAGTTGTTACTCGTGTTCTCACTGTTATTCCTCCATTTCTTTTTATACAAAACAAAGTTAGAAAGGAACAAAGATACTGCCAACCAGTTAATGATTTTTTAAAAAGCATTTTTACACTCTTTAGCATAATGTACATTTTTAAAGAAAAAAATGTATTTAGGTTAGGTGTTCTCTGATAACTACAGTACATAGCAGTTTGTTAATGTAAAGTTAATACTTAATCTTACGATGACTTTAGGACATTTATGTACATTTATCTTTTCTAACAAAAATATAATGCAAATAAATATCTTTTAAACAAGGGACTGTTTACTTAAGAAAAAAAATTAAATCATAATATATATATATATATATATATATATTTTTTTCCAATATCAGTAAACCATCCCACTTTATTATATAACTAATGTAGTTGTGACGTATGGTATCCCAAAACCCAGAGTAAACCCCAAGGTCCTGGTCACGGCTTGGCTTCGGGAGGAGCCCTCCACTACTCAGATGCCGCCAGGACTTAACGCTAGAGGACCAAGGGGAAAGCTCTGGTCAAGAGACAGGCGGGGTCGAACAGACAATACGGTACCAAATCAGGAAGCTGAAGCATAGTCGAGGGCACAGGCCAGTGTCAAACACACTGATATCGAGGTACAAAGCAGGATCCGAAGGAATAGTCAAAGTTCAGGCAAGGGTCAAGACAGGCGGCAGACTATTCAGGAACAGGGACAGGCAAGGTCAAACACAGCTTAACAATAACAGATCGCACCCAGGAACTACCGAAATAGACCTACACATGGGCAATGAGTCAGAGCAGGGGGGTTTTATATTCAGTCAAATGGCTTACACAAATCACCTGTGGCCAAATTGGCAACATGTGAAACAAGCCATTCTTCATCAGCATAGGAGTGAACCAGGGTCTTAGCTGTCTGCTCATATAGAGCAGTAATAACACAGACAGAAAAAGAACACCAGGTTCCTGGTTCAACTCAAGGCTGGTTATTACAGTAGTATAAGGAGTAGTACAAAGACAGTGAAAACACATCCTCTCGAGTGACACATTACTGCAAAAGCCTGGGTTTGAGAGGTGCCAGGAGAACAATAACTGTCTAAATGCAAAATACAGAAAAGTATGAAGGAAGAATAGTCTCATAATTTGGGCTGGGTCCCCTGGTTCCACTAAAGGCAAACCTTAAGGCAACAGCATACTAGGTTATTCTCTAGACCATCATGTGCTTCCATCTTTGTGGTAACAGTTTGGGGAGGGCCCTTTCCTGTATCACCACAAGGATGCTCCCATGCACAAAGTTAAGTTAGGAAAAACGTAACTGGCCTGTACAGAGACATAATCTCAAAAAATGGAATATCTGCTGAATAGCAGAAATACCTTTGAAAAAATATAATATGATAACACCTTCTGTATTCAGCTTAAACAAGAAGAAAAGAAAAACAATAAAAACTTACTACAACAAATACCAGGCATCACAGAAAACAGAAAACACAAACAGGTGTTCCACATATTACTTATTTCTTAAATAGAAAGTTGTAAAAAAAGATTACTGATGAATTTTAATGTTTTACTTGTATGTTGGACCTGTAAAAGGCAATGACACCAATACTACACTTTATGAAATTCAGTGAATTAGTATAAATGATATCCTATAATCACTATTGACTAGATCCCATCCTTGGCTAAAATCAGTTTGTCCATATGTATACAGTGGTTAAGGACTGCATTAGGAGTGTATTTTTTCCAGCGTTGGCACCTTTGATTATGGTCACAGGATGATTTAATCAAGGTTTCAAAGGCAAAATGTTTAGAATAACCTGATTTGGGGCATCACGTGGCTGGCCAAAATGGCCATCTGAGTCATTTAAGTGTATCTTTACACATATGGCCAGATTTAGTCTGCCTAAAAATAGCCTTATAATAATCACACACACATTTAACTAAATTCATGAGTGCATCTATGTTTTTATTTATAATTAGAGTTCATTGAGCATTTTTATAAAGACTACATAATAATAATAACTTGTGCAGGATACAGAGGAAGATGCATGGCAGAGTTCAGTGTTAATGATCAGAAAGGACACACGCAGAGCCTGTATCTCTGTAGTGAGACTTACTTAAGGCCTCTATTTAATGTATTAACAGTTAAAGAAACCATTTTAATGCATGGTGGCACCCAAAGCACCAAAGTGATCTGCACCCCTGGCCCCCATGATCCTACCACACTATAAAACCCAATCTGAAAGAGTCAGACATTGACCAGCTGAAATTAGAAGGTAAGGAAAGGCAAGAGGTTGGGCTGCTCATATAGTGAGCTGCTGTTTACATGAAGAGGAATCCTGATGGTGCATGTATAGAAAACCACAGAACCAGTCTTTGAAACCACTGATGCCAATGTATGTTATATGAATGAAAGAGGCATGGTTAAAGGAAAACTATACCCCCGAACAATGTTGGTCTCTATAAAAAAATATATTGCATAAAACTGCTCATATGTAAAACCTTGCTTCATGTAAATAAATAATTTTCATAATAATATGTATTGGGTAATCATAAATATAAAATTGCCATTTTAAAAAATATGAGCCACCCCCTGGGATCATAGGATTCACGGTGCACACAAATAAACCATACTTGTTATGTCACATGTGCAAATCAACAGACAGAGTTCTGTCTTTTGCTTCCACAGTTCTTCCTGTTACAGTTAAAGTAGCACTATTTCTGGTCAGGTGATCTCTGAGGCAACACAGAAACCATAACGAAATGGTGGTTCAAGGCAAGAGATGTAAAAGGGCAATATTTACTTAAATATATATACCAGTTTGGTAAGATTCTTCAGTATGCCACTTAAGTTGATATCAACTATCTGTTGCTTAAAGGGATACTGTCATGGGAAAATAATTTTTTTTCAAAATGAATCAGTTAATAGTGCTGCTCCACCAGAATTCTGCACTGAAATCCATTTCTCAAAAGAGCAAACAGATTTTTTTATATTCAATTTTGAAATCTGACATGGGGCTAGACATTTTGTCAATTTCCCAGCTGCCCCTGGTCATGTGACTTGTGCCTGCACTTTAGGAGAGAAATGCTTTCTGGCATGCTGCTGTTTTTCTTTCTCAATGTAACTGAATGTGTCTCAGTGGGACATGGGTTTTTACTATTGAGTGTTGTTCTTAGATCTACCAGGCAGCTGTTATCTTGTTTAAGGGAGCTGTTATCTGGTTACCTTTCCATTGTTCTTTTGTTTGGCTGCTGGGGGGGGGGAAAGGGAGGGGGGTGATATCACTCCGACTTGCAGTACAGCAGTAAAGAGTGATTGAAGTTTATCAGAGCACAAGTCACATGACTTGGGGCAGCTGGGAAATTGACAATATGTCTAGCCCCATGTCAGATTTCAAAATTGAATATAAAAAAATCTGTTTGCTCTTTTGAGAATTGGATTTCAGTGCAGAATTCTGCTGGAGCAGCACTATTAACTGATTCATTTTGCAAAAAATAATTTTCCCATGACAGTATCCCTTTAAGTATTAAATTTTGGGGGTATAGTTTTCCTTTAAGTGGAAGTATGGCATACGGTTGTAGAGCTTGAATGGTCTGGGCCCCCTGCAAAATGCTCTGCAGAGGGACTTGCAAACACCCTCAGACAGCGAAGTAAGCTTCTGAAGGACCTGGGGAGGAGGACTACCATACAGTAGACACCATGATTTAGGAGGTCTTGTGTATAGTAGTGATGCCACTGATAACATAGTTTTTTCGATAAGAACATCAAAGTTACAACAACCTGTTATTAAAAATATTTTCCACAATGGAACCTCCTCTCATCTCAAGATGTTTGTACCCAAGGCAGGTACCTCTGCTGCCTAACTTTAATTCTGGCCCTGGTATTACAAACATTTTGCATCTTTTAAACAAAAGAAAAAAAACAAATACATTCTGTTTTATTTTTAGCTACGGTAATATGTAACCAATATAAATGTGATTTGGTGATGCTATAAAAACAATTCTCAGTGTCACATTCTGTATATAGAAACAGCTGATGAAAGTTTGCTCCACAGATGTAGTATTTTTAATTATTTAAACATTAGAAGAAAACAAAAAAAATAAAATTTTAATGCATCATGGAAAGGGGAATGTATCTGTCTACAAGCCCTAAATTAGTTCAGATCAAATCTCTTGGCTTCTTGTTTTGCCCCTTAGACCCAGAATCTAACCTTTTAAAGCTCAAATGAAGATATACTGCCTCTTTAAATTGTAAGATGATCTGCTTCTCAATAATTTTAAATACAAAAAGTGAACAAATTATTTTGACGAACTAATTCACTTTATAGAAATGGAATATATTAACTTAAAGGAGAAGAAAAGCTAACAAAGCAGTTTATAGCCATTAGATTAGCTACAATAGTGCAAACTGTAATACTATATTTATTCTGCAGAATGATTTGCCATACCTGAGTAAACAGCTCTAGAAGCTCTATTTGTTTAGGATAGCAGTTGCCGTATTAGCTTGGTGTGACATCACTTCCTGCCTGAGGCCCTCCCTGCTCAGTCATAGCTCTGGGCTCAGATTATGGCGGGGGGGGGGAGGAAGAAAGGAGAACCTAGCCCTGGAAGTTTATGCTGAAAATAGCAAGTCACATACAGAAGCCCATGTATACACAATAGAAGAAAAGAGATTCTGTTTTGCTATTGACAGAGGACTCAGAGCAGCATTACTTTGAGGGTTTTCTAGTGTATTTATATAGACCTTTCTATAAGCTTACTTCGTTTTAGCCTTTCCTTCTCCTTTAAGAGCATTGTAGTGTATGCAGACTCAGTAACCATATATCTAATCATGCATTATAAAATGTTTATTCAACTGCTGCACTTATAATGAAACAGAATCGATTTATTTATTTATTTATTTTTGCAATGCACAACGCCATGTTCGATAATGGAAAACCACCTTTGCTCTGTCATAACAGGTAATGCAGATATTTAATAGGAAAGCTTACAACACACTTTTGTTGCTAGAAAAAGCTCAGACACACACAAACAAGCAATAAAACAAACAGCATGTAACTTTTATGTGGTTGATTTCCGGGGTCCAAGATAAAATGGTTTGGTTTATTTATTCCTTTCAGTTATTAGGAACTGATGTAAATTAAGTATAATAAATAGTTAAAGAATAGGTCAGGGCTAGATCAATTAAGTATAATAACCACTCGGTAAAGAGAATAGAAATCTTGCAATAAAGCAAGGAACAACAAAGTAAAGCTATTTCGGAATTAACTAGATACAAGGTTACTTTAGTTAAAATCTTTAAGAGCAGTTATGCACACAAGTATGTGAAAACTGTTTTTTCAGTATACACTTTGATTAGTACTACCATAGAAATCAACAGTATTGAAAATATGTTTTCAATACTGTTGATATCTATGGTAGTAGAAAATATTTTTACTATTTAAAGGTGAACGTCACATAGGGAATATTTTGTGCCATTACAAAAAAAGGCCAAAAGAAATATCTACTTGACACAATGGATAGCATCAACATCATTGCAGGAAATAACCTCCCATGCAGGGCACCCATAGCACTGACATTAAATTGCCATGTTGAAACATTCCATTTACTATGAAGCTCTAAGCACAAATGGATAATGTAAAAATACCTGTTCTTGAAACCAAATGTCCCAGAAAAGAATTTCACACTGCTGGGAAGATATTGTTAGCCAATGATTTAAACAAGTTTGGGGTGCTTGTAAAAAATGTATCTACAATACTTACAATAAGCAGGTATTCATAATGCCCTTTTAACTTACTATTACCAACATTTGTTATTAATCAGTTGGCTAGCTTTACCTTTGAAGTGGCACCATATTTACAGCAAATACCTGCTAGTTTTTAGGGGGGGGGCGATATGCTGAACAGAATTAGGCAAATAAAGAACTTTTGGATTTTTAAATTTAATAGTCTACTACAGGCTGGTTTAAAGATTTAAACTTGGCGGCCTTTTAATTTGCATTTTTTTGCATATGTTGATATAAATATCCCTTTTAAGCTGACTAGTTTATCTTTGTATTTTTATTATTTTGTTTATTTTAAGTATCCATTTATTGAGAACAGTGGCATTTAATATTTTAGTTTTAGCATGGCAACTTGACCAGTGTTAATGCATCTTCTGTTAGCACTGGGGAGAGAAGCTCCAATCTGAAACATCACCATGGTTACACATCTGTTTTGCTACATATTGGTGTATGGGTGGAGTGGAGGGATGAATGATTAGCTATTTCACACTGTTAAGAATCATATATACAGCTCTAATTAAACATGTAAAGGGACATTCACAGGTTCAGTAAATATAGAGAAGCTGTGGCTTACAGTATGAGTAAGGAAGAGGATATTCCTTCAGTAGAAGGGTGGTGCATTAAGGATTAGTATCATGTGATGATATATCTGTTTTGATTATCCAACATGTCCAATCATGGACTTTGGTAAGTGGGCACGTTTACCATTGGTGAATGACACATAGGGGCAGATTTATCAAGGTTTGAATATTAAATTCGAATTTTCGATTTTTATTTGGTCAAAACTCTCAAATTCTAATTTTAAATCACCAACTTGAATGTGAATACAAATGTGAGATTTATCACATCTAGACCCTGGAAACAGTTCTAATTGAAATACTCACCTAAAACCTGCCAAGTTAATTTACAATGGCAGCGGTCAGTAGACCCATTTGAAGATGTTAATAGCATTCCTGACATTCAAGTTTTTTTCGGAGGAAAGATCGATTCAAGTTTCATTAGTATTCGATTTGAATACAAAATACAATCTAATTTCAGACGCTCGTTTTTTAAATAACCTCCCATTCGAGTTGTGAGTGCATTCAAATTTATTAGAGTAAAAAAAAAAAAGATTTACATCAAGTTGAAATTTGACTTTTGATATATAACCCCCATAATCCTTGGTCTAATATGCCTGAAGGGTTTTCAGCACATGATACTATTCTAAATATTTTTTTAATGAAAGTAACATGGCACAGTTTTGCACTTGATACCTATAATTAAAGGATAAGTAAACCTTTAAAATAAGTGAATGTAAAATTGATGAGACACACATTGATGATAAGCACTTTTGTAATGTACATTCATTATTTATTTTGTTTTAATTCCAAGATATTAAAGCGGTTGTTCACCTTCCAAACACTTTTTTCAGTTCAGTTGTTTTTAGATTGTTCCCCAGAAATAAAGACTTTTTCCAATTACTTTCCATTATTTATTTTTTATTGTTTTTCCAAAATCTAAGTTTAAAGTTGAATGTTCGTGTCTCTGGTGGTAGAGTCTGGCAGCTCAGCAATTCAGGTGCAGACTCTAAACTGTTACAATTTTGCAACATTTAGTTGATACATTTCTCAGCAGCATCTCTGGAGTATTAGCAACTATTGTATCAAGTCTGCCTGTAATGAAACCCAGAGATTCTGCTCAGCAGGGACAAAAATAAGAGATGTATTGACTATAGGGTTGCCACCTTTTCCTAAATGTATTACCGGCTCGTGGGGGCGGGAACAAAAAGGGGCGGGTGTGACATCAAAGGGCATGGCTATGATGCAAAAGGGGGTGGGCGCGGCGCAGGGATTTCAGGACGGATTTCAGTTAAGTTTTACAGGGGATTGGGGGCAGGCCGAGGGGTCTTTTTGAAGGGTATTACAAATTTACCGGCATCTACATTGCCGGTAAATTTGTAATACCAGCCTTGGCAATAAAATACCGGCCGGGTGGCAACCCTAATCAACTAAATGTATCCATATAGAACAGTTTACAGGGTCGGCGACCCCCACTCCCAGGGCTGCTTCAGAAGGTGAAAAAAGACACTTGACACTTCAATATTAGAAAATAGAAAGCCATTGGAAAAAGTCGTTATTTCTGGAGATCTATCTGATAACTAGTTATTTGAAGGTGAACCACCCCTTTAAGGGATACATGTACTATTAATATGAATGAATTGTTACAACAGTTCTTCTTCTAAGGAAAAAATGAGAAAACTCTCTCAAATCTTTCCTAAGCAGAAGAACATCAGAGAAGCCTCTTTCTCTCTCCTGGCAACTTCCTTGACTACTTGGTGGTCCGACTGGTGGGAAAATGACCAGCAGGTGGTGCTGTTGTAACAAAATTCATTAATATTAACAGTACATGTATCCCTTAATATCTTGAAACAAAAAATATTAAATACTGAATGTACATTACAAAAGTGTTTAGAATAGCACTCATCAATTTTACATTCACTTATTTTAAAGGTTTACTCATCCTTTAAGAGTACTGCACCATAGTATGCATTTCGCACTTAGCTACAGAGATTTATTTTATAAAACTAATTTAGGTTTATCTAAAGTAAAGAATACAATTAATAAATAGCCAATCATATATTTAACTGCATTATTATTTAAAACTGTATGTAATCTTAAATTTTGGAACAAGTTTTAAAGGAATTTTTCACTTTTACACACTTTTTTCAGTTGTACAGAAGAAGAAGACTATGCTTTGTCTGCTGAAAAACATTCACTCTGATTAACCAATAGTTGTAACTAAAAACTGTAGGGACACCTGACAGAATAGAGGGAATGGGGGGGGGGTAGGAAGGCTGGAATTGGGAAGCTTTTAGGAGACTGCCCCGGACATTGCTGGAAGTATAAGAATGTAGTTTTACTAATATCATTATGTAGAAGTCAATTAAAAAAAAACATTATATGGCACCCACCATATCCATTATACTAGTGGATAGCAATTGTGTGCAGGATAACTATAAAACCAAATTGAATAAGGAGAGAGAGAGAGCGATAGAATAGCTATGCAATGCACAGGTCCTACTGATATATTGTATATAAGGGAAATAAAGGATAATATACATGTATCTAGTATCAAATTAAAGGAAAATGAATACCATTTTACCTTTGGGGTTGCCAAAAGGTAGGCAGCCCCACATGACTACTTCTACTTACCTGACACCCCAAGCCAGTGCTCCTATCAGCAGAAAATGGCACTGGCCCGGGATTCTTCTAGCGAGCACCACGGAAGATCACCTTCCTGCTCCTTTGGGTCTTCTCGCGGCTGCACATGAACAGTAGAGCGAAAAGCTGAACTTTAATGAAAAATCTGCCTATTTCACTCTACTGCGCATGCATATGCCCCAGGAAATTTAAAAACCAAAGAAGAGGATTGCTCCATGGTGCTTGCTAGCCCTAGGACAGTGCAGTTTTCAGTTCAGTTGTTTTTAGATTGTTCCCAAGAAATAAAGATTTTTTCCAATTACTTTCCATTATTAATTTTTTACTGTTTTTCCAAAAACTAAGTTTAAAGTTGAATGTTCCGGTCTCTGGTGGTTGAGTCTGGCAGCTCAGTAATTCAGGTGCAGACTCTAAACTGTTCCAATATTGCAACATTTAGTTGATATATTTCTCAGCAGCATCTCTGGATGGGTGTCAGGTAAAGGGGGTGCCTAACTTTTGGAACCTCAATTGTAAAATGGTATTCCTCCTTCTTTAATGTTAAAATGAATATTTTTTTTTTTGTTGGTAAGCAATAATTACATTTAAGATCAGGACTATTTAGATGCTTTGCAGCTTTCACCTAACACAAATAAAATGTGTAAATGTATTTATTACCTAGTGACTTTGATTGTAGGCATGTGTAAATTATTCATCTTGATGTTAATTAGAAATGAACAAGCCAGAAATTACCAGCATACAGTGAAGCCAAGCAAATGCACAGCCAAGAACAAGAAAAACTAGAGCGCACACGTTTAATGACTAAAGCTCCATCTGGGGATAAGCAAGTACATGTAAGGCAGCAATTAATGTGATATATATGCATAATATTCTTGGGTATTTCTACTTTTCTGCTACCTTCTACAGCAGTAGTTGTCAGTTTTTTTTCCCCCTTTGGTAAGGGTATACCTAAGTTTATGACACAATTACAGAAATAAGGAAACAGTCTATTGTTCAACCACACTTCCAAGAATATATAACAAATAAGTTGTCACCTCAGATATCACCCTAACTGACCTTCAACCTGAGCTTTCCAGGGTATCTAAGAGAGCAAATATGCATTCTCCCCAAATGTCCCCCTATTAACTCTAATGCTGTTCACCACTGCAGTTGCCCAATGTCACCTGTCAACCATCTAATGTGAAATATTTAAAACGGATGATCAAATAATGATCCACATGATCAAACTCATGTCTCTTAGAGAGTACATTTTAATCTAAATTTATATCATTGTAAAATATACTGTATCTCAATCCTTATTTAGTGGAAAAGATTTTAAAAAATGTCCAGCAAAGCTAAGTGCACAGTGACACCTGTACTCGGGTATAGAATGATGACGATTGTGGAGGTAAAAGTTAGATTGGCATGTGCAATAGTAGGAGAACAGGGTTTACAGCTTATTAATTCCTTGAAACTCCTATTGGACTTTCCTATAATGGTCAATGTTGAAAAGTACATTACATTTTACTACTTCAACTGGCAACAGAGTCATCATAAATTCAACCTCACAGTTTTAAATGGCACAACTGCCAGAATTGCTCAATCTGCTATAAACTTTATGCAACAAGGTACAACTGGAAAAATGGAAATATTTTAATTAAAAAGAATAAACATGGTTAACTTGTATTTTAACACACAAAAACCCGCACAGCATTTCTAGTTAATAAATCAAAGAAGCAACAATCCTACAAAAAGATAAATGGAAACATTTTAATTAAAAAGAATACACAAGGTTAACTTGTATTTTAACACAAAATAACCTGCACAGCATTTCTAGTTAATAAATCAAAGAAGCAACAATCCTACAAATAGATAAAAAAAAACCAATTATGTAATCCATTCTAAGTAAAAACATTTCATTTGTGTGCTGATGCAGAAAAGTTGAAGCAAAGCAACATTCATGTAAGGTGTGAAGCAGGGAACGTATAACACTATGTGGGGATCGGTGGGTTGTTAAGTGGTGGGCGGGTTAGCACAGAACATTTTAGTCACTAAAAAGATGTTAGAGGATGGTGAAAAAGGTGTTAAAAGCAAATCTGAAATGACACTTGGCCAGTTGACAATCTCTCACATATTAAATAAACTCACATACAATTTCCTAAAACTTCTATCAATAAAATATTTTGCTAAAAATATTAAGGTAAAGTTTAGCATTTCTGAGACTGTGTGTAGTACATATAATGCTATTTTAACTTGAAACAAATTCATAGACAAAGGGATTAATGGCAAGGCATTAGATTGTGTATCCCACCAACACAATAATAAACACTTTCCAGTTATAAATAATTGCTTGAAGGTGAGGCATATAGGACAGGGATTTTATGTCCATACATTATATGCAATATATTTAAGATGGTCAACTACAACAAGGGCATCCCTGGCATGGCCAGTCCTACACTCAACGTTCATCTTATTCATTAAGAATTCTATTGCACCATTATACATTCTCAGGGACTAAATTTTACCTGCAACTTGCTTGCTGCTTTAAAGTTTAAAACTCCCAAACATGGTTGCCCTTTTATTGGCCACCACTGGGACCACCCAACTATAGCCGGAAAGGGTGGGAGCTACAACATGGAGCTGAGGTGCTTCTGCATAAATTATAACAAACAAGGGAAAGTTGTGGTCACCACTAATTTTTAAAAACATTAAGCGGGGGTGCAATGAGGTTGTGACCACAAAATTCATACAGACAAATACAAGAGGTTCTCTGCACTCAACCCATTAACAATATATTAAGTACATTGCAACATTTTGTGCCTTAACCTAATAAAATGCCTTAGCCTTTAAACAAAACAGGGATTGTTTGTCCATATATTGCAATATACAGTTAGGCTCCTGAAATTAAGTGATTGTATTAAAAAAAGGCTTTAGTTCCTCACATTTTTATGCAATCTTTTTGTTCAACCCACTGAATTAAAGCTGAAAGGCTGCAGTTCAACTGCATTTGAGTTGTTTTATTTAAAACTCATTGTGGTGATGTACAGAACAAAAATTTGAAAAAAAGTTGTCTCTGTCTAAAGATTTATGATCCTAACTGTATTTAAGCTGGCCAACTACGTCAAAAGTGGCCAGTTCCTACACTTAGCTTGCATCTGATTCATCAGGTATCAGTTAATAGTGCTGCTCCAGCAGAATTCCGCACTGAAATTGGTTCTTTTTCAAAAGAGCAAACAGATTTTTTTATATTTAATTTTGAAATCTGACATGGGGCTAGACATATTGTCAGTTTCCCAGCTGACCAAGTCATGTGACTTGTCACTCTTTACTGCTGTACTGCAAGTTGAAGTGATATCATCCCCCCCCAGCAGCCTAACAACAGAACAATAGAAAAGTAACAAGATAGCAGCTCCCTGACACAAGATAATATCTGACTTGGGGAGATTGTGGATGCACACCTAAGGCCAATTTCAAAAAGTTTAAAGCCCTGTCTAAATGATTCAAGTAAATATGCAAGTGCATGTAATTTTGAAACAGGGTTTTTTTGTTACAAAGTTATGATCATAATATTGATAAGCCACCATACCACGTCAAGGTAAAACCCCACATGGTGGTCCCTAACTTATTTATCTATAGTCATAGTAAAAAAGGAACATTACCTCTCTGTGTAGTAACAATTCTTTATGTAAACATCTCCAGTACTTTGGTTTCAAACTCTGTGCTAAATCTTCCCCCGCCAACTGCTAAGCGGCTTTTAAGAGGGAGAGACTGCCTTAACCAACGCCCATTTTAGAAAAGTAGAAGTCAGGTGTTGTAATTAAAAACAAAGTAGAGTGATATGTGCAGTTGCACAATAGTGTGTATTCATGTGTAAGTGAAATGTGAAGGTGTGTATGGTAATAGTAAGGGAAAGTGTATGTGTATTTGGGAGTATGTATGAAAGTAAGCATAGAATGAAAGGGTGTAGAAGAGAAATAAATGAAAGACACAATAAGTGTGTGTGTACATAGAGAAGTGTCTAATGGGACGTTGGTTTTTTCACGGCTAGATCTTCCCATGCCGCTAGCATCTATGGCTTTTAAGGCAGTCTCTCCCTCTTAAAAGCCGCTTAGCAGTTGGCGGGGGAAGATTTAGCACAGAGTTTGAAACCAAAGCACTGGAGATGTTTACATAAAGAATTGTTACTACACAGAGAGAGGTAATGTTCCTTTTTTACTATGACTAAAGATAAATAAGTTAGGGACCACCATGTGGGGTTTTACCTTGACGTGGTATGGTGGCTTATCAATATTATGATCATAACTTTGTAACAAAAAGACCCTGTTTCAAAATTACATGCACTTGCATATTTACTTGAATCATTTAGACAGGGCTTTAAACTTTTTGAAATTGGCCTTAGGTGTGCATCCACAATCTCCCCTAGACAAGATAATATCTGCCTCGTAGATCTAAGAACAGCACTCAATAGAAAATGTCAGGTCCGACTGCGTCACATCCAGTTACATTGAGAAGGAGAAACCATACCTCCCAACATTTTGGGAATATAAAGAAGAACAAAATGTTTTAACCACATCCATTTTTTTTGGCAGGTTACGAAAGCTTGAACATATTTCTGTGTTTTTTTAGTTATTACAGTTTTGCTAATGAAGGTGAATTGCCCTTTAAGCTGCGAGTCTAACTTTTCCCAAGGGACCTCCTTATTTAAATTGTTACAATTACCTATTTGCTTATCTCAAAGTATCTTAGTTACACCTGTTGGCTATTCTGGGCTCTCTGCCAAAAGCCAATTCATTTAGAAACTTTGTTTCTTTTTCTGCCTATTCAGTGAAATTTTTCAGTACAAACGCGGGACTGCGGGTTGAGCTGTCAAAAGCAGTACTGTCCCACTGAAAACAAGACAGTTGGCAGGTATGGGAGAAACAACAGCCTGGCAGAAAGCAGTTCCATCCTAAAGTGCTGGCTCATTCTGAAAGCACATGACCAGGCAAAATGACGTGAGATGGCTACCTACACCAATAAATATTACAATTTAAAAAAAATACACTTGCTGGTTCAGGAATTAAATTTTATATTGTAGAGTGAATTGTTTGCAGTGTAAACAGTGTAATCATGACAGAATCCATTTAAGAATTCAGTTGCTTCATTATACATTATATACTAAGTTTTACACGTAACTTACTTGGTTGCCCTTTTATTGGCCACCAGTGGGATCACCTGACTATAGCTGAAAGGGTGGGAGCTACAACATGGAGCTGGCCACTGCTCCTGTATAAATTATAACAAACAAGGGAAAGTTGTCCACATCACTAATTTTTTAATAAACCATTAAGCGGGGGTGCAATGAGGCTATATATTGTATATTGCGATGTATGGACAAACAATGCCTGTTTTGTTTAACGGGTAATAATGTCCTAAATATGATGAAAATGGGTTGAGTGCAGAGGACTCTTATTTGTCTATATGAATTTTGTGGTCACAGCCTCATTGCACCCCCCTTAATGGTTTTAAAAATTAGTGGTGAACACAACTTTCCCTTGTTTGTTATAATTTATGCAGATTTATTACTTTATTACTTATCTTTCTATTCAGGACCTCTTCTATTTATATTCCAGTCTCTTATTCAAATCAATGCATGGTTGCTAGGGTAATTTGGACCGTGGTAGCCAGATTTCCCAAACTGCAGAGCTGTTGAATAAAAAGCTAAATGTCTCAAACACAAATAATGAAAAATGAAAACCAGTTGCAAATTGTCTCAGAATATCACTCTCTACATCATCCTAAAAAAGTTTAATCAAGGGTGAACAACCCCTTTAATGAAGTGAGGTCTAAAGTGGTGTAAAATAACAGCATCAAATACAGCGCTCTGGTAGCATAAAATAAAATACACACCTTGAAAATGCAATGTAGGGACAATATGGCGAATCACAGGCAAAAATCTGCACTTTGCACATTGTATCTAATATGTAAAAGCACCTTTTGATGTATACAGTTAGCAGGGAATTATTTACTTTTCTGGGCAAAGGTTTGACACTGAGGGGCAAATTCACTATGCGCCGAAGCGCCTAACGCTAGTGTCAATTCGCTAGCGTTGGCCATTTTCGTTACTTTGCAAATTCACTAACGGACGCTGGCGTAACTTCGCTAGTGTAACTTCACACCCTTACGCCTGGCGAATTTGCGCAACGGACGTAACTACGCAAATTCACTAACGCGCACATTGTTCTGAACGCTACCTTTTATGCTAGACTTCCTTCGCTACCTCAGACCAGGCGAAGCGCAATAGAGTAGATAGGGATTTCTTCAAAAAAAGTTAGAAATTCTTCTAAGTCCCAAAAAACGCTGGCATTTTTTCTATATTATGGGTGATAGGCTGAAAAAGATCGAAAAAATTTTTGGGGCTCCCCTCCTTCCCCCCCTACATTTCCTAACTCATGGCAACAGTGGGCACATGTGTAGGGCAAAATAAAAATTTTATTTGATGTTTTGAAGGTTTCCCAGGCATTTGTAGTGCTGCTACATATTCCTCCATTGAAATGTGAATTTGGCGCCGTATGCAAATTAACCATCGCTTGCGTAACTTTGCTTCGCTTAGCGAATCAACGCTAGCGCAACTTCGCAACCTTACGCTACCCGAGTGCAACTTCGGACTTTAGTGAATTTGCGAAGCGCTAGCGAAACTACGCCTGGTGAAGTGCGGCGAAGTTACGCCTGGTGCAACTACGAATCTTACTGAATTTGCCCCAGAGGGTTTATTTAAGTGGGACCAAAAAGTGGACTGCACCTCCACAAAAATAGTTAAAAAATCCAACGTTATTTATGGCTATTAGAAAAAAAACATGAAGACAGGTAGACGCATCATCGCCTAATGCGTTTCAGACACATCTAGTCCTTAATCACAGTCCTTTATTTAAGTGGACCTGTGGGGATTAGGTATGTTTTGTGGAGTTACCCTGACTGAATTATTGTGTCTTTATTGCCAATTAAAATAATACAGTCTGATTCTATGATCTGTCCATATCTACAGGCTGAGGTTAGTAATATACATTGAACATTTCAGAAATTCTATTTTTAGTATGGGATCCACAGTGTTAATTAGCAGTGAGAATAAATGGGCAATTATGTCAATTTAACAAGAAATGAACATTTGTGACTTGTATAAACACTTGCCTAAATAAATAGATATATTTAAGGATCATGGTAATTAGTATGTTATATTATGAGTATGTATTTAGTAGCACGTTGATGTAACACTTTCCAATTCTATTCAGTGTTAATGGTGCACTTATGGAGAGCTTTATATGGACTACAAGTTTTATACTACTAATATATTTAATGGCATACTGATGCAGAGCTTGAAGACTACAAGCTTGTGTAAAAGGATACACACAGTGCTTAATAATACCAGCCTAGTACTGGCCCTGATGCAGAGCTCTATGCTACCAGTCAATGTGAAACAGCGATGTAAGTTCTTTTCTTTTTTCTTTTTTATTACTAATGTCACCCTTTTAGAAACTGCATAGTGATTCAAAGTTTATACTGCCAAGAAATTAGACATTGATATATAACTTTGAATGGCTAGCATGCAGCCACCACAACACTGAAGAGATGTAAAAGATTTCTTTGGTAGACAGGGAAGAATTAAGTAAAGTAAAGAGAAATGAGAAACTTTAGCCACCCAGTATATTGCAATTAACTACCTGGTACTATAGGGATTTTTGGGCAGTTGTGTCAGTTTGATTGTCTAGTAGAAAGCATTCAGCAAATTAGTATTTCATTACTCTTCCCACACTTACAAAGCATCACCCAGTTTGACAGATGTACCAGATTATAGGTTTAGCAGGCACGTCTAAATTGGAATGGGACCCGTTATCCAGAATGGTCGGGACCTAAGGTTTTCCGGATAATGGAATTTGAATCTTCATACATAAAAGTCTACTAGAAAATCATGTAAACATTAAATAAACCCAATAGGCTGGTTTTTCTTCCAATAAGGATTAATTATATCTTAGTTGGGATCAAGTACAAGTTAATGTTTTATTATTACAGATAAAAAGGAAATTATTTTTAAAAATGTGGATTATTTAGATAAAATGGAGTCTATGGGACAGTCTTTTTGTAATTTGGAGCTTTTTGGATAACGGGTTCCAGGTAAAGGATCCCGTACCTGTACTTCCTATTACTTCTAGGTATCATAAATATTTAACCTTACCTTATACCTACCAAATTTATTTTACACATATCACTAGGGATGCACGAATCCCAGATTCGGGCCAGGATTTGGCCCGCATCCAAGTAATTTTTAGTCTAATTTGTCAGAATCCAAGAGTCTGGCTAAACCAAATCCAAACACCAATATAATTGAAAAAAATTCCAGGCAAATTGTGTACACGCTTTGCACGTTAATCGGGTATTTCTGATTCGGTTTGGTATTTGGCCAAATCTGTACCCTAGAATTTGGCCAAGCCCTGAAAAGTAGGGTTCGATGCATCCCTGCATGTCGCCATACCATTACTAGCTGAATTTTCAGTGCCATTTTATTAGTCTTTAACATTGGACATACAGTATAAAGGTGACTGTATCATCATTTATTTATATAGGAACAGAAGAGTGAGCAGTTGTTTACTTCGTGTTTAGGCTCTCAATTGCACAGTTTGTAATGTAAATAAGCAAATTGTAAAATTAGTAATGGATGGCACCACATTGCTATCTGGATTCACTTTATTTGTATTGTAAATGTAGGAATAAGTAGGATCGTGTTGTAGAGAAAGCAGCGAACAGATGCCCCACTTCCTGACATTTAACAAAGTCAGTTTGTGGCACTGTGTTTTGAGCTAAATATTTTCTCCAAAAACAATTACTACTTAAAAATTCCAGGTATGCTTTTCATAAAAATGATGAACAAGCTGGATGTATAACAATTAAGCCAGAGAATGCAATATCTCCATAGATAGTACCTTATTCAAGTAGGTGGGTGAAAAAAAAATCCAACATCGTAACAAGAGACAGCACGTGCATCACATAAGAAGAGTATAAAGATTTTAGTCAATTTAGCTAGCAGCACAGATTTTGTTTTCGAGAGCAGCAATGCACCAGCAAATTGACACCTACATTTAAAAATTCATTATAGCACCATAAAAACTGGCAGTTTATTAAAGCATTTCCCATGCACCCATCTAAGATAATTGAAGACTAATACCCAATAAGAGGTATTTACATTCCACACCCTGCATTTAACCAGATGAAAAATTGTATAGGACCTGAGGGAATAGATAGCAGGAAGGCGCTGGCCCCAGTTTGGCAAAATATTCTGAGAGGTAAAAACAGGCAGATTGATAGTTGGAGCTGTATTTAAAGACCAGCTGTTATCTCACAAATGCCCCCAATTTATGTTTCCTATTTGTAGTGCATACAAGGAAGAAGATTTAGTATGGATCTTTGGGAGTGTAAGCAATGAGTATGGACTAAATCTATTAAGGAATTGTGGGAGGTATGCAGGTGAGGGATTGCAAGTCATACATTCCTGAATAGAGGTTTACAGAAATGCTTATATCACACAAAGTAGTATCTAATCTCACAATGAACATTTTCTGACCAAGCAGAAAATTCAGCTTTTGAAACTGGAGGCTGCATTTTGCTGCACCCGGTAACCTGCAGTACACTGCCATCCAAGCCGAGGTTCTTACAGAAATTGTTCAGATGCACACTACCACAGGTATGTCGACCGGGAATGATAGAGGGTTGAAGGGAGCGGGTAAAATTGAGTGAGGCAACCTATTAAGTGCCCCCTTGTAGCACGAAACATGTAAGCTGCATTTTTTTTTTCTTTGGTCCAGTTTGTGCCAGTCTGTCAATTTTTCTATGTTTACTTCCTAAACTGAAGGTCTGGGGCATGTGCACCAGGACCCACCTGTCCTTCTGGGAAGTTCACACTTCCACTTAACTGGTTAATATAATCTTTGTGGTACAAAACACAGTGAGGACTGCAACTGCTGCACATTGCATGTAAGGTACCCAATTCCATTGCAGAGTTGATTACTAATTTTATGTTACTAATTTGTTTTGTATTTTAGGATAGCGAAGTTCTTTGCCGTTTTTAACAAGTTACCATAACTCACCAAAATGCATTGTTAAAAATAACTTTATAGCTTAAGAAAATAAATAACCATTAAAATCGTCATATTTTTTTTTTGCTAAAAGGTTGAATTCTCCTTTAAGTCATATTGACATTTGTCATTTTGACATTGTAACTAAAAGGAAATTGTCTGTATTACTAATAGTGAAGCACAGTGTCAGCCCAGTCATGATTAAATCATCGAGAGAGAGAGAGAGACAGAGAGACAGAGAGAGAGAGATTTCCTATGGTTATGCGGTGATAGGGAAACATTCCTTATACTGCAGTTTTAGGAATGTCTCAATATCACTTTACTGGGTTTTGAGGCGACAGAAGTAAAGGTGCTAATAAACTTCGCTCAGAATGACAAAATGGGAATAGTCCAAATTCGATTCATATTTGGAAAAAATTAGAAAATGTGAGTATCAAAATTCATCATGTACCGTCTCTTTAAAACTTTGACCATTCGCCATCTAAAACCTGCTGAATTGATGTTTTAGCCTATGGGGGACCCCTTAAAACCTATTTGGAGTTAATTGGTGGACTTTGAAAATTCCAAGTTTTTTTTTAAAAAAAAAAAAATGCTTTGAATTGAATTCAATCGAACACGATCTTACTTCGGTTCAAACAATTCGAATAAGTCTATTCATCCGCAGAAAAAAAACGTAGATTTTTTTTTTTTTTTACATTTTTGTTGGTCTTTTTTTATTCTAATTACGACCATTGAAAAATCTGCCCGAGTAATTTGTTCAGTAAAAATGCTGTAAAAACTACATAAACTGCACTGCGCTATGAGATACCGATCAGGTCATTATACAGAGGCCTTATTTGTGGACTAATAATATGTTCTACCACTAACTTCTACTCTAACAGTGACTAGACAGAATGAGAAAGTTTACAGATGTCTGAAAGTAAAGTGTTTTAAATTAAGTACAAGAAACAACAAAAAAACACAGATGTTTTATTAAAGTTGATGAGAAAGTTGATTCTCACTAATACAGTTTCTAGTTCCTTAAAAAACTAGATTAAAAAACTAGATTATACACAATTCTACCATTTTCAGTATGGAATTATGAAACTATTGGCAGTTTTAATTAAATAGGTGGCAAGGCATTCTGATAATGTACTGCAAGTTGCTCTTCTAAAATCAGTTTACACATTTGCTCAATAATCGAATTACTTTTTTCTAGATGCCAAATCTCATTAGTGTCCTTGGGCACTTACCTATACAATAATTCCTATTTCCTACTTTTCAACAAGTAACAAAATTAATCAGTATTACAGGATTTAAATGTAAAAAAAAAAAAAAAAAAAAGTTAAACATTAGCTACAGCTGTCTCAATAGTACCTGTATGATTGACAGATTGGGGACTCTGTAATTGAAATGGAATCAAACCCAGAATAATAAACTGAGGTAAACTTACTCAGATTGGTCCTCTAAGCAGTTTTGCAATTTTCATTCATATCATATTTTTAGTGTTTGACATAAAACAGAAACTCAATGTAAATTGCAAAAGTGATCAGGAAAGAACTCTGGTAAGGTTACATCAATTAATGTTATGGGTTTAGCTTCCCTTTAATGTTGCTGCTGCCAAGGCTTCTCTACCAGTCAGTCACTATGCAGTTTCACGGTGTGGATGTAGGTGTTTATCTTTAAACATCAACTTTTACCCATCCTCCCAGAGAACATTGTGGCGGTCTTTTGCAAACCTGAGACATGCAGTATGCAACATGCAGCGGCATCTGTTTACTTTAAAATAGTGTATAATATAGTGACACATCAACAGAGACTTTGGGAAGATAAAGAGATTTGTGCAGGTCCTTTGCTGTTACCCATGAGATCTTTTCACCTCCTTCAGCAATGTGTGCTGCACTCCTTGCAATAATAGAATTACTGGCATTTATTATGCATCATCCAATATGAACTGCTGAATTACCATGATGAATTGGGCCCAAAGGTGCTTGTATCGGGGCGAGGATAAACAGTGGACAATGATTTCATAAACTAAAAGGCATCCTGCATTCATTTGTAGATAACAGGCATACATCCTAGGTTTGCTCACAATGGAAGCCCACCCATTAAAATGACCTAGAAATTCTAATCTAAATGAAGTACAGAAGATCATTATGTGATGAATGCCAAGTAATGCATCCCCTATTATTAGTATAATTCACCGAAGAGGTCTGCAATTAATTCCACTGCAGACTTATGCATGGCCAGATAGTAAATGTCAGAAGGCAACCCCATGGCATATGGAGAAATACTTACTTATATTTTAGCAATTTACAAGAAATATCCACAAGAACAAAAGCTCTCATGTTGCCATTATATTTGTTATTCAGTCTCAAATGTCAAATTCTTAACTACAGTAAATATACAATTTTTAACTAATAAGTTGCTACTTATGCAAAAAGTTCACAGGCTACAACTAATCGATTTAAAATATTTTTAAGATGAATCAATTAAGATTTCTAAATAAAGCTTTTGCTTGAAATAACAAACCCTATTCCTTTTACATATGCATTTTTCAAAGCAGTGTATATTTTCCAGTAACATTTTTAAGATCCCTTTAAATTAAATTTAAAGGGGAACTATTGAGAAAATAAAAATTGGATATAAGTTCATCATACTGAAACAAGAAACCTTCTAAATACAATCAATTAAATATTTTGTATTGTTTCTGAAATAATCACGTTTATCTTCGATATCCCTTTCTCAACATTGTTTCTTTTCATTCTCTCTTCATGCTGCAGTTGGGTGTCAGATAATCATTGACAGTTAGATCCAATATATTTTATGGGGGGGGGGCTCGTTTTGCCTAGAAGATGTATTAGAGCTAACTCTATTGAAATCGCGAGACATCTTGTCTCTCTACATGCAGGATTTGTGCAAAAGGCAGTTCTTTTGTTAGATTTTGTTTGTACTGGAATCGGTTATTTGAAAGAGCTCTAATTCATCTGCTAGGAAAGAAAGATATATTGGATCTGTCAATGACTGACATTCTGACATGCAACTGCCACAAATAGAGAAAATAGATGCTGAGAGAGGAATAGTGAAGATAAATGTCATTATTTCAGGCACATAAAATTCTTATTTCAGTATGATGACGCTTTTATTAAATTTTCATTTTCGCTATAGTTCTTTAACTATTTAACTGCATCATAGCATAAATTAGGGTATTTACATTAGGGATCCACCAGATCCACTATTTTGGATTCGGCCGTACCACCGAATTCTTTGTGAAAGATTCAGCCGAATACCAAACCCTTATTTGCATATGCAAATTATGGATGTGACAAAAAGTCACACAATTCCCCCCCACCCCTAATTTGCATATTAGGCTGAATCCTGCTGAAAAAGGCAGAATCCTGGATTCGGTGCATCCCTAATTTACACATATTTTTACATTATATAATGAACAGAGAAAACCCTCTGGAATATGCCAGCACTATAAAAATAACAAAAAGAAAATTTTTACTTTTTAGATCTTGTGAGCAGAAAACAGCAAAGCATTGCTCTGCATGCCATCATTACAAGATGCTAAATTTTGTTAAAACCTTTAAAAGGTGTTGTTCATCTTTAAGCTAACTTTTAGTACGATGTAGATCGTAATATTTTGGGACAATTTGAAATTGGTTTTCATTTTTTATTATTTGTAGTTTTTGAGTTATTTAGCTTTTTATTCAGCAGCTCTCCAGTTTGTCTCCATTCTGGTTGCTATTGTCCAAAGTAGCCTAGCAACCATGTATTGATTTGAATAAGAGACTGGAATATGAATAGGAGAGGGTCTAAATAGAAAGATAAATAATAAAAAGTAGCAATAACAATACATTTGTAGCCTTACAGAGCATTTGTTTTATTTTTTTTAATATATATATATATATATATATATATATATATATATATATATATATATATATATATATATATATATATATATATATATATATATAAGAAATAAATAATTGAAAAGTTGCTTAGAATTGGCCATTTTATACAGGGTTGCACTGGGCTGGCAGGACACCCCTCCTGCAATCCCTCATCTCCCTCAGCCCTGGAAAAATGTGCACGCGCACGTATGCTGGGAGGGGCAGAAATCATGGCATAGAGGAGGAGTTTGTGGCTGGGGGTCCCAGTCAGACACAGATTTTACAACATACTAAAAGTTAACTTAAAGATGAACCACCCCTATAAGGTGAGATGCTATTTTAAAGGAACAGTTCAGTGAAATAATAAAAACTGTGTAAATAGATAGGCTGTGCAAAATAAAAAATGTTTCTAATATAGTTAGTTAGTCAAAAATGTAATGTATAAAGGCTGGAGTGACTGGATGTGTAACATGATAGACAGAACACAACTTCCTGCTTTTCAGCTCTCTTGGTTTACCCTGACTGGTTAGTCAGCGACTTGAAGGGGGCCATATGGTAAATATCTGTTCAGAGAGTTTGCAATTGATCCTTAGCATTCACCTCAGATTCAAAAGCAACAGATATGACCCATGTGCCCCCTCAAGTCTCTGATTGGTTACTGCCTGGTAACCAGTCAGTGTAAACCAAGAGAGCTGAAAAGCAGGAAGTAGTGTTCTGGCTATTATTTTAGACATCCAGTCAGCCTTTATACATTACATTTTTTCCTAACTATATTAGAAACATTTATTTTGCACAGCCTATTTACCCAGTTTTTATTTTTACACTGAACAATTCCTTTAAGAAATTAAGGTATGAAAAGTGAATCACTATCAACATCAGTTCAAGACAGTCCTATAATATAAATTTGCATTTGCAGATAGAGACATTATGCCACAATATAAATCATCAGCTTACCCAGTTCATTGAGACTTTGAGCGGCTTTTGTGATCTCCCGGCTTCCACCCTGCAGCTGACCTTGAAGTCTCTTGCTGAGATACAAAATCCGTATAATTCTTCGAAGCAAATCACAAGCAGACTATAAATGAAACACATTCATACTATGTAAAATAGGATTTAGCATATCACAGTTTTTCCTTGTATTACAACCTTGTTATGTACCAATTCACATTTTAGCTAATGCTCGTAAAATAAGCATAATTTTCCAGATCCAATCTGCACCCCAAACATGACGAAAAATCAAAAATGTAAATGCATACACTTATGTATTGGATACATTAGTGACCATGGCTGTAAACATTTTCAAACTTCAGCCACCAGAAACTTATCAGCAACCTTACGAAATTGAATGGCGTTTATATATCTAATTCAGTAAAATTCTACAATTTATTATCTTGTTTCTTTTGTCACAATTTTTAATCCTAATTATATTACACAGCACTAGCTCCCTATTTTATAAATCCCAAAATGTGTGTGCCTTGGCACTTTAGAAGCTTTTGGGTTCAAGTAATAAAAAGTGCAATTATATCTGCTACAGGTACAGTCACCCATAGCAACCAATAAACAGGTAGCATTTACTGGTCACCTGTTCAAGAGCATCTTATTGGTGGTTTTGGGTTACTGAAATTTGTGCCTTTTATTGCATGTAGAGGTAACATTCTACTGGAATTACTGCCAAACAATGATTATATTTATACAGAGCATGCAATAACCTTACACTATATTTATATAAAAGACCGTTTGCAAGATGAACTAATCAATGGACATTTTTCCTTTTAAACTTTTAATTTATATATACACAAACATACTTATATAGCTACACTTTTATCACAGTAAAGAAAAGCACACCACTAAAGTAAACCATATAATAAAGAAACAGTGAAGAATTTAGAATAATACACAAATGATCCCGTGTAATTTTAAAGAGCTATATAACTTTGGAAGATGTTCACACAATGTTTTTAAAGATATTCGATTATGTAAACTGCCACAAATTCTACTTCAGTAGAATGCCTTATTTGTTTGAATGGACACTACCACACTGATTACTATGAGCAGCCATTTCTTGCATTTCTCATTTTCTGATCAGCTGGCCAGGGAAAAGCACATTCTGATGCAAAACTACACATTTAGGGGGTTATTTATCAAAGGTCAAGTTGTGTTTTTCCTGAAAAATTTGTAGTTTCAGTAAAAACTAAAATTTTTTGGGATAAAAAAAAAACTGTAATCTTTCGATATTTATTATGCTTAAAAGCTGGAAATTGCTTGAATCCAAAAATACTCCAACTAAACCCATCAAGGTCATGTAGAAGTCAGCGGCAGATGTCCCTTGAATCATTTGAAGATGTTTTTAAGGCTTCACGAGTTTTTTTTTGGTGATTCAAGCGATTCGAGTTTCTTTTTGCCAATAACTCAATCAATTCGAGTATTAAAGTTTTTACCCCCGATTGCATTGATTCAAGTTTTTTATATTCAAGTTTTTTCATAAAAAAGCAAACATTCCAGTTGTGAATTTATTTGAGGTTGAAAAAACCTCACAAATTCGACTTGATAAATAACCCCCCTTAGTGTTTTTGTAAATGTTTTAAAAAAAATTAAATGTTTTCTAAACATTTTTAAACATTTTGTGTGACCTTTTTCGAAAAAGTACTTAAAAAGTGGGTTTTTTATGCTTAAAGTAGCCAAAGCAAGTGCCCTTAATATTGGATACCATCATGAGTGAAAGTGGCAGAAGATCCACTACTTTTTAGCTTTATCTTCTCAGTGCATTATAGCCAAATAACACATGATCTACAAACAACTACTACTTTGATAAAACATAACATTTTGCTTCAGGTCTGCATTTTCAGATTTAAATAGATGTAAAGTAAGAGTATTAATACAATGCATGTACTTTTCAAGGGGAAAGGGAAAATTTAAACCTACCTGCAGACGTGCCAGTTGTGCAGTACGTGACACAATTTTGTTATACGGATCCACAATTTTTGTTCTGATTCTGGAAAAAGCAAATATATTATTTATTACGTTAATTGAAAATTACAAGTATTATATATAATTTGTCATTTTGTTGGCTTAACATTCATTGTGGGCGCACAGGATGGGGTGGAATTTCAAACTCTTGGTGCATTTTCCCCCATTATATGCTTTTTACACTTAAAATTTACAAAAAACACTGCATACTGCCAGACTGGAATGCCATGGGTACATCAGAAAACATTAAACCTTTCTCCTCTTTTCTCTCACCCGTTTTATTCTCCTAGTCTGTTTTCTTTACATACTATAGGCCAAATGGTTAAGACAGCTGGAGTTTTTCCGTTATCCTGGTGGGCCAATCTGACACTGACTTTTTCTGTACCTTTTGATTGTACCTTTAGAATTGCTTTGCCTTATAATATAGTTGACTACTGGAGAAACCAGCAATGCCCAGAAATTTGATACATTTGTTACATTATTCAAATATTTTTTTTGAAAAAAGTACTCTGCTTTGCAAAACATTTCAATGCTGAGTAGATCTCCAATACAATGGAATGTCATAATGCCACTAGTTAGATAGTAACATGGCTTGAGAATCAGGGCTGCAGGCAAATGGACCACATAAACTCAATAACACTAGGTACATGCATTCTCCTTTGGTACATTGTACTACTAAGTAGTTACAATGTCACTGGTCTGATTTTTGAGTTTTGTTTTTTGGGCAGTGCTGGGTTCAGGCCCACCTATCAGGTTTGTACAACCCTTATCAAAACATTTTTTCTAAAAAAAAAAAAAATGCTAATTTTGCATTTGATGCCAAAAAAGGCAATAAGAGACTGGAAAAGTTGTGTAAATTAAAAAAAAAAAAATCCCATACCCACAGCAAGGTTTTTAAAAATGTTTTCCTAAAATGGATATGATCTATGCACACGGGATAAAAATATATACTATCACAGTACATACCTATCAATTGCACTTTGCAAAGCTGCAATTCTAGTCTGCATCATCTGAAGAACTCCTAGAACAAAAAAAAAAAAAAGAAATTAGAAAAGGCAGTGAAATGATCGATGGAAAGTAAAGATGGTAGATCTCAATGTGAAAAAACAGAAGTGACGTCATGTGAAAAACTACATTTCATGTAAAGTTTCTTTTTTAGTGTATGTGAACTTATTTGATCTTTATTAAAACAGTATATGAAGCTAAAGGCAATTGAAATAGAAAATAGATTTTGTAATAATTTAATAAAGAGATATAGCATTACCATTTGTGAATATGGATAATACCGGATAACAACACCTTTGGTAGAAATGTTCTCACATTTTCTGATACAATTTAGAATTCATAATGGACCTGCCAAGGCCCTGATGCAGCAAAACAGTTCCTCCATCATTTCAGTTGACAACATGTTCTCCTGGTGACATTATGTCTGTAGTGATGGGCGAATAAAATCGGTAGCCATGGATTTGCTGCGAATTTCCGCGTTTCACCACTGGCGAATGTTTCGCAAAACTGGAGTGAAACTTCACTTGCAAAAAATCAGCTGCGTCAAAATTATTGGGACACCCATTGACTTAGATGTATTTGGACAAAATAGAGGAGCATATAAAAATTGACGCTCATGTCAAAATTGCTGCCCGTCAATTATTTTGACGGCCATTGACTTCAAAGCGCTTCGCAAATTTTGAGTCTTCTGGTACTGCTGCAAAAATAACTATCTTTGCCTTGTCAATCTAGAACACTTTCCTCCAGAAGTCCTTGTCTTTGCCTACGTGTTCATGGGCAAACGTTAGTCTTGTCCTGATATTTTTTCCCACCTTACACACCTCCCATGTATATCTAATTCGTACAGCCACTTATGCAAGAGCTACCTTTAATATACCTTAAAAGACTTCTTTCAGCATATGCATTTCTGCTCTTGGACTGAACTCACTGATACAGTCTGGTCTGGGCAAGTTAGCAGTTGTTCAAATAGTTTCTACTTGTATATGAGCTTCAAGAAAGCATAAAGACTGATGTCAAATTGTTTGGCAACCTTTTTAAGTCCCATCCCAGACTCATCTGCATCTATAACCTTCTTTCCAAAGGCAAAGGTAGCTCTTTCATTGTTAGCATGGTAATACCACAAACGTCAAGAAAAAAACAAACCCAAATACTTTGCCCAGGTGCAAAAGGAGGTTTGTTTAAACAGGTGACCAGAAATGCTCCTGCTTACTGGTAGTTACTGGTGGTGAGACTTGTAGCAAACTTTGCACCTTTTATTAAATTACCCCATAAATATTTGAGGTTTCAATAAGACCGGTTCCTTGATAATTTTAATAATGTTAGTAGTGTGCTAGTGATAATTGTAGTGTACCTCCTTTTTCCAAATGCAAAATGTGCAATTTAGTTTATTTAATTGACACAACTGAATGATTCTGATGATATTTTTAATAATCACCTTTATTTTTCAATATTGTTGAAATATAGAGAAACAATAGTTAAAAAGAAAATGATGTGCCCCTGTTGTAAAACATAAGCATATTTTGAAGTCACCAAAACTATGAGCATCATATTGTGCAGTAGGACCCAATAAATAGAATGCTTTAAAGCACAAACATCTGATCTTACTAAGATTTTGCACTTAATTTTTTGTGTTGCTGGATTGCTAAGCATATATGTTTTTTTGGCCTTCTTCTTACTATAGCGACATAAATCATGGACTTAGGTCTAATCCAGAGGTGCCCAGGATGTTGATCGCAGTAATGTTTCTAGTAGACAGCGATCAGCAGCCGGCTTGGCTGTGCTGAAGCGAAGTGCAGAGCGGCATGAAGGGGAGTGAGGGCAGGGAGATAAGAGTGGCACGAAGGGGACAACGCGAAAGAAGGAAGGAAGGGAGGGAGAGAGAGAGAGGACGGGGAGACAAGAATAGCTCAAAGGAAGGAAGGGAGGGAGAGAGGGCGGGAGACAAGAACAGCACAAAGGAAGGAAGGGAGGGAGAGAGGGTGGGAGACAAGAACAGCACAAAGGAAGGAAGGGAGGGAAAGAGGGCGGGAGACAAGAACAGCACAAAGGAAGGAAGGGAGGGAAAGAGGGCAGGGAGACCAGCGCAGCAGAAAGAAGGAAGGGAGGAAGGGTGAGGGAGACAAGAACAGAACAAAGGAAGGGAGGGAGAGAGGGCGGAGAGACCAGCGCAGGACAAAGGGAGGGAGGCAGAGTGGGTTGAAGAGCAGGACGAAGGAAGGGAGGGAGGGTTGGCTGGGCATGACGGGAGGGAGGTCGGGCCATCAAGCTGAGCATGGAGTGCTACTCTACAGATTCCCCCTCTCCTCCCCCTGAACTGATAAGTGCAGCAGTACAACAGTAAGCAGTTTTTATTGCTTGTACTGCCTGCTGGCACTCCCCCCCCCCCAACTCTTCCCTAACTCATGGAATTGCCACCCTTCTATGAGTTCGGGTATTTGTACATGAAATTGCACAATACAGGGGAGTCTACATTTTCTGCCTTAGGAGAGCGCACTATTTTTACCAAGGTAGATTTCCTGATGGGGGCCAGGTGTCTAAAGTAGATCCCAGTTTAACAAAGTCTGGGCACCTCATGTCTAATCAGTAGAGCTTGCAGACATGATAGCACAAAAAATTATTGCACTTTCAATTAGGGATTGGCATATACTGAATCTACAGCAAAAGACCAAGCCAAACTGAATATTTAAATATAAAGTGGACCGTCACCCACACATAAAAACCTGTATAATTAAAATCCTTTGCAAATTAAACGAACCCCAAATTCTTTTTTTCTTTAAAACATCAATACCTTTTATAAGTTCATTTAAAAGTTTCAGCTGTCAGTATATTGCCTGTTCCTCCTCTATGCCTCAGGCATAGAGGCAGAGCATTCACTTCCTTTCACTTTCCATTCAGTACTTCCTATACTTCCGATGTCACTGTACTTTTAGATTCCCACTACCTCCTCACACTCTATAATTGTGTATGGTACTATGCATGGGCATCAGGTCCCCAATTCTGGCACATACACAAGATTTTGGGGCCTTGTGACAAAATAGCATCTGCTTGCTTACTATGATTGTGAATTCCAAGACTGAAGGAAACAAAATTTAAGTAATAAATATAGTGTGAATAAACTTTATTTTGCTCAACTATGACTTACTATGATAGAAAAGAATTTGGAATTATTTCTTATGGAATTATTTCTTAGGGTGACAGGTCCCCTTTAAGCAAAATAGAAAATATTTGTATAATATGAAAAATGTGCCACCTTCAATTATCAAACGTTTTAAAAGGTACAGGAACAGACTTGACCTAAACAGTTTTTTTTTTTTAAAAAAAAAAAAAAAGTCAACACAATTGCCCTATAACCTTATCCTAAATAAAAATGAAATTTCGAAGACAGGGTTTTGGTGCTTGATTACTCTGCAATCTGATCATTGCACTCAAGGGAAATAGTTTACCGCTGAAACCAGACACTAAATGATCTCTTAGTGTTCCTGGAATTACTTAATTGGAAAATTGGAAAATTGCATATACACTGATGATTGTCCAGTGAATGGATGCTCACTAAACAATAAGCCTAGAATGAAATTAACAGTCACCAATGTATTTCATATCTGCAGGAGGAAGAAATCTTGTGTAGGTTCAAGTTCATGTTTTATTCATTTTGTTAGATTTCTGTACATTCTGGTTTCTCTCAAGAAACCAGTTATCTAGAAAGCTCAGCAACAGAGCAATGCCCCATCTCATGGTGAAAGTAAATACTTCTCTGCTCATTTGTAATATGATTTGAGGTCAGTTAAGATAGCAGAAATGTTGCTACAAAATTAATCCTAGTGGTTTTTTTTATATGTATAAAATGTTTTATTTAATGTTCAACATTACAGAAAGACCCCATACGAAAATTTCATTTCATAAACATTCTAGAGAACAGATCCTGCATAGATTTAGTGGCCCTTTAGACTTCAATTCAGTATAAATAGAAACACACTGCTGTATTCGGAGTATTTTGAATGTCTAGTACCACCTGCTGTTCAGATAGAATATATGCAAAAAAAATCCTATTTGTTCTTCTAAAACACCTGAAAGGTTTAAGGTCAATTAAGGCAAGATTACTGATGAATTAATACATTGTGCCCTAGACATTCATGGAATTATGGCTTAAAGACTGATACACCACTCATTTCCTATATCTGTGACCCTTTTATGAGCTAAAAAGGGTCTATAGCCGAAGGTTAGCTTTCCAAGAAATAACAAGACAAAAAAAATCCAACAACCACTGCTTTATGGGAAAGGGGCATGTGAAGGCAAGGTCAAGGCAAAGACAAGGTGTATTCCAACTCTGCAGATAGGAATGTAAGCCAGAGGAGAGATGGCAAATGGTGCACATATTCTTTAAAGAGCAAAGATACTTCACGTTCCAAATTTCACCACTTCAACATGGAAAAGTTGATGGAGCAACTAAGAAGCGAACATCGACAAGGAAATGGTCCACGTGATTGTGAGGAACACACAATGGATCTCCTCTTTGTTGCCGCAGCAAAGATGGAAGGGCCCATGTGGAAGGACCCATGTGTCATGAGCATCGTGGAGTACGGACGTTGTGGTTTGGTGCCAAATTCAAAATAAAAGGACACCAAGGAACTGGGTTCAATGTTCAAATATAGATTCTACACCTGTGTGTTCCTGGCTGTGCTATAATTCTTTATTGATGGATTCCTGGATCCTGACCATCATGCTTTGTCTCCTGGCTTTGCTATTGGTTGTCCGCCCTGACCTTTTTTCCTGGATATGACTACAAACTTTTTTGGACTTCCTGCATACAGCTTCCTCCTTGGTCCTGACTTTTAGGGCTATTCCACACGGGGAGATAGCGACGCGTTTGCGGTCGCGGCGACAAAGCGCCGCGACAGTCGCCGCGACCGGCGCAGGCGACAGTTTTGTATGGGCGCCTATGTAAAAACGCCTGTGCTAACCACACGAGGCGATGCGCTTTTCAACAGTCGCCTGAAAATGCCTCGCCAGGCTTTTTCAGACGACTGTTGAAAAGCGCATCGCCTCGTGTGGTTAGCACAGGCGTTTTTACATAGGCGCCCATACAAAACTGTCGCCTGCGCCGGTCGCGGCGCTTTGTCGCCGCGACCGCAAACGCGTCGCTATCTCCCCGTGTGGACTAGCCCTTACCTTACAAGAGCCGCTAGGCTCTGATAGTGGTTTCTTATTATGTCTGCGTTTGCATATGCCTAGTTCATTAATCTCTTATCAATATATTTAAGACATTGAGACATTTTGTGCATAAAACTACTAAAAAATGCCTTACCCTTTAAACAAAACAGGGATTGTTTGTCCATATATAGCAATATATTTAGGCTGGCCAACGTCAAAATCACCCCATATCTGGCCAGTCCTACGCTCAATTTTCATTGGATTCATTAAGAATTCTATTGCTTCATTAAACATTTTACACAGGGACTAAGTTTTACCTGCAACTTACTTGCTACTTTCAAGGTTAAAACTCCCAAACATGGTTGCCCTTTTATTAGCCTATAGCTGGGAAGGGTGGGAGCTACAACATGGAGCTTGCCACTGCTCCTGTATAAACTATTACAAAGGTATTTGTCTATATGTACATTGTGGTCTCCCACCCTTCCCAGCTATAAAAAGTGCAACCATGTTTGGGATTTTTAATCTTGAAAGCAGCAAGTAAGTTGCAGGTAAAACGTAGTCCCTGTGTAAAATGTATAATGAAGCAATAGAATTCTTAATGAATCAAATGAAAATTGAGCATAGAGCTTGCCAGATATGGGATGACAACTCCACCTCTATACTATTTTCTAATTTCTAACTTTTATTCATGAATTGCGGACGCTTTATTTTTAATTGTTTGATACCATGAACTCATTTTAAAATTATAACTACAGCACTAGCATCTTATTTAATTAATATAAGAACCATGAACTTTTAGATTATTCATCAATTGTGTGTAGATACATTTTATTGAAAGTCACAGCACCTAATTTATAGCACTTAAGCACTTTAATCATTTTATGAATTGATCAACTTACCTTCTAAAGACTCAATCCCTGTTGCTTGTGCTAAAAGGTCTTCATGCCTTGCTACTACCTACAAATGAAAAAACAGGGTATCAACTGTCAAGTTGTTTTTTTTCTGTAGTTCTAATAAGTATAAAGTAACAATATATGTGAAGAAGAAAACGGCTAAAATAATGCCACAATAAAATGTATGGATCTCCAAAGATTTTATAGCATGCATAAGAGTTTTGGAAAGAAAGTCACTAGTTTAATATATACAAAAGGTTGTATTTGTGAATAAAATAATATGCAGTTGGTTTTGTTCTTGCTGTTTGGGAGGGGAGAGGGGATTTGCTCAAGAAATGTAACTGGTATAGTCACATTTTCAGCATGATTAACAGCTGTGCTACGTTCCTAGAGAGATATAAACTTACAACAAATACACGCTGATATTACTTAATGTGGGTATTTAAATTTTATATATATATATATATATATATATATATATATATATATATATATATATATATATATATATATATATATAGAGAGAGAGAGAGAGATTATGCTCCATGTTATAAATGCAGCATACAAATGCATCCCTCTTCAACAGGACAGTAAACACTTTACAAGATTATGGAACTATCAATTATTAGGGAATCTTCTCTTGCACAGATCTTCTCTGCTAAAGGGTTGTGATCACCTTGAGCTGGTACAGAACCCCAAAATTAATGTGAAGCATTTGTAGCCTACTTTTTTGTGTTATATACCAATATGTGTGCACCATATACCATATGGTGCACCAGCCACTCTGTGGTGTCAAACAAGCAAAGTTCTAAATGTTTGTTAAATAATTTTAGAATAAAGTTGCTATTTACCTGCAAATGAAGTTCTTTATCAAGCTGACTGATACCTTGAGCCAATTTTGCTAATTGTTCAGCTATCACAGCTTGATGAATGGATTGAGATGTGTAGATTTTAACATCAAATTCATCTTTAAGAAAATCTGTATAACATTCTAAAAGAGAAAATAAGGTTATATATTACTTGTAACAAATTTTACAGGAAAAAAGTATTTAGCATTATTATATATGGTAGTTTTAACAAAGATCATATTTATTTTTCTTATGGAAATGGCACACAGGGAAAATGTTGCCTGCAACAGTCTGTGCCCTCCGTTGATTCACATTATTGGTAGGGAAAATCTATATAGAGTGCTAGCACGGGCAGTTTTACTGAAATTTTAGCAGGGATAGATTTTAAGGCTAAAATACTATTAAAAATGGCAGTACACCCCCTTTTTCAGCTTAGTGATATGAATAGGTCTTGTGCTTATAAGTTATAATACTTTTTGTTATTATTTCCTATGGTAAACAGGGTTTAGTCAGCAAATGAAAGTCATATTCAACCTCAGATATTTAAATGCACAATAAAAAAAATCTGTAATTCATTTAGCTGTGTAACTACAGACTACTGCCCCCTCTGCCAAAAAATATATAAAGGATGCCCGGTGCCCACATGCAGCTAGCCCAACCACACTCACTCGCCACTTGCCCACCCCTTGCTTCTTATGGAGATTACAATACCACTTTCTTGTATTGTAGTTATGTAACCAAGTACATTCAAAAGTCCTCTGTATAAACTAACTGCACCATTACGCTAGCTGCTGCCTCTCAGACTCTTTATACAGCGGGTTTCACTGTGGATTAGTGATTTGTTTTGATTGTAATCAGAAGAACAGGACACAGAATGTGACTTTACTTTAAACTTCAGATTTTCCACTCGGAGGCCTTCTGAAAACAACTTACAGTTTAATAAACAACACAGTTTGCACGGTTATATATTAAAACAGAAGTTGCATGAATTCAATCTCACAGAACGTTTGGCAGAAAAATCTCCTGGGTCACAAAATTTTAAGCCAGCATTTTACAGGTTAAAGGAGTTGTTTACCTTCCAACCTTGTTTCAGTCGAGTTGTTTTCAGATTCTTCTTTAGAAATAAAAACTTTTTTCAATTGCTTTCCATTTTTTTATTGTTTTTCTAAGTTTCTAAGTTAATGTCTCTGTCTCTGGTGTTTTAGTCTGGCAGCTCAGTGATCCAGGAGCAGATACTGAACTGTTACAATTTGTTACATTTAGTTGATACAATCAGTTGATATATTTCTCAGCAGCATTTCTGAAGTATAAGCAACTATTGTATCAATTCTAACAGCTGCCTTTAAAGGGGAAATTCGGTTTCCAAACCAAAATTTGATAAAGAGGCACACATAACACAAATACCCTAATATACCCATCACAGTTACCTGTTTCTTCAAAAAGTATAAATAAGTGACATTTTCTATGCTGCAATCCAGCTGTTTAACAGTTCTTCTCTTTCTGCATTTGAAATTCTGGCAGGGAAGGAGGGACTAAACACTGATGTTACAAATTGTAACAACTTCTCCACAGCATCCAGGAACTACCTAACCCACAATGCATTGCACTATGATGTTCTTTTCCTTATTGAAATCACATGTGCAGGGAATTGTGGGGTTTGTAGGATGCAGTCTAAGGACAGCTGGCTGTTGATGCAAAGTAACAGTAGTCAGCCAGCTGAGCAAAGTAGTCAAAAAGATCAGCAGAAGAGCAGGGGGATAGGCTTAGGGGACTGTCAGAAACCATTAAAAATCATGAAAAGTCTACATATTTTTTTAATTGATGTATATTGCAATATTGCTTGAAAGTATGTTTACTTTTCAAAAAGCTTATGTTGTTATGTTTTTGTGCAGTTCCCCTTTAATGAAACCCAGGGATTCTGACAAAGATAAGAAATGTATCAACAAAATGTATCAAATTAGAACACTTTAGAAAGGTGAAAAATTAGATTTACACTAGTCTTTATTTCTGGTGAACATCCGAAACCAACTGAATTGAAAAAAAGGTTTTGGAAGGTGAACAACCCCTTTAAACACACCTTTTAACATATATATGACAGATGCGCTAACAAAACAGCTGCAGCATTAAGAGCACTGGTTTTGCTTTGTCTAGAATGTAGTCATTCGTTGAACCTCAAGCAAAAGTTAATTAATATGTAGGCTGAAACATTACAAAAGTAGAAAGTAAAAGTTGCCAAATGCTGACAAAAGACGGGGTTTGTCTGACTTTTATGGAACATGTTACTGTTATTAGTGTCACCAAGCACTGCCCTGTTGCTAACCAGTTTATGCACAACATGGCTGACTGACATATCCAGCAGTATATTTTGGGCCAGGACAGTCTGGCTGATCCCCTCACCCTTTTTCTTAAGGCTTCAATTATTTCTTGTATTTTTAGGTTCGGTGCTCTGTTCTACTAGTGGTAACCTGTCTTAAAAAGGAAACAGGTGGTGAAATGGTCCTCATATAGTTAACTAGGCAGCTAAACTACAACTAATAAATGCTCAGATGCAGAAAGCTGGGGGTTATTGTAACTCAGCAACAACTGCAGAGCAAGATACTGTGACAACTAACTAGGTCCTCCCACCAAGTACGAAGATTTACATAAAAAAGTCAGAATTGTATCGATAGGGCAGGAGAACAAGGTTTCTAATGCATTTTAAGAACTCACCGTCTCGCAGCATTTCTTTGACAGATCCAGGAGCCCCCCACTCTGCATTCTGCTTTACTTCCATGTTGGCTGCTAACCAGTCACCAGCATCCCGGTGTGACGTAGTATTTCTGTGCCGTTTCTGTCGCACATTGGATTGCGTCACGAGCATTGCAACGTGGATTTCGGTGTTTATAGTTTTTTATGATTGTACTTTGCAGCATGGACTGTTCTGCGACGCACAGTTGAAACCATTCGTGTCCGCTTTCAGCACCATGTTAGAATCGAAGCTTCACTTTAAGCGAAGTTCCGTTTGAGATTGCTGTCGCCTCCTTGATGAAACCAGGCTAAGAAGATACAAGGGTAGCAGACACGGGTTTGTTACGGGTTTGTTTCTGGATTGTGGTCACAATTTTATGGTATGACATAAATATGGCAGCTCTAGTTAAACATTTTTTTATTTGTATGATTTTCATTTTCTAGGTGTATTTGCCGCTGACAGTGGAGGGCACTACATGGACTCATTGGAGGTGCCCATTTGTTAACACCCACCACCGGTTAATTTCTCATTGCAACCAAAAGAATTGTTGCCCCTGAACAAATGTAATGTTACAGGATGCTGATGAGGTTTGCATTTTCACTGTGAACAATTGAGTGCCATTCCTCTGAAAAGTGCAGAATGTCAATTTGCCATTTTGCAGTGAGAGTTCCAAAGAAACTGGCTTTTGTTTCATTTCTGTCTGGGAGAAGCAGTAAAAGCGTTCTGTGCCATGGCATTGATATAAAGCAAACCCAGGCAGTCCTTGGAAGGTTTCATTTTATATCTCTCAACATTTAAAAAAAATTAAAGATGGGCACAATGAATTCGCATACACAACACTGGCAAAAAATGTGGCCATGCCCAATTAACCAAAAACACTTTTTATATGATTGGAATGCAATGGCAGCATCAAGTGTAAAGAATGGAGTACACCAGCATTTTATCAAAGATACACTATAACCCCCACATATCATGACATGAGCATTTCATGGCAGCCTGGCCCCAAGCATTCATAACAGAACCACTGCCAGCCCAAGCTCTGCAAAAATCAGGCTCCCTAGTGCTAGTGACATAACACAGATTTCTGGGCTGGACAGCAGGAGAGTGGGACATTATATAGTGAATAAAGTACCCCATCTTGTAAAATATAAGGATATTATAAGTTACCGAGGAGTTGCATGACCATATAAAAACACGAGGCCGAAGGCCGAGTGTTTTTATACAGGTCATGGAACTCCGAGGTAACTTCTAATATCCTCATATTTTACAACTGGGGGTACTTTATTAATTATAATACACAAATTTTAGTGAGTCATGTGACAGAAATTACATCACTACTCACCGTTTATAACTGATGACATCACTACTCACTGTTTATAAGGATATCATTTACAAGATATTCATGGCTTTTGTGTATTATAAAAGACTATATGAAACTGTGGGATGCATGTTAAGAAATCAGGGTTGTCTTGCACTGCGGAATATGAACAGTATCCGACCGCTGCATGGCCAGCACTGTCAACTGCATGGTGGAAGTGACATGTTCTAGTGACTGTAAACTGCTGGAGAAATTTGTACTATTTCAGAAGACTGCTTTGTTTAAAGTTAGGATGTCTAATTTAGCTGCAGCTTTACTGTATAATCAGGCTCGGATTTGTGGAGAGGCCACCAAGGCCCGGGCCTAGGGCGGCAGGATTTTAGGGGAGCGGCATGCTGCCCAACCACACCCACATTGGTTCAGAAACACTGGGATGTGCAGGAGATACAATGGTGTTAAAAAAATCCTGTACACCAATCCCCATTGCTCTGGTCCTGATGATAAAAATTTGAATTAATAAACGGGTGGGGATGAGTGATGAACGACATTGGGCCTAGGGGCACTTGCTATGTAAAGCTGACCCTGTGTATACTCTGTGTTGGTAGGCAAAGTTGATATAGAAGTGTACAGAGTAGTGGTGTGTGGGCTGGGGTTTACCTCAGGGACCAAGAAATGGGTCAACACTTCGGGTACACGTTGTAATTTCCCAAACACACAGCGCACAACTTTTTATTTGTGTGGGACTCTAGCCCGTCCCCTCATTTTAGATTAATACATGAGGTGAAATTTCAATAGACCTAATTATTTTGTTTTCTTCTGCAGATTTTTTTAATCTGATTTTATGGATCATCAACCAGTTATAATGAAATATTTAACACAAAATGCAATGGATTTATTTCGTTCTGATAACTTAGTTCGGATATCTGCTCCTATGGTTCGATATTCAAAGTAAGTAATGATTATCCTTGCTCTTCCTAATACGTTTTCAGCTTCAGTTGTCCAGTGCATGAAATGTAAATGATATTTAAGGATTTGGTTTCTGCTTGTCCAGGCACTTATGGATTTGACAGAATATTGCAAAAACTGTTGGGATTAATGCACCCTATACACCCCATATGCTTAGTTTGAATATTATTATTTCAATAATTAAAGGACTTATAAAGATACATAGGCTGGTACATTTACATACATAACACCTACATTATTTCAGCTGGACACAATGCAATGTTAATGTATGGAACAATGTGCCTTACTGTAAATATGAGGACTGAGTGTTCACTGAATGTGTGGTGGATAGCAGGATAGTGGGCAGAGTAGGCGTACAAAACATTTGTCTGTTTGGCACCAATAACACACTTTTCATTGCATCCCAGCAAATGCCTGCCAACAGAGAAATAAATATCCTCTCTCTTGACCCTTAACAGGCACCTGCTGAACTTGGAAATAATTAGGTGGCTACTGCTGCCCTAAATGCTCTTCAAGCAGAGCAGTAAGACCAAGGCATGCTGTGTTTTGTGCATAAGATCCACTACAGCTGGAAGCATTCTGCCATACTATGAGCAAGTGGTATAGACATGTGGACACTGCACTGAACATTTGCCCATTGACGCATGCTCGTTCCCATAGATAAGCTGAATCAAATATCTGCTTTGCTGGACAGAGCCCACTGTTATAGGGACAATGTCTGACAATGCAATGCTTAGTTGTGCAGCCTGTCACGGTGTTTTATTTTGGAATGCCGGAACGTATTGCAATAGCCTCGCCTACTTTCTGTTGCTGACTGCAGTTTCCTGGAACTGGTGTAGCTTAGTACACTTCTCAGCTGTCAGCAAGCCCATAAAAAGCTGCAGGAGGAGGAAAAAAAATAAAAGAAACACTTGGTAATTGTAATGTACTGTCTTTGTTCAGCACCATTGCCTGAGGTTGATGCTAGTGTTTCTTTAGAGCATAGTTGAATTTGTGCACACTGGGTAACCTCACCCTTGCCCCTATGTACATTTTGCTCATCCCTCTGGTCTTCATTTTTTAGTTTTTGAATTATTTACCATTTTGTTCAACAGCTCTCCAGTTTGGGATTTCAGCAGTTACCTGGTTGCTGGTGTCCAGTTTACTGTAGCAAGCAGGCAGTGATGTAAATGAAAACTTGAAGATCAACAGGAGAAGGCCTGATTAGAGAGAGAACTAATAAAAAGTAAAAATAAAATTGTAGTCAGTAACCCCCATCTGACAGCTGAAAAGAGGCAGAGCAGGAAAACAAATAATTTAAAGCTATAAAAAAAGTTTTACCACCCATTTAACCTGAAATACATAGAAATTTACATAGAAAAAGTAAAAACATTTTTTTGGTCTAAATAGGATACGGTAAATGTATTTAGTCAGTGACTCATTTTGTTGAATTATACCTGTGTCTGAATAGAGCTTACAATGCATGTTCTCATTTATTTCAAGTAACTATTGGTTTATTCCCTACTACTTTATTTTGTTCTCAATCTTATTAACTTTTAAAGGCTGGCCTTCAGGACACTGGTGAGAAAGTATGACTGCGATTTATGTTATACTCCAATGATCATTGCTGCTGATTTTGTCAAATCTGTGAAAGCAAGAGACAGCGAATTTACAACAAATCAAGGTAAGACACAGTTATTCTTCTATAGACTGTCAAAGAAAGGACCATATTTACAAAACGTTTTAGAGATAAAATTTTACACACTGCTGTGTTGCACAGAACTTTGCCTCATAAAAACCTATAAGGCTATAAAACTGAGAGCCAAAAGTAGTAAAAAAATGTCACAAGTCGAGTAAAATTTAATATGATGATATTTATATATTTAAACTAGTTTAAGTTTAATTCTGTAAAGTTGTTTGTATTGATCCCATGCTTTGTGTTAAATTCTTTAGGGAGGTTAGTCCCTACACATAATCACTGGTTATTCTTTATATTTTTCTCACTTTTGTAAAGAAACATTTCCATTTGGCCTTTTCAGTTTATTTTGTGTCATTTAGTTCTAGCTCTGTTCTGCTGCAAGAAAATTCCTGAACTCTGTTAATTTTCTGCATCTGAATATACTGTCAACTTATTTGTTTTCTTTTCTCTCTTGTAAGTAGTATATATTAGGGTTTTGGACCTTCTAGAGCATGAACCACATTTGTTGCCCTCCTTTGTAGATGGGAGGTATATGTTCTAATTAACTTTTAATATAATCTAGAAATTGTGTGTGGGGGTGGGGGGGTTCAATATTTACCCTTCAACAACCAGGCAACTTGAAAACATTTTAGTATTGTAATTCTTATTTGCTATTGTGTTTCTATTCGAGGTCTTTCCTATTCATATCAAATGTAAATGGTAGTACAGCAGGTTTGGACGGTTAATCTGTGGGTTTTGGCAAATGCTGTAAGGTGCCATAGACTTTCACTATTTATTGGGCTGTCGAGGGGCTGTTTGGGCCTCTGTGCAGTTGAAATGGCAGGGCCTATTTTGACTCCCTAACACTCTTTGTTATCCAGAATGCTCGGGACCTGGGGTTTTCCAGGCAGGGTCGGATGGGGGGCCGGGCCTACTGGGGCTACTGCTGCAGGGTTCCCCGTGAGCTGTCCCCCACAGCACTGTACATGTGTCCACGATTTGTATTTTATTTTTTGCCGAAAAAGGGAGGTCGCGGCAGGAAGCTTAATCTAGGGAGCGAGTCTGGACCAGGCAGGGCCCACAGGAGCCTGGGGCCCACTGGGTTTTTTCCTGGTGCTGGCCCAGTCCGACCCTGTTTCCAGGTAATGGATCATTCCATAATTTGGATCTTCACACTAAAAAATCATGTAAACATTGGAAGGCCCATTTAACAAATGTCGAATTTCGAATTCATGTTTATTTTTTTAATCTATTTTTACTCTTAATAAATTTGAATATACTCGAAATTCAAATGGGAAATTATTTAAGAAAAAATTTGAACGTCTAAAACTCAAACTAATATTACTGACTCGAAAACTCCGATTGAATTCGAATCTAATTAGACTAAACTCAAATCAAGTTTTTTCTCTGTAAAAAAAACTTGAATCTAGCAGTGTTTTTTCTTATAGAATATCTTGCCCCTTAACTTTGCTAGAACTTAAATAATGAGGACAAGTCTATTATTACTTTATTTTTTTTTTGAGAAAGTTTATTGATTTATTAACTCTTTATTGTACAATTTGTTTATTTCTCTCTCTTTTACTACATTAGTTTCAAGATAAATCTTTGAAAACACTTCAATGCAACTGTAACGTATGCATCAATGAAACCTGTAAAAGAACAATATAATGACTTTACTGTACAACTGTATCCGATGTCTTGATATGTATACATTATTGAAAATAAAAAAGAGAGAAGTTAAAAAAAAAAAAACTTGAATGTCAGGAAGGCTATTAACATCTTTAAATGGGTCACTGGAACTCTCCCATTGACTTCTACATGAACTTGGCAGGTTTTAGGTGGCTAATAGTCAAATCTGAATTGTTTCCAGGGTAAAGGTTTGATTAATTTCGAATTTCAAATTCAAATTGAGTTTGGATTATTCCCAATTTGAATTTGTGAGTTTTTACCAAAAATACAATTTTAAAAAATGAATTCACTATTCAAACCTTAATAAATCTGCCCCTAAATAAACCAAATAGGATTGTTTTGCTTCCAATAAGGATTAATTATATCTTAATTTGGGTCAAGTACAAGATACTGTTTTATCATTATAGAGAAAAAGAAAATTATTTTGTTTTTCTATATAATAGTTGTATAAAATGGAGTCTATGGGAGATGGCCTTTCCATAATTATGAGCTTTCTGGATAACAGGTTTCCAGATAACCGATCCATACCCATTCAGCTATAGCATCCCTTATGCGGAAACCAGCTTTCCAGAAAGATCTGAACTGCAGAAAGGCCATCTCCCTTTAATTAAAGAAAAAAAATTTTTCTTCCTGTAATAATAAAACAGTAACTTGTACTTTATCCAAACTAAGCTGCATGAATCAATTTTGGTGGCAAACTGTTCTATTTTTAATGTTTAAATTATTTTTAGCAAACGTAAGGTATGGTGATCAAATTACTGTATGTTTCACTAGGATTAATTAAATAATATAATACAATAAAATACAAATGCATTTAATGTTAAGTGCTAAAAATAAAGACGAGTGAAAGGCGGCCCTGCCCATTGATTTTGCAATCTAAACTAATCTATGAATCCATTAAACATGTTACTGCTCTTTCACCTTTGTTATGTGTATGGATTTTTTTCTAATAAAACTCAAAATAAAAGGAAAAAAAGAGAATTTATGATAGTCTAATCTTCATGTTATGAGAACTACAGAGGCAGACAGCTATTAGTAGGTTAGACATAATGGTTAACCCAATCTCAGGGTACTTTTATTATTCTCATTATTTACATTGTTGTATTACTGTAAACCACTTTAAGGCATGCTGTTTTGAAATGTTTAAATTGAGATATGAATGGGAAATATTTTGCTAAAATCATGTATTCATTTTTGTAGGTGATTGTCCACTTATAGTTCAGTTTGCTGCTAAAGAAGCCCAGGTATTAGCAGATGCTGCAAGCCTTGTCTCTCCATTTGCCAGTGGAATAGACCTCAACTGTGGCTGTCCTCAGAGGTAAACTTAACTCTCAGCTGTCATTGGGGCCAGGCCTGCAATCCATAAAAATCAGCTTAGCAGCATTGTTTAACAGGTATAAAGTTTATAAACAAAACTTATTGCTGTTTTTTTCTTTTTTTATTAAAAAGAACTCAACTTTTTTTTCCTCTTTAATATGTATTTAAACTATCCATAGCATTTAGTGAGACAGGTATTTGTTCTGCATGCTTGTCTCTATTTTTACTATAATGTAGTTATGCCTTGCATTACCTTTGTGTGAAGACAAGCAATCATTAAGTTCTCTGGCACAAAAGTGTTTTGCCACCTTGTGTTTTCCAGTTTGGGGTTGGGTGGCAAAACACTCAAGGCTGCCTCTCCATAGATTTTTATGGCAACAAAAAAGTGCTTGTACTGCTTGTGAGACAAAACATATAAAATATTATTCTAGAGACGGTGTCTTGTTAATATTAATCTTAAACAGTAGTAGCCTACTTATTATGCTAGAGTTTTTGTGACCCTCCAAAATGATAAAAACCACCCCCACCCCAAAGTTCTGTATGTCATGAGGGATTTGGTGGCCTCTTGAGAGTTATGGCCTCCAGTCATGTGTAAAAATAAGTATGATTAGTAAACCTTTGCAGAAGCAATTCGTAAAACCATCAAAGACGGCGATTGGCCCCAATAAACAACCGTAGTGGGAACACTAAACTTTGATCTTCACTTTTACTGTAGCAGTGATATGTTACAACTAAACCTGCAAGGTTCTTCCCTGTAAAGAATGCACATCATTTCAAGTATATTAAGTATACATTTAGTTACTGTATAAAGTCATTTAAATATTTCTTAATGAATATTTGTTAATCAGCTTAGTTTAAGATATGTGCTTGCTATGGTAGTTCTTCTAGTACAATTTACAATATGAGGGAGGAATTAATGAAAAAATGCAACAGTTTCTCTGCTAAACAAAATCTGTAACGCTCCCTTTCTCTAGGTTGATAATCATAATCTGACTTTATGAATTAACTTTCTTAGTAATACAGTATATATATATATATCCATATATATATATATCCATATATATATCCATATATATATATCCATATATATATATATATATATATATATATATATATATATATATATCCAAAGTCACAATCTGGAGCACTCCCAAGTGATCGTCACTGCCTAGGTGCTGGTTAAATTATAAATAATCAAAGAGGTAAATAAACCGCACTGCCAGGACTTCCATAAGATGTGAAAAAGCAAAATTATTTTATTTTCAACGTTTCGGCTCCCAACTTAAGCCGTCTTCAGGAGGTCAGGAGGACCTCCTGAAGACGGCTTAAGTTGGGAGCCGAAACGTTGAAAATAAAATAATTTTTGCTTTTTCACATCTTATGGAAGTCCTGGCAGTGCGGTTTATTTACCTCTTTGATTATATATATATATATATATATATATATATATATATATATATATATATATATATATATATATATATATATATATATATATATATATATATATATATATATATATATATATTGTACAAGCCGGACGGGATTTATAGTGGATGGCAGATATGTATCCCCGGTTTTTAGGTTCTGAGCCATCCATTTAAGAATGTTCCCTTTAAGAAACACCAGAGGGTTAAGCAGCCAGAAGGTGGGCTGGACAGCCAAGGGGTGTTTAAGGGAATCAGCAGCAGGTGTGCAAGGTGTGAGAGAAGGAGCTGCACAGGAGGGCTGGGCTGTTGGGTTGGAATGGCTGTATTTTCAGAGACCTGTGGGGCCTGATAGCCAGGTGGATATTTTCCTGGTGTTTTCCCCACAGACCAAGGCTGGATAGTACCTTGGGGGTACTGGAAACTTAAAAACGCTGAAGTAAGCTATTTTGTTTATTGCTGGACTTTGTGTTGCTGAATGAAGCTGTTTTCTTTCTGTTACATTTTGACTGCTGCTGGAAGCTCTTTGTTTTCAAAATAAACGGACTGTTTTTCTTTTCACCTTGGAGTGGCCTGCATTTATGCTAACAATCCCGCTGTGATCCCCCCAAACTTCACTATATATATATATATATATATATATATATATATATATATATATATATATATATATATATATATATATATATATATATATATATATATATATATATATATATATATATATGAAACAAGGGGAAGTTGTGCTCACCACTAATTTTTAAAACCATTAGGCAGGGGTGCAATGGGGCTGTGACCACAAAATACATATAGACAAATAGTTGTACTCACCACTAATTTACAGGAGCAGTGACCAGCTCCATGTTGTAGCTCCCACCCTTTCCTACAATAGTCAGGTGATCCCACTGGTGGCTAATAAAAGGGCAGCCAAGTTTGGGAGTTTTACTTTGAAAGCAGCTAGTAAGTTGCAGGTAAAACTTAGTCCCTTAGTAAAATGTATAATGAAGCAATAGAATTCTTAATGAATCAGATGAAAATTGAGCGTAGGACTGGCCAGATATGGGATGACTTTGACGTAGTTGTCCAGCTTAAATATATTGCTATATATGGAAAAACAATCCCTGTTTTGTTTAAAGGGTAAGGCATTTTTCAGTAGCAGTATGCACAAAATGTCTCTGTCTTAAATATATTGATAATGGGTTGAGTGCAACCCATTTGTCTATATGTATTTTTTGGTCTCCGCCTCATTGCACCCCCGCCTAATGGTTTTAAGAATTAGTGGTGAGCACTTAGGCATACATTTCTCTAGCTCTGTATGTCTATACTGCTTATACTGTAAGGTTACTTACCGTAATGCAAATTAAACTTCAGACTGACCTCTTTTGAAAAATTCCTCTGTAGAAAATACTTACATTGCTGAATGCCTTTAAAAATATCTATTTTGATCATATAATCCCTTTCAACATTATAAATCCTGTTGACCTTTTGTACATGTAGTTCTTGCACCATATTATCAGCCCATCCACTCAATAGATATAAATAAAAAATGTTTTCTCAAGTCCTTATTAAACTAGGTAAACCTAGAACGTAATAGCTGGCTGTGTAAACTAGAAGTTGCTGAAACCCACAGGAATATGGCCCCAATTTGTGATGTTTTTTTTGCACACACAAAATTAAATTACATTAAAGGGCATTGGCATGCATGGAGATCAGTCACCTTTGATAAATCTCCTCTACTGCGGGGCTTCCTCACAAAGAAACGTAGGGAAACTGTAGCAATGCGTATGGTTTTTCTACCAGCGATTTACATTATTGCCAGTAGCAAAGCTACTTTTTCTGCTACCACGGGACCCTTTTTCTCTTCTAGGCTTGCAACAGTTGTAGGGTCTTTTGCCACTGTAATTGATGTATTAGGTCAACCCAGGTGTACCCTTTGTCTTTTTTATAGGTATCTGTCTTTAGTTTGGGCTACACAGTAGGGGGTGGGAGATTTATTATGCCCTTTAGTTATTTTGAGCTGAGACAATCGTACACATTTAAAAAATTGTGTTTTCATTTGTTAAACAGGTGGGCAATGGCTGAAGGATATGGTGCTTGCTTAATAAATAACCCAGAGTTGGTTAGTGATATGGTGAGACAAGTTCGCAACCAAGTTGGCAGTTCAGAGTTTACGATATCAATCAAGATCAGGTAATTTAATACATAATTTTTTTTGTTTGTGGCTTGCTTTTTTATGCTGTAACTTCATATGTGTCATTAACTCATCTAGAACAGCAAATAAATGTTCATCTTAAAGGCCACCTAAGTTTGCCTTCAAGTTAAACCCACAGTTTTGGGACTACTGTAAGACGATTTTTTTTTATTTGTTATTAGTGGCATATGTTATTCTGTCAATTAAGCTTTATATATTTTCATGCCTGTGCCAAATTTGTGAATCAAAATTTCGCTTTTGATTCAACAATGTTTCTTTTTAATCCATTGAATTCAAATACAAATTTGCAGAATATTTTTTTTCTGAATTAATGCCCACCCTAAACAGCACAATTATTTATTATGGGTGATAAAATAAAGGCAAAACTAAGATGACTTTTTTGAAATGTATAAATAATACTTTGAATATACTAGTCAGAGCAACTGCTATGAAAGATATCACTACTATGAATACATCCATGTATAGAGATGACTAAAGCTCCCAGGGTACAATAACCTGCACAAAATGACTGACTAATGGCGGAAAAAAAAAAGTAAGTTCAAATTCTTATTAAAAGGCTTTGTTTGCTTTTGAACTAAGGAGGCTAATTTTAGCCTCAATATCAGAGGTTACAAGTTTTGTTCCTAGAATCACTGTAGGATTTGCCTGATGTACTGGTTTGTGACCTGGTTCAAGGAAATATCAAATCATGTGACATGTAATATCATTTCAGTTTACCCAAGGTTGTTGTTTGCAATTTTTTGCCAGGATCCATGCAGACATCTCCAGAACAGTTGACCTCTGCCGAAAGGCTGAAGCGGCTGGTGTATCTTGGATTACAGTACATGGGAGAACTCATGATGAAAGACATCAGCCAGTGCACTACAATGCAATAAAAAATATTAAAGAAAGCTTGTCTATACCTATTGTTGCCAATGGGGATATTAAAAGTTTAAAAGAAGCGGAGAATATTCATCAAATAACAGGGGCAGATGGTAAGCCATGTTTGTACTGCATTAAAAAATTCTAAAGACATCGATTTTAAAGGAGAATGAAACCCTTAATTATAAAAACCCCTACCCTAGACAGACCCCCCTCCCTGCTCCCCCACCAGCCTTGGTGTTACCCCGGGTAAATGTCCCTACCTCTTTACTTACCCCTCGGTGCGGATTCTGTGCACTGGCGCCATCTTGTTCTCTTTAGTAATCTTCAGGAGAGATCTGCGTATCGGCACATGCACGGTTGGAGAAATAACTGTGCATGCACAGAAAGTGACAGAAATTGCCCTTGATAAATATGCCCCTTAGAGTCTTGCTATCAAAAAGGCAATAGGGCACTCCAGAAAAATAACTATTCAGCACAGATATTACAGATAAATGGGGTCTTCATCAGGAGAACATGCAAAAAATTAAATGTAATTTTTTTATTTATATTTCTATATATAATTTATTTTTATTATTTGGGGGTTTCTTTATCTGTAATATGTATACTGACTAAATGATTACTTTTTCATTTTTATAATTGATACAATAGTTGCTAATATTTTACAGATACTGCTGAGAAAAGTATCAACTTATGTAGCAAATTGTAACAGTTCAGAATCTGCACCTGAATTACTAAATTTCCAGGATGAAACCCCAGAGTCAGGAACATTAAACTTTACACAATTTTGCTAAAACAGTCAAAAATAAATAATGGAAAGCAAATGAAAAAAGTCTTTATTTCTGGTGAACAATCTGAAAATGACTGTTTGAACAACCCCTTTACAATAAAATTATAATGTTTTTAATAAAATTCTAATTATCACACAGAAAATTAAGGTTTCTTACTACTTTCAAATGTGTTGACCTTGGGGGTAACATGACAGGCGTTATCTGTAGTGATGGGCGAATTTATTCGCCAGGTGCAAATTTGCGGTGAATTTCCGTGTTTTGCCTCTGGAGAATAAATTAGCGAAATTGCCGCAAAAATTCGCCGGCGTCCAAATATTTTTGACACCGGTGACAATTCTAGGAGCCCATTGACTTTAATGGGCATCAGAATTGTCGCCAGCGTCGGAATTGTCACTGGCGGCAGAATTGTCCCCGGCATCAAAAATATTTGGACGCGTTTCGCGGATTTCGCTGGAAATTCGCAAATTTTTCAGCGAAACTGGAGAAATTCGCCCATCATTAATTATCTGCTGAAAGTCTAGGCTTTCATTTTGAGAAAAGTAAAACAATTGCCTAGAGCTTGCTGACGACAGATGTTATTAATTTCTTAAATTGACAGTATTTTGAACCCACAAATTTGTGCAAAAATGTTCAAAGAACAATATAGAATAAAATATAAGGGTGTTTCGAAACTACAGAGTAGTTCTATCACCATGTAAAAGTCACAAGTGCTTTTATACAGGTCATGGAACTTCTGATATCGTATTTTACATCAGAAAGTCTATTATTTATGAAAATATACATTTAGTGGCGATGTGACACAAATTACTTTACTAACCACCAATTATAACGGATGAGAGCACAAAGTACTATTTATAATATAATTTACAAGATACTCATGGTACCTTATGTATGACAGATTATTACACACTAGTCCTAGGTTTACTGTTATATTGTGTAAATAGAAGGTATTGAATTAATGGGGTTCTTCACCTTTAAATTAACTTTTAGTATGATGTAGAGATATTCTGAGACAATTTGCAATTGGTTTTCATTTTTTATTATTGTGTTTTTTTTAGTTATTTGGCTTTTTATTCAGCATTTCTCCAGTTTGCCATTATAGCAATATGGTTGCTAGGGTCCAATATTCCTCAGCAACCATGCACTAATTTGAAGAAGAGACTAGAATATTAATAGGAGAGGGCCTGAGTAGAAAGTAGCAATAATTATAAAAATGCAGCCTTACAGTGCATTTGATTTTTAGATAGGGTCAGTGACCCCCATTTGAAAGCTCGAACAAGGCAGAAGAAAAGGGCAAATAACTCAAAAAAATATATAAAAAAAATAAAGAATTAAGACCAATTGACCAATTATAATATAATTAACCATTCTATAATATACCAAAAGTAAACTTAAACATGAACCACGTGAAGACAATATATTACATGCTTAATCCATCTACTTTTAGTAGACAGAATCTTGCACTGCACTAATATGTTTAGATGCAGCCACATCAGATTGAAAGCATTGTGAATTTCTACTTGATATGATAGTTTACGGTTTTTCTTTTGCTTCCTTCCTCTCTTAGGTGTTATGGCTGCCAGGGGGCTTCTCGCTAATCCTGCCATGTTTGCAGGGTATGAAGAAACTCCACTGGCATGTATACAAGACTGGGTTGACATTGCACTGGAACATGGAACCCCTTTTACTTGTTTACATCATCATTTGATGTATATGATGGAAAGGATAACATCAAAACAAGAGAAAAGAATTTTTAATATCTTATCTAGCACATCTGCAGTTTTAGATTATTTAAGAGACCATTACGAAATACAATAGAAATTGGTGCAGGGTTTTCTGAACAAGTGCAACAAAATATTAATGCTAATTTATTGTTATACAATATATTTTTTACAAGTAGTAATGCATGCCACTTTAAAAGATAGGGCTTTCTTTTATCCAGGTAAAAAGGATTCTGAGGCGACGTATATTAAATCACAAAATAGACGATTGGGAATTCTTCTACATTCCCTAGCTATGTATTTAATAAAACTTCTCCATTGTGTATAGCGTAAGACTCGTACCTTTTACTAGTATAATTCATATAATTGTATTAGCAATTCTAAATTTAATGCAAGATAAAACAGAGACAAGTTATTCTTCTAACAAAAATAGTGTTTTTTTTCTCTTTTAAGTGCTGCCATGTTGCAGTGGCTTTTATGTAAAATTATACCCCTATTTGTATTACAGATTTTTTTATTGTTTTTATAAAATTATGTTTTGAAATATTTTTTCGTCTTCTCCCTTTATTTCCCATTGACAGCTGTTTTGTTTTTCTAATGTATAACATTTTAAAGGAGTTTTTCACCTTAAATTAACGTGGGGAGGCATATTTATCAAGAGTCGAATTTCGAATTCATGTGTTTTTTAAAACTCCAATAAATTTCCATAAATTTGAAATTCAACTAGTTGAAATTTAATGAAATCAAATTTTTAATACTCAGATGTATTTAAATGACCCGAAAACTTGAATCAAATTTGATTGGTGTTCTCCGAAAAAAAACTTGAATGTCAGGAAGGCTGCAAACATCTCCAAATTGATCCCTGCACCTCTCCCATTGACTTAAACAGTAATTAATTGTTAGCATTTCTTTGCTGCTAAGAAATTTCATAAAACACACAAGACTGTCAACTAGTGATGGTTAAAGAGCTTTATATGAGAAAATGGAAAATAAAACCAGCATATTTCTCAAGATTACCAAATTTTAAATTGCACCCCTTGCAGATCTGGACCCTACTAGCATTGGAAAAAGAAGGAACATTTTCTTTCAAATAATTTTGTAGGCTCATTTCCACTTTTATATTTATTTATATATTTATGTAGGTTATTTTTAAAATGTTGAGGTTACTTATAATACCTAGATTTGTTACCCTAACTGCAATACAAACTTAAAGAGAAATTTAAGTGTACCCCCAGTCCCACTGTTAAAGGGATACTGTTGAGGGAAAACATGTTTTTTTCAAAATTCATCAGTTAATAATGCTGCTCCAGCAGAATTCTGCACTGAAATCAGTTTTTAAAAGAGCAAACAAGATTTTTTTTATATTTAATTTTGAAATTTGGCATGGGGCTAGATTATTATATTGTCTGAACACCACTTCCTCTTTGTATCTTTCTAACCTGTTAACAATCCATAACTAATCAGTCGCTTGAACAGGTATGTCCTATGTGGGACCTGCTTCAAGTTGCTAGCTAACTATGAGGCTAGAGAGCTGCTAATGAGGAAGTTGTGTTCTGGATATTATGTTAGGGCTAACATCCACAGGAGTTTTTCGGAGGATCGGCGCACGAGGACTAAATTCGGGTGGCAAGTTGGATGCAATCACAGATGGCAAAATATCACAGTCTAACCGTGTAGTTTTTACCTGCAACTTTTTGTTGATTCCAATTATATTTTGAAAAGATACAATTTAGAAGGCGCACACCCTATGTTAATTGTGGGGTGCTCATCCCATGGAGACCGCCCAAATATTTTGCACACCCAGTTATAAAAAGGCAAAAATGTATTTCATCAAAAAAACACACATTAGCTTTGGCCCAATAGTGGCCCAACCCGTTTCGACCACATAAGTGGTCTTCATCAGGGGAAAAGTCCATAAATCACAGAAAAAGAGTAAAAAGGACAGGCGTATATATATAAACATATGTCCTGGGGATTATTTGGAAGGGCTGAACTTGTTGGACTGTTGTCTGTTTTCAACATGTTAACATGTCAATGCAACTAGAAAGACTGAATAACTAAGACATAAAAGGAGTAAATATAGGTACTTTAACACGTTATTTACTGATGACATAATGTTTGTACTTGTCAAGTGACCCTTACACCTGAAAGAAGGGTATATGTAATTTAAAAGTGCACAAAGAAAACTTTCTATTGTGTAAACATTTCCTTAGTAATTGCTTCTAAGAACAGTTATCAGGGAAATAGAAAATGAATCCACACACCACAGAAACAGCTAGCTGGTTTGGTAGCTGGAACTTCCCACTGCTTTGTGGGAGAGGTGGTTTTGATGACTCCATAAAAATGGAGTTCAAGCAAGCCCAGATTTCTGCAAATTGCAAATATTGTGTACGACAACAGCTTCAACAGAGTGTAATAGAAGGTTTTTGCTGAGTCATGTGTATCAGATTTATGACTGTAAATGAACACTACCCTAACAAACAAGGCAAAGTGAATTTTAATTCATAATTTTACAGCAACTAACTAAGAGTGGGAAGTACTGACCATGGTACTTATATATTCTTGATTAATATGGATTTATTTAGGGACAAATATTGAACTACCCCATAAAAACCTATACAAAGCAAAATACCAGGTGGGGGTAGAACAGTACTTTAAAAACAAAAAAATACTTTTGTGACAAAGTAAATATGAAAAAAAACTTGATTCCATAAATATACACCCTCTTTAAGGTCAATATTTAGTAGTTGCACCTTTGGCAGCAATTACATTACACATACAGCATATCTGGAAATTTTTTTCCAATTCATCTTTGCAAAACTGCTCAACTCTGTCAGCCTGCATGGGGGTCATGTATAAACAGCTTTGTTTAAGTCCAGCCACAAATTCTGTATTAAATTGAAATCTGGAGTGAATCAAGGAAACAATCTAGAAAGGACATTGTTCTCCGTGTCATTGTCTTGCTGGATGACAAATATCTCATAAGGCTCAAGTTTCTTGCAGACTGCATCAAGTTTTCCTGATGGATTTTACTGTATTAGGGTTTTTACAGATGAGCGTTTGAAGCTGCGCTCCCCTGCATTCTGGTTTTATGCGTTCAGCCATAGGGGAGCGCTGGAGTAGATGCATTGTTTTTTTTTCAATGGAGCTGTACTCACACAGGCGCTAACTAATAATTACTAATAATTTTTTACTAATTTCAATAATAATTGTCTATATTGCATTGAAAAAATGTGGTATGTGTCTAATTACATAAGATCATGCACCAATTTTGGGGTTTTAACAACATCCATTACATCCATTACAGCTATATAGGATATGCTAAATAATTAAAATTTTTGTGAGCTCGCTTATTTATCATGACTGTTTACTCCTAGAACCAGAAGCCTGGAGTGGTAAATTTGTGAAGCTATAATAAAGCAGCTCAACTTGCATTCGCTGCCCAATCCTTCTGTATGGGTCCAAATAAAAAATTATTTGATCAATCAAATATCTATGTATCAAGTAGTTGTACTCCAGTTGTCAATATGATCCTGGAAACAAGTAAACATGCTTGTAATCTATTTATATTACAGCAGCCCCATGTCAGGTTTATACTAGGTCTAACTTCCCATTAGTTAAGATGGTGAATAGAAAATAATAATAAATACATACACCAGTTCAGCAGTTTTGAAGATCAGGAGTCCCCGACTGCCGGGGGTATTGCGTACTTGAACTGTGCCGCCGAGCCCAGTCCGAATTTGACGCTGCGCCTGAATTTGATGTCGCCGCATGAGATTTGACGCCAGCGCACTCGAATTTGACGCGATGCACGCAGTTGTCACCCCCCCGTTCCTTTCAAAAAATTAGGCCTTTACACCGATCCCTGGGGCAAAAAAGGTTGGGGACTGCTGTTGTAGATAGTATATTCTATAAACTACAGCAGAATATTACCTTTACATTTAGATTAAAAAAAAGCTCAGCATAAATATTCAGATTCCAGTTATAGGACTTTTTTTTTTGTCTAGATTGTTTTTTGAATTTAGGAATCAAATTTTTTACAAAAAAATTACTGAATCTGGACACCCACACTTTTCCTTTATATAGTACATTGTAAAAAAAAAAGACATCAGCCCTAGAAATGTTGTATTGATTTATACATCCTTGGTATATGGTAATAATAAAACTGTACCTTGTACTTAATCCTAAAAATCGATAAATCTATGTTGGTGGAAAAACAATCCTATTGGGTTTTTTTAATGTTTAATCATTATTAGTTTACTTAAGGTATGTTAATCAAAATTACGGAAAAATCAAATAGTCACATAATAAATCCTATACCTTACCTGTACCATCAGATTTTAACAACTGATACCACGTGTAGTCCATTGTATTTTATAAATGTATAATAAGAGGAACTAAGCTTCATATATGTTGGCAATGCAGGGAAATCATACGATTTAAATTGAAATAATAACTGGGATCTAAGGAGGGGCCCAAAAATAGCTTTTATTAAAGGACAAGGAAAGTCTAAAATAGAATAAGGCTAGAAATGCTGTATGTTGTATACTAAACATAAGCATGAACTTACTGCACCACAAAGCCTAATCAAACAAATGATTTATGCTTTCAAAGTTGGCCACAGGGGGCTGTCATCTTGTAACTTTGTTAAACATCTTTGCCTGACCCTGCACATGCTCAGTGTGGTCTGGGCTGCTTAGGGGTCAAACAAAGCTGCTTGATTTCTGCATGGCTAGTAAGTAAGGCGGGGGCTCCCCCTGCTGTTCATAAGTATGATTGTTTCCCTGCTCAGCAGTTAGGGACCATCTGACAATTCCTATCCACAGCAGTAAATGAAGGGAGAATCTCCTATAAAAACAGTACACATTTTTTAATTAAAGTATATTGGAGATAGGTTTCTTTTTCATTAAAGAAAGTAAAAATGGGATTTATTTTTTTTGCCTTTCCTTGCCCTTTAACCTATAAATAAGCACACTCAAAATGTATTGTTTGTATTCATAGCTGCAAAAAAAATAGCCAGTTTTAGTTAAAACATACTACATACATTTCAATGGCCAAATTCCACATACAAATTAACTAGATTATGATAAAAAAAATAAACTGACTAGTTCCAGTTCCAATCATGACTTGACTATATTTGCTTGAAAAATGAAAATAACATTGTTCCTCTCCCTCTATTTAATAAATGTATACTGGGTTAATATTCGTACTTGTTACACTGAAAATGAGATGTTATGAAAAACATTACCTATACCTTTCGACATTGTCATGGTGGAATCTTTGTAAACCAGATAGAAGGGCGCACACATACACCTGATGTCAGCTAAATGATCAACTTTTTACATTCAAGTAAAGGTGGCCATAGATGTTACATCGAAGATTGTTCATTTCAATACACCGTGTAGAGCGGAATCATCAGAAATACAGGTAGAAACAATAGAATTCTACCTGTATCTGAAGTTTCAGCACTAACAATGGCCGATGTTCAGATGCCTTCAAAGGTGCCCAATCAAAATTTTTTCTTCTGCCCATCTACTGCTATACACACACCAAAAACATTTTTGTGCGATATTATCGGTGCACCTGCGGCCACCTTACATATATGCACACAAACTCTGCCAAGCTTCCCCAGCATTGTGTCACATTCCTCTACTTGCAGCCACAATCAGGGTGGGAGAGGAGGGCCCAAAGGTCGTGGTGGAGAGCAGAGAACATTGTGCATTGAAACCTTGTGCATTATGCAATACCCTGTTTTCACGGGTTTGTAAAAATGTTTTATTTTCAGCACAAGTTTAGGTTTCTGTTGCAGTGTGGTTACTGTCAGCTCTGCTGTATTCTAAACAAAGCCTAATTTAATCATTGTGTTAAGGGGAGCTTTGCTGTCACATCGTTTGTTTCCAGCCACCTGAAAACATTCGTATTGTTGCTTTTCAGCTAACAATTTATTATCACATGAAAACATGCACAAAAATATTCATAAGCAAGCAAAATTACCCATTAGGATTTTTAAATTTTGCACTTTTCATCATTTCATCATTTTGCCATTTTCAAATGATAGAATTGTGAGCAACCAACAGTTTTGCCCATAGGTTAAATGCATTTGCCATCTCAGGTACCGAATAATTTTAGGCAAAGAGTCCTAGGGTAAAGTCTCTGGGGCAAATTCACTAAGATGCGAAGTTGCGCCAGGCGCAACTTCGCCGCACTTCGCCAGGCGTAGTTTCGGCAGCGGTTCGCAAATTCACTAAAATCCGAAGTTGCGCACAGGGGTAGCGTAAGGTTGCGGAGTTGCGCTAGCGTTGTTTCGCTATATAAAGCGAAGTTGCGCTAGCGAAGGCTAATTTGCATACGGCGCGAAATTCAAATTTCAATGGTGGAACACGTATCTGCACTACAAATGCCTAGAAAACCTTCAAATCTGCAAATAAAAATTTTATTTTGCCCTACACATGTGCCCACTGTCTAGGTAAGTTGCCATGAGTCAGGAAATGTAGTGGGGAGGAAGGGGAGCCCCAAAAAATTTTCGATCTTTTTCAGCCTATCACCCGTCATGTAGAAAACACGCCAGCGTTTTTTGGGACTTAGAAAAAATGTTGAGTTTTTTTGAAACAATCCCTATCTACTCTATTGCGCTTCGCCAGGTCTGAGGTGGCGAAGGAAGTCTAGCGTAAAAGGTAGCGTTCGCTACACTGCGCAAGTTAGTGAATTTGCGTAGTTTCGTCGCTAGCGAAGATTCGCCTGGCGTAAGGTTGCAAAGTAACACTAGCGAAACGACGCCAGCGTTCGTTAGTGAATTTGCGCAGTAGCGAAAATGGCCAATGCTAGCGAATTAACGCTAGCGTTCGGCGCTTCGCGCTTTAGTGAATTTGCCCCTCTGTTTTAGTGAAAGGCTTTGCTAAATAGCAAAACACAGGAAATAGCAAAAACACAGATATTCTTAAACGTGTTTATTTTTTTTTTAGAGATTTGAAAATGATTTGTAGTAATGGCAAAATGACAATTTTTAAAATGCATTCTGGGTGATTTTGTCTTTTCAAAAGTAATTTAGAATGTGAGACCCAGAGAAGCATTGTGGATTCCTTAAGGCTGAGGGCACATGGAGTATTGGCTCTGCTGCTCTCAGTCTGTGTTGTTTTTTTTGCAGATTAAGAGAAGTGGATCCTTTCCCTTCCACAACCCTATTGATCTGCACTGAAAATTACAGTTTCCACTTGAGTGCAGGTACATGGAGTGGAGATTTTCCCAAAATGCCTGCTTTTACATTTTCATGTCGACCTATACTCTGCATACCTGCATTTAAGTTGGTACAGATAAATGCAGATATACAGAGCTAGGGAAGGGAGCAGATCTGCTTCTCTCAGTGTGGAAAAAAACCACAGGCTTAGAGCAGCAGTGCCAACTCTTTGTGTGCTCTCAGCCCTAGGCAGTAAATAGAGAGAAGGTGGGTTAACTGTAATATCTGTTATACTACACTTAATTTAGTTTGTCATTTATTTACTTTAACTCACACCTATATTCTTACCTACTTATACCCATACCGACACATATATACACTTTCCAAGAGTGCACCTATACATATAATTTTACTTTGCCTTCACTATTTTTGCATCCTTACATTTTTTTTAAAAACGTGGGCATTGGTTTGGGCAATCACTCTCTCTTAAAAGCCGCAAGTCAGCGGCGGGGGAGGATTTAGCCTTCAGCCTGAAACCAAGGTTCAGCAGACTTTTACTTCAATTAATGCTACTATGCAGAGAGGCACTAGATCCTTTATACTATGACCAGAGGTAACAAGTTAGGGACCACGGTGTGGGGTTTACCTTGACGTGGTATGGTGGCTTATCGACTTTATGATCATAACTTTGTAACAAAAAACCCCTGTTTTGTAAACATATGCACTTGCATTTATACTGAATTATTTGTGAAACAGGAGACCAGGGAATGTGCATTGTAAAATAGCACTTCCCTTATACTTTAATTTAGCCTTTTGAGTGCTCCCACAACCGCTATTATTGTATACTGGGTTATCTGTAAGACTCCGTAATACCAGACCAACAACTTTGTCAGCAGATGTTGCAAACATTTTTGGATTGAGCTGAATACCAAATCCTCCAGAAAACATTTCCTCGAATTTCAAACTGAACCCAAACTATAATTTGCAAATCAAATATGAGCAAAATAAAAAAAATGGCACCATCTGTAAACAATATATCACAGAGCATGACATGACATTTATCAACGTGTGAAAGAGCTCACAGGAAAAAACTCACCCACATATTCATTCATTTATATTCATATATTCATTTGAAGGGATTTTTTGAAGCATATTTATCAATGTGTGAAAGTTACATTTCACCATTTGATAACTATTCTAAAACAGCATATGAATATGAGGAGTAGGTGAGTTTTTCTATAGTAAGCTCTAATGTCACAGCCCCAAAGGTCAGGAATGTGCTAACCAAATAATAGCACAAAGCAAATCCTGCAAAACGGACCTGTGATTTAGGCCAATCCAACACAGAATTCTGGAATTGGAGCATCCATAATCAATATTAAATTGAAGATTACATTTGTATTTGCAGAATGCTGCAATTTGTTAATTCAGATAAAATACCTAATATAGTTAATGTATGCATGACCTTTTCTCTGAAAATGGTTAATCATTTATTTTCAGCAGTGATTAAATGCGATGGCTGTTAAAGAGATCAGAGATTAAAAAACAACAGACCTTTTTGATCTTTCTTCACTATGCCATGCAGCATTGTCAACACTTTTACGAGCTCAGCAACCTGTAAGGGAATGTAGTCAAAGAATTTTATAATAGTTTTAACTTACCAGCAATCCCATAGATATAACGTAATGTTTTGGAAGTATTAATCCTAACCTCTACTATGACTTATGGAGATTCTGGAGATGCCCCCCCACAGAAACTCCCTGCCAATTCACAGTGCATCCTCTGTGCTGCTACCATAGGTTATGGACTAATTTATAATATACTGTATATACAGAATATAGAAGTCAAAATTCAAGGCTTATTAGTCATTAATTCACATTCACCTTACATGGCATTTTATAAACCAGTGCAATTTCCATCAGAATTTAATAATTAGCCTTGTGGCATCAGCTCATTTTCTGCTTGATGGTTTCCAATGAGCCCTAAGCTTAGTTGAGTCTGTGCAGTGTCTGTGAAGGTTTTTAGTAATCTAGGTCTTGATATACAGTATATAATAGTGATAAGTCTAAGGCAACTGGACGTGCTAAGTAATCATGCAATTGTTTCATCACATCTTTTCCAAGGCGATTTGACAATAATTAACACGTCCAGTCACATAACTTGAAAAAATGCCATCTACTAATAAAAATCAAGGCACGATTGTGACTGGTTCCAATGCTGGGGCTAGCCAGCCGGGTGCCCTAGGCAACCTAGCCAATCTTGTCCCCTGCTCCACGCATGTAAGGTGATGGTGTACACACAATGCAGTGAGGGACAAGTGTCAGTGCATGCCTAGTTCTCCCATTCCCACCATTGATCCCTAGGCATGTGCCTTTTCTGCCTACCCCTAGTTCCAGCAATGACTTGATCACACTTTCACAACACTGAATCTCTTTTATTTAATATAGAACCACTGTGATTGGATGTGATAAATGTATTAGCTTGCAGCCACGTGGATGTGTGCTGAAACATTTTCAAGATTACTCAGCAAGTCCAGTTGCTTTAAGGTGGCCATACATGGGCTGATAAAAGCTGCTGACAGACCAAGTCGGCAGCTTATTGTCCAGCTCTGATGGGCTTCCCGGCCGAAAATCAGCAAAATGTCGATTGGGCTGGTTTAAAAACCCCATTGAATCGAGGACTGCATCTGTTTGATGTGGTCCTTGCATCCACCGCCTGCATTCCAGCATTGTGATCCAATTGTTAGGCCCTAGGGCCCATGATTGGATCAGCCGAATATTTCCCACCTTAAGGTGGGCATATCGGGGATAGATACACTTGTTTGGCAAGGTTGCCAAACGAGTGGCTCTTTGCATGTATGGCCACCTTTATCCTTATCTTTACTAGGTACATAAGCAAAGGTGCAAAGCCAAATATAAATTCATATAGAATTATAAGCTATAAACTAAAGAAAGCAGCCAAGGATAGCTGATCCACAAGAAAGTGTAGCGCAACATGAAAAAGAAACTGTAAGACAGTTATAGCACCATAAAACTTGTGTAGAGCAAAGTACGGTAGATAATTAATCAGTTGTCAGGAAGAGTTTCTGCACTAACTGTGACTGTAAGTTTATTATTTTCGTCACTGAGGATGTACTTCATTCATTAGTTGAAAAAACTTCTAGTGCTACCAACTGTGTGCCTGTGATCCAGCTTTACTCATCATTGATATTCAATGATCCAAAAGGACTTGTGAGCAGATTAAGTTTAAGGTAAAGTGTAATTTCAAATGTTATAATGGTATAGAAATGTGATTAAATAGTTTATATACAAGTTATCATTGTATGTTTATTTTATTATCACATTTTGTAAAGATATGTTAAGGTTAAAAAAATATTAAAAACACAAATTTTGTAAGCACGTTTAGATAAAAATTATTAGATTTCTTTGTGCGCAAAAATAAATATAGACTTTATATATCATTTAATATTTGCATTGCCTTTTACATTTTTATATAAAGGTAGATATCTATTTTAAAATACACTGCCTTTTGAAGGTCGTGCTGCACAAAATCTACATTTTATCTTCTTTAGCAATAAACAGTTTAGAAATTATTCACTTGCACTTAAGACCAAGACTAACTTTTAAAATTAACAAATAGGAAATATGCAATACAAAATATACCCCAGTACTTATAAAGTGTTGTGAATATTTGTACTGAAAGACTGGACAGACATTTTCCATGCAGAGGAAAGCCTTAAATGCACACTATCATGCTTTTGCTAGAAATTTCTTAGCAAATTGTTTTGGTGTTTGTTTTTTCAGTTATGTCCTAGCATTTTTCCTGGTGACTTTTTGTTTTACAAAGTCTCAGACAGTGAAATATTTGTATAAAATGTTGTGTGGTGAGTTTGCTGTTGTATTAACCCTTTGCCTGCCAAACATGAATTTATCTCAATATTATCTGAAAAAAACTCAGACCAAATCCATACAGGTTTTTTCTCTGTATTTATCAATACACTTTCTGAAAATTTTGTTTGTGGGAAATTATCTGAATTTTAAGAATATTTTGGAATTTCCACCAAAAACTCAGATTTTTGTCAGATGTTTGCCCGAAAAATTGCATGAAACCCAGCGCAAGTCAAAAAAAATCTTTGGGACTTCTCCCATTGAGGGGAACCTCGGCCGGTCTGAGATGACGGATTTTTGGATTGGGACTTTTTCCATCCTCGGGGTAATAAATAAATTCCAAAAATTTGTATTTTTTTTAAATTCCGATTTTATACTAAAAACACACAAATTTTTCTGATTTTCTGTATTCGGAGTTTAGTAAATAACACCCTTAATGTACTGTCAAAGTACATATCTGTTTTTTTTGGCAGATCATATATATCAAAGTGTGAAATTAGAGGTAGTGACAGAAAAATTCACCCAGCTAATAAATTGTATTTACTATAACAAACAGTTTGTTACAGTTTATACAGGAGCAGTGACCAGCTCCATGTTGTAGCTCCCACCCTAACCAGCTATAGTAAGGTGATCCCACTGGTGGCTAATAAAAGGGCAACCAAGTTTGGGAGTTTTACTTTGAAAGCAGCAAGTAAGTAGCAGGTAAAACTTAGTCCTATTGTAAAATGTATAATGAAGTAATAGAATTCTTAATAAATCAGATGCAATTTGCGTGTAGGACTGGCCAGATATGGGATGACTTTGACGTAGTTGGCCAGCTTAAATATATTGCAATATATGGACAAACAATCCCTGTTTTGTTTAAAGGGTCAGGCATTTTTTAGAAGCTGTATGCACAAAATGTCTCAATGTCTAAAATATATTGATAATGATTGAGTGCAGAGGACCTCTTGTATTTGTCCATATGATAAATTTTATTTATCAAATGGTGAACTCTAACTTTTCATCCATTGATAAATACACTTCTAGAAATCCCATAGGAATGAACAGAAATGGTTTAATTTTAATGTGGCAAAATCTGATCTCATGTTTTGATAAATCTGCCCCCATGTGTCTGCAACACAAATTTTTATATACCGCTTAAAAACTTATAAAAACTTGTTTTGTACATATTTACAGACTCACATACTCCTTTTGTTTTCTTACCATACCATGTGTTATTCTTGCCATGAAACAGTTCACAGTGTGAATTATTTTATTGATTTGCATTGTTTCATATGATTTTTAGTGAATATATTGCATTGTTATTCCGTTATTATTGTTCATAATTTGCATTTTAGTAGTTTGAAGTAAAAAGACATATTTAACCATTTTGGATTCATGAGACTGTGTACTTTACAAAAATATATGGTTTTACATATGCACTAAATGCGCTGCAAATTTATGATTATGTAATAAAAAACTCTCAGTAAGTAAAAAAACAGTGGCATGGTACAAATAATCATTAATATAATGATCCCAATTTAATTAAATTGAAAAAATGCATATGATGCACTTGAATCAAACAGCTTATTTCTAAATTAATTTTCAAATTCCTCAAAGACCATAGTGAATTTTTCTTAAGTTCATGCTCCATGCCATTCTGACTCAGCTAGAAAGTAATGAAACCACTCTGGTTTTGTATCATCTCAATACACATAAATAAATGTGCTCTCAAGTATAATGGAAAGGAAAGATATTATATTCATTTTTCAGATTTTTAGAGCATACCAAGAAAATTACGTTGGCTATATCTTGTATATTCAACATGATACGATCTTATTTACCCCCAAACAAAATAAAGAATATTCTACAATAACATACACAATGCTACATGATCTAAGGCTTCCTGTATAATTTTTTGCTTTAAAGAATATAAGTATAGTAGTATAAAACAATTACCTATGATATGAATGAGAACATGTGACATTCTTTGTGAGAACAGTGCAATTGAATTGTGCACATGAATTGATATCTAATGCCATTATGATCACTAAATGGTGAAAGTGATGCCATTTCAGCAGAAATGTTGGGGAAAGCTGGGGAGACAAATGGACCACTGTGTTGGGGACAAACTGGGTAAAAATCTTGTTGTTTGGTTTACCGTGTATGACCTGAAATTCTGTTAAAAACACTTTATTATAATTAAAAGAAATGGGATTCAAGAGTATATTGCAAATATTATGCCGCATATTTATCAAGGGTTAAATTAAGAGTTTATGGGAGTTTATAAAAACTCCCATAAACTCCCATAAACCCGAAACTGAAAAAAAAAAAAGACCAATTGAGATTCATTAAAAAATTTGAATTTTTAAAATTCGAGTGAATAGGATCGACCTGCAAACTCGAATTAAATTCAAATTCGATTTGAGTTTTTTTCACCAGAAAAAAAAATTTGATTTTTAAAAGTCCACCAAACAACTCCAAATTGATTGTAGGAAGTCCCCCATAGGCTAAACCACAAATTTGGCAAGTTTTTGGCTTAGAATGAATATCTGGTTTGGCTTTGGATCATTGTCAGTACAGTGATAAATCTGCAGTATTGTCCTAAATATTTTTCTATATTTGGAGTAAAGTGACCCTGACACCTGTGATCAATTGGAACCATGTTGTAGCTCCTTGAAAGTTGCCTGTATCTTGTGATATTATTTATTTTTTGCTTGTAGCAGGGTCTTATCTTTAATGTCAGATATAGGGGAAGTTCTCTCCGCTTTTAATCAATTTGCTGGTTCAGTAAAGGAATTTCTGGGGTATGTGTCTAGTCTCCATCTAGATGCTCCATGGCTGTGGATGGTGCTGTGAAAGAAATAATATAGTTTGTGAATGAGCTTCCATCTCTCTGACAGCTGCTCCAACATGAATTAGAATCAGGAAAAGATACATTTAATTAATTCAATTAAACACAGAAGGAAAATGAAATATCTTTAAAATGCTAGTTAATAAAACTGTCAGTACAGTGCCCCTGTAAGCAAAAAAAATATATATTTTTTAAAATATGGGACTCATTATCAAAGGCATGCAAATTGGTTGATGAGAACAGGCATTTTGCACTTTTATTTTGTGTTTGTTTGCACAACTGAGGAACCAGCTAATAGGCCAAAATCAAATATTTAAGTGCTCAGGAGGCTGTTCTGCAAATTAACAGTTCACCAGAGGTAAACTCTGTAAAATGAAATCAGCCTGTAGTACACACTTCTATGTTCTCACTTTTAAATAATGTGTATTTATTTTGTATAAATTATAGTGGTTCTACAGTCTCCTAAACAATTAGTAGCACATTGTAGTAACTACTATTACATACAAAAGTCTAAGTAGAGGGATACATGTATTTATGCCTCAAGACTTTCTCGCAGTCAGCTGTTAATGTTGATACCCTTGACCTCTTACATCAGTAGGTAATGTTGGTAACTAGAATATGTTATCACTTACTTTCACAGAAAGGCATTTGTTGCTGGCTCCCTACCCAAAATCCTCCCCACCGTAGTAAATGTAAGCATTGGATGGTGAAGGGACAGGGAAAAGTGAGGATGCATGGGGAAGTGTGTTTTAATGCATCTCACTCTCCCCAAGGGTCCCCAAAATTGTGGGGTCTACTTTGTAGTAGATATGCCATTGCTTAAAGTTTACATTTATTTGTATTAAATCACATAAATATCTTCCTGTCAGTACATTATCATTCCTAACTTTGTGAAGGCTACTTTTGCAAGGAGCAACTTAAAATAGAAATGCCTAATTTCAAATGGCTTACTTTCAATGTAACTGATTGCAGAATTTCAGAGAAGGTTTTTATAAAAGGGCAAGTAAGTATACACATCATATTTGCTTATGTGAAAACTGGCAAGTTTATAGAGGTTCTGCCTAAATATTCGGAAAGGTTTTTTTTACAGTGAGAGCTGTGAAGATGTGGAATTCTTTCCCTGAATCAGTTGTACGGGCTGATACATTAGATAGCTTTAAGAAGGGGTTGGATGGCTTTTTAGCAAGTGAGGGAATACAGGGTTATGGGAGATAGCTCATAGTACAAGTTGATCCGGGGACTAGTCCGATTGCCATTTTGGAGTCAGGAAGGAATTTTCTCCCCCTCTGAGGTAAAGGTTTTTTTTTGCCTTCCTCTGGATCAACTGGCAGTTAGGCAGGTTAAAAAAAAGTTAAAAGGTTGAACTTGATGGACGTGTGTCTTTTTTCAACCTAACTTACTATGTACTATGCACTATGTACTATGTACAGCTAAAAAGTACATTTGGTGGTTCAATAATACTATCTTAAATGGAGTGAATTACTAGCAACGTAAACAGTGTAATTAAATAAAAGCACACCATAACAAATCATGACATAAACAAGAGTATGAACAAATCTCAGGACCTGATGGAATACATCCTCCAGTACTTAGATAATTTATTTCTGTTTTAGTGCAAACTCTGTTTCAGTTGGTATAATACTAAAGCATGAGAGGAAATCTGATATAGTTCCAGCATTTAAAAAGACATTATAATCTCAACCTAGCAATTAAGTCTATACATTTAATATCTGTGGTTGGCAAATTATTTGAAGGTTTCTTTAAGGACCAGTAACATCAACATTTTAAAAAAAAAAAAAATTGTTAGTATACATCAAAAAATAAACACCAAGACAAATAAAACTTTAAAATAGCAAAGCCTTTATTAAGAAATAACTTAAACAACCGAAACTCCACTTCCGTTCCTGTTCAGAAAAGGCGACAGGGTGACCATCCATTGTGCAGCGCTGGATTCCTCCCTGGTTCTCTCTCATGGTGTACTGACAGCATGTGAAGCGGCTGCTGGTAGCGCTATATCATACACATCACCCCGGCTTCTGTGTAACTACCCGTTCCCGAGTACAGAGTCTCTGCAGGGAAAGAGGGCACCGGGCTGCTGCTACTTTCAGTGGCAATAATCCCACTGAAAGACACGGGGCAGCTGAAGGATCTAAGTGCTGGCTCGGGTTCTCCATGCTCTTCAGGGAGTCGCCCTCTACATTGCCCAGCTATACAGGCTTGCCAGATCCCTGATGCTCACAAGCTGTAGGGATCACATGTGGAATCCATTTGACTCCTGCCAGGCACAAGAAGCCGGACAATTCTGCTGTCTCATACCGGACCTATACCCCCCTCTCTCCAAGCTTCTTGTCACTCAGTAATATATACACTGTCCCTCCTTCGCCGCACACAATCAGTACACCATGAGAGAGAGCCAGGGAGGAGAAAGCCAGCACAACACAATGGATGGTCGCCCTGTTGCCTTTTCTGAACAGGAACGGAAGTGGAGTTTTGGTAAGTTATTTCTTAATAAAGGCTTTGCTATTTTAAAGTTTTATTTGTCTTGGTGTTTATTTTTTGATGTATACTAACGAAAACGTATAAAACGTTTTTTTTTTATTTTACTGGTTCTTTAAAGGACCATTTAAAGGAACAGAAAAACCAAAAAATTAAAGTCTATTGAAATAATTGAAATATAATGTACTGTTACCCTGCACTAGTAAAACTGGTGTGTTTGGTTCAGAAATGCTACTATAGTTTATATAAACAAACTGCTGTGTAGCAATGGGAGCAGCCATTCAAGGCTGAGGTTAATAACAGATAACAGATGCGCACTGTAGAATGCCTTTGTATTCTATTATAGAGCTAATCTGTTATCTACTAAGTATCCTGTGCCTTTTCTCCTTTTTCAGCTTTGAATGCCTGCCCCATGACTACACAGCAGCTTGTTTACATAAACTATAGTAGAGTTTTTGAAACAAACATGTCAGTTTTACCTATGTAGGGCAACAGAACATTACATTTTAATCACTTAAATTACTTAATTACTTTAAAGACCTTTCTTTTTTGGTGTTACTGTTTCTTTAAGATTATGTTCTGGAGAATGATAAATGATTTTATGAAGGATAGATTATGGCTTTATGAAGTAGTAAATAAGAAGGATGACAGCGGTCTGAGTAGGTGGAATTTGCCAAAATTTTGCTGAAAGGTTCAGTATTAGGTCCACTTTTATTTATTCTTTATTTAACTTGGAGGAGTGCATTGAAAGCAATATAGCTGTTAACTGATAACACACTTATGTAAGCCAATTAAATCCAACCAGGATGTATCATCATTGCAGGGGGGATTTGAACAAACTGGGAATCCACACTTCTAAATGGCAGGTAAGATTAAATGTTGATAAATGTATGGGGGATCATTCATGGGGTTTAATGGGGTCCCAGAATTCAAAGCAATGTACATTTGTGAACACAGCCACTGTAACCATAGAACAGCCATTGCTGATTTAAGATGAAAAAGTATTTATTTGGTAATTTCTAGTGATGGGCGAATTGTGTCCGGTTTTGCTTCGCCATGAAATTCGCGAATTTGCCGCAAAGTTCACAAAACCGGTGAAAAATTTGCAAAATGCAAATTTTGACACCAGCGATGTTGAAGTTGACGCCGGCGCCAATTAAAGTCAATGGACGTCCGTTAATCATCACTGGTATCTAAATTGTCACTGGCAGTGAAACCAACAGGCAGTGAATTCGAGCCTAGCTAATAAATTCACCCATCACTAGTCATTTCTATATGTGGAAAAATATTGTATATCAAGTCAAGTGGATTTTATTGTCATTTCAGCCATATAAAGTAATACAGTACATAGTAGAAAAAAAATAACGTTCTTCCAGAACCCATGGTGCTACACATAAGACTATATTTGGTACATCAAGTGTGAGTTATTGAGGTGAACAACCCTAACAGGTACACGGTCCTGCTGGGCACGGTAGACATAAATTTGTGTAAAGTATTTCAGAGGTTTATGCAGTTCCTTATGAATATATTCAGTTCAGTCCTTGGGAGTTGAGATGCCTGATGGCTTGTGGAAAAAAGCTGGAAGTCAGGTACAATAATATTGCACCAGACCAAAAATCTCCTACTATAACTCAACAAATTAAACTTGATTGACAGGCAGTTTCACTGATTATAGTGCATTAGTAGATTCCCCAGGAAAATTACCAGGATGGTGGAATTTTTTCAAAATAAAATGGCTTTCACGCCCTGGGTTCTATGCCCAGTAGTTCATACTTTGTAAGATCCAAGGTGTGATCTATATTACCTGTGCATAATGTTTAACTATCGTTTGCTTATTCTTTTGGATAACTTACCATGAAATTCTAGACCTCTCTGCTTCTGCTTACAACTTCATCCTGATGGCTTTGAGGCAAATCTATTGAAAGAGATTGCTCTATCCTGTACAGCACATAATGGTGCTATAACATCCTGCCTGGAGTTGAACCGGGACCTGGTGTTCCGACTCTGTCTGCATTGCCACTGCTCTATGTGAGCAAACAGCTAAGATCCTGCAGCAGGTCAGGTACCCACGGGTTGCAGGCAGAAGTTTTGGGAGCGGGTATAGACGTGGGTCGGCGGTTCTCCAGATTTGTCGGTTTGTCGGTTGCGGGTCTTCTCAATAGCGAGTTTTACTCCTATTCTTCTGATCACGCCTACTTACAATAATGTCACTTCCATTTTACAATGACAGCACTTCATATTTTACTCCTTTTTTTCTGATCACGCCAAATTCTAATGATGTCATTTCCGGTTTACAATGACAGCACTTCCTGTTTCTTGATGGTCAGCGGTCGCGGATCGGGTTGTGGACAAGGTACTTGCGGGTCGGTAGTGGGTCTAAGCAAGTAAGTATGTGGGTTGCAGTTCCGGGTTGCAGGTCGCGGGTCGGGTTCAGGTTTAACACTGCTACACTCCTATGGCTATGCTTGCAAATTGCAAATAGGCATGGCTTGTTTCACCTGTTGCCAATCTGGCCACAGGTGATCAGTGTAAGCTATTACTCTGGCTATAAAACCCCTTTACCCTGCACTTTCTCATTGTCCAACGTAGGTCTATTTACATTTTCCTGGGGTGCGTTTCAAGCTAATAGCTGACCTTCCTTAGTTTGCTGTTTGTCCTGACCCATGCCTTTTTCTGCTCATTCCCTCTGATCACAATTTTGTACTGCGCTACTGGTGTGTTTGACCCTCACCTGTGACCTCGACTACACTTCTGCTTCCTGATTTGGTAATGTATTGTCTGTTTGGTATTGACCCAGCCTGTCCCTTGACCACACTCCTTGTTTCCCATCCTTCCTGTATAGGTTATGGTTCCCTTGCCTGCTTAGAGCTCTCCCCTTGGTCCTCTCACTATAAGACCTGGCAAATAGCGGCAGGTTCCTCCCGATGCGAAAGGTGGTTGTTGGTGAGCAGAGACAGGGACCTTTGGGTTTGTTCTGGGTTTTGGGATACCATACATTACACATACTTGATTAAGCTAAAACAACCTACAAAAGGGATAATTTAGAAAAATCCTTACTGAATAGTTGCACAAAAGAGTTTATAATATGTCAGACAAAACAGTTACACATCGAGGACTTTAATTAAAGACTATCAATTGTTCCAATAAATATTTGACCTCCTTAATGAATGATCATTTCCTCTCATAGATCAAGACAGATGGATATGTCTACCTATGGGAACAGCCAGTATCTCCTGGCCAGACCAATTTACACTCAACCAACTTTTGAGAAGCTGAACATGGAGAAAACACCAAAAAAAAATACTCGCAAACCTTTCAAAAATAGGTTACAGAAAACCTTCAGGTAAGCTTATCTTCACTAGCTTACTTTAAAACACATTTAATTAAGCAATATGAGGAACAGCCACAGAGCAGTCTTCAATATTAATAGGTGTATTTAGACTGAAATAAGTCTAAACACAGCAATTATTCTATTAAATCTCTTAGTTTCTAACTATACCTAATTGCAGGTGCATTGTGCTTTTAAAGAGTCAGTAACACCAAAAGGTGAATATAGGTGTAGAGTAGTTCTACCTATCCACTCCCTTAAAATTAAAATAATTATCTAAAATGCCCTGTTTGTGTGTACACAAAAATGATTATCCTGTAAGGAACAGTCGCTGCCTATTTAGTAAAGGTTAATCTTAATGTTTCCTGCCGTTCTGTCTATGCCTTATTTTTTTTTCCCCCAGCTTGCAGTGTAGCCACATTAGTGCTTGGCTAGCTTTGTATCCCAGCCACTTACCAGTGCTTCCAGAATAAAAAAAAATATAATCCACAAAATCTCTGTGCCACCACTTAAGATGGCCATAGACGCAAAGATCCGATCGTACGAATCCTCGATTCGTACGATTTTCGCACTGTGTGTGGAGAGTCCCGATATTTCTCGTCCCATGGAGATCGGTCATTGGACGATACACCAGGTTAAAAGATTTCTGTCGGCTGCATGTATTGCCAATTTGACGATTTTCAGTGGGAGACTGTCACCAGCTTTGTCAGACATAACTTTCGTACGATTGCTGTAGGGGCAGAACATCGGCTGATCTGTTCTTTTACTTATTTATTTGATTTGAAAGGTTAGTGGGTCTGGAGATGGGGAATTCCAATTGTTCGAGGATTCTAACAATCGCATCTTTGCGTCTATTGTCTATGCTTTAGACCCTCCCAACCCTCCGCCACGGATTTTCATAGGAAATCTGGTGACGGAGCTGAGGGGGTGATGGGTAGGGGGTCGGAGCAAGAATGTGGCGAATGACGTCAGCGAGCACGACGTAAGGGTTGTGTTTAGGTCCGATGCCTAGGGCAGCATCTGACCTAAATACAGCCCTGCATACAAAGATGTCTGAATACAAAGAGTTCTGAATACAAAGACTGGGCTATATTCAGGTTATGCTGGTTGTATCTGAGCTGTATGAAAGATGGAAAGATGAACAGATTAAAGATGCAATGTAAAAAAGTCAAAATATGTTAATTCATATTGCTTACTATTGCGTATATACTGTATATATACACACAAACATATTTCTATAGATGTTATTTTTTTTATCTGACAGCTGTACATCTACAAAGGCTGTTCATATGGTCAAGAAATATATCCCTGTGCTGAACTGGCTGCCAAAATACAGCTGGAAGTCATTGTTTGTGCACGATTTGATTTCAGGAGTCAGCACAGGGATGGTTGGTACCCTACAAGGTGAGGCTGAAAATTATGATGAATTCTTTAGAAACCCTGGGTCTGTTCTGACTGGAAAATACCCACTTGAGAAAAGATGTTCAGAAAGTAAAGTCCTATTTTGTAGCAGTAGCAATGATAGGAAGTACTGCTTTAGTATTTTGAATGTCTGTAATAAAACAACCTGTCCTCCACTCACCCAGTTATATGAATGATAGGTACATGCTTTGCTCTCCATTCTACAGGTGGTAGAGGCTTCTATATTTATTCTGGCAATCAGAATGTAGTTTTCACCCTTCCCATAAATAGACAACCAGTTAGGCAGGTTTCACAAAAAGGTTGAACTCCGTGGGGCTTATTTATCAACACTGGGCAAATTTGCCCATGGGCAGTTCCCTATAGAAACCAATCAGTGATTAGCTTTTTAAAGCCAGCTGCAAGTAGAACAATGAATGCAGCAGTTTGATTTGCCCAGTGTTGATAAATGACCCCCCGTGTGTTTTCTTTCAAACTGATCTACTATGTTAATATGTTATGTTACATTCTCTTTTACATAAAAATTATATTTACCTAAATAATATTTTTTAGACTAAAGTCACAGGAGTGTTTTTATAGATGTAATCAAGTGGAAACATGTCAAAATGAACAGCCTGTTTACCAAAAAATTCCTTCTACTGAACATAAAGGGGCTGATTTACTAACGATTGACAATAATAGATATGCAATCCATAAAAAATGTGAGAGACATTAAAATCTCGATCACATGTAATTACACTTAACATTCTATTCATCTGAACTTTCGATTTAGGGATGAGGTTCATAATTTTTCCACCCAGTACTTGCACTTTGCACACTGCTTAGTAAAATGTCTGTTCATCTGAACATTCCAAATGACTAAACACTCATTTTCCTAGATATTGAATTTCTCTGAACATTCCATTGATACATACATCCAATTTACCTTAACATCCAATCCATTTATATGTTATATTCTGTTTGTCTAACAATTAGATTTTCCATTGATCATCACAAATGTTATTAAGTTATTTATTTTATTTACAGCAGGTTTTTTTCTTCACAACATTAGGCAGCTCTCACAACCACACAACATATGCATTGGCTCCCCCAATCTGTTTGCACATAGGCCTTTGTCCAGACTGAGTTATAGAACTCACTCGTGTTTTCTTACAATTATTACACCAAACCGAAATATAATAAATCTGCCCCTAAGAGTTTCTAGATCACATATTATTTTCATATATTGTTTCAGGTCTGGCGTTTGCGTTACTTGCTGAAGTTCCAGTAGGATATGGAATTTATTCTTCTTTTTTTCCAATTCTGACATATTTTTTCCTGGGAACTTCTAAACATATTTCAGTTGGTAAGTCCTGCAGCACAGCAATAAAGTATATGCCTCCAAGTTATTTCTAAAAAATGCAAACCACTGCTGATATGATGGGGTGGAATGCTGCCACCCACTAGAGGATTATTGCAATGATCCTGCAGACTTGGGTCCAGCCCACGCAACAATAGTACCTACTACTCTTGCACATGCCGTTATGCAGTAGTTGGTCCAGTTACTCACAGCAAACAATAATGTATTTGTTTTTATAAATTGAACAGTTCCACACCAGTAACAGATCATTTCTGATTACTGACATTAAGGTATAACACAGTATATCATAGGTGGTAAAGCATGTCTGCATCACATTCCCCATTATGTACATTCTGCTGCATTACTAGAGGAAGCAAAAAGACTGAACGTCCTTTTCTGCATTATATGTGTTCGTATACAGATAAATACATATATATGAAGATAAAGCGATTTGTATTTTGTTTTTAGTAGATGTCCTATTGGCTGTTTATTCCATTCTTCATGGATGTATTCTTGCTGCCTGTCCTATCTGTTGAAAGAAAGTTTTTCTAAATCCCCTATTAGTCATGTATTATTGAAGGAAGACAACCCCAGGTGGAAAGAGATAAATATAAAGTGAAATAATAGAATAAATATAGTCAACAAACAACAATTATGGTACCCCCTTATATATTTGGTGGTGCACCTTTTCTATAAAATTAGCTAGATAAATAAGAACAAGTAGGGGCATATTGGGCACTCAAAACATCTAGGGGCCGATTCACTATGGGTCGAATATTGAGGGTTAATTAACCCTCGATATTTGACTAGGAATTAAAATCCTTCGACTTCGAATATCGAAGTCGAAGGATTTAGCACAGATAGTTCGATCCAACGATCGAAGGATAATTCCTTCGATCAAACGATAAAATCCTTCGAATCGAACGATTCAAAGGATTTTAATCCAACGATCGAAGGAATATCCTTCGATCAAAAAAAGTTAGCCAAGCCTATGGGGACTTCGGTAGGTTTTAGATGGCGAACTAGGGGGTCGAAGTTTTTTTTAAAGAGACAGTACTTCGACTATCCAATGGTCGAATAGTCGAACGATTTTTACTTCGAATAGTTCGATTCGAAGTTGTAGTCGAACGTCGAAGTAGCCCATTCGATGGTCGAAAGTAGCCCAAAAAAAACTTCGAAATTCTAAGTTTTTTACCTTCGAATCCTTCACTCGAAGTTAGTGAATCGGCCCCCTAGTGTCTCTGCCAATAGTAGAAAGCTAATTTCTATTGTTAGGTATGTACAAACCTATGGTGAAATACACAAGTAGGTTACAAAACTTCTTGCAAAAACATGCTATTGGGAAGAAGTGGCTGTATAATATTGTGAAGAACACATGGGCAGATTAATCAAAGTATAATATTAGAGCTTATCACAGAAAACCCAACCCACTTTCTAGTCATTCCTATAGGATTTGTAGAGGCATAATATCAATGGGTGAAATAGAGTTCATCATATGATAAATAGGATTGAATAGAAAGTGGGTGAGTTTTTCTTTAATGAGCTCTAATTTCATACTTTGATGGCTCTGCTCCATGTGTTCTTCACAATATTATACAGACACATTTCTACCAATATATATTTTTTAACAAGAGTTTTCTCTGCTGAGCTCTATTTACATACTTTGATGAATCTGCCCCATGTGTTCTTCACAATATTATACAGATATATTTCTACTTATGTATATTTTTTAACCAGAAATGCTTCATTAAAGTATTCACATATGGAATAGTTACAATTAATGTGAGAATTTGTATAACTTTTACCTTGATGTTAATTATACTTTTGGTAACTTCTGACGTCAATCTGCAATAAAGAACAAACTTTGGATCTCTTTCATGCTGGTGTGTGCTGTTGTATTTATGACCCTGTATTTTTTTGCTTTGTATTATCAACTTTGGATAGGAAGAAGGAGTGGGGGAGGACAGGAGTGGTCCTTGGTTACTTACTTTAGTTATATAGTAGTTCCATGGTTGCCATATCTCATTGTGGGTGTCCTTTTTGTTTTCTAGAGTAGAAGCCATTTTCTCTTTGTTCATTGAGAGATAGTTAGTTTCTGTCTAAATAATTTTGAGTAGTTTCTGTCTACAGTATATTCTGTTTATATCATTATCAGCTTTTTAAGTTGTACGATAGTCTCATTTATTTGTTTCCATGTCACTGGAATATGTGGATATGAGGGAGACTTCTAGTTGATGTTGTTGACTTTATAAGCTGTTCTGTTTGGTTTCTCTTCTTTGTTTTATTTGCTTAGTTATTTAAATTAGCTCTCCTTTGAGTGCTGCTTCATGTGCTAGCCATAGAGTTTCAAGATTCATTTATTGTGGAAGTAGTCTTCAAGATGCTGCTCCATACGTTTCTTGTGTTATGGGTTATCTATTATTGAGCCTGCCACAGTGAAAGTTTTAGTGCTTTATAACAAGCTGAGCCTTGGACATCTAGACAATCCCCCTCCTTTGGGGCATTGCTTTTATTATTTACACATTTACATTTAGAAAGCAGGAGTCCTTTTCAGAGCATGTTTTTGTGTGGGATATATTTTCTGAATGATTGTATGTAATAATATTTATAGTAAGTTTTCTAAATTTATTTTTTCAAGTCTCCAGCATATATATCATATGTAAGAGCTAGTACCAAGTGATAATAACTGGCAATTTGTAAACAGGTATGCTATGTAGCGCCACTACTTTTATAAACATGTTACATCATGATTTTAGTTAGATACATATTCTAAATGTTGTATCTTTTTATTATAAAGGGCCATTCCCAGTGATCAGTTTAATGGTAGGCTCTGTTGTTCTGTCCATGGCTCCAAATGAAAATTTTATTGTATACAACACCACAAATCTCAATGAAACGGAAATGATAATTGACACAGAAGCCAGGGATGCTGCTAGAGTCCTTGTATCAGGAACATTAAGTTTCTTAATTGGAATCATACAGGTAAAATTACTAAGCTTTAAATTATAAATTGTGACACTGACCTGTTTACATGATATGCCAGTTTAATTGTGCAACAGAACATATTGTCATTATAGTGGTGTGGGAAATCACCCACATGGCAGAGGAGGCAATACCTTTTCAGAAGGAGCTGGTCTGGGAATAGACTGTATGCCACAGTCACAATGATAGTTATTTATCTTAGGACCAAATACATTTTCACAAGATTTCCTTTGCTTTTTATCTGCACAAGCTCACGCTCTACTTCCTGCTTCCTGCGCAGAGAGACACTCCTATTTTCCCAGGTGGTGACTCAATATTTACAGCACCTGCATTAGTTTCCCAGACCCGATTGCTTGTAGCCTCTGTCTTTTGTCCTCATTTGCTGTGTTTCATAGAGCATTCTGGGAGAGACATACCTACTGACTACAGTTCTCCCAGTCACTGTGCTCTAGTAGTTATAAGATTATAATGTTATTGACATAATTACATTATTTTACATAAAGAGGAAACAGATCCTGCCCAATTTGCCGCCCGAGACTGCCTTCGTTTTTGCCCCCCCCGCCTCTCACCTCACATTTTTGCCGCCCCTGGCGCTGCCGCCTGAGGTGAGTGCCTCAACTCGCCTTATTGGCGGAGCGCCCCTGAGAAAAATTATGCAATAATACACTGCATAATGTACTGAATGCAATAATACCACCAAAGCGTTTCTGTAATATATTAAGGGGCAGATTTATTAAGTGTCAATTGTGAAAATTCTAATCTGAATTTTCGAATTGGTCAAAACTCTCAAATTCTAATTGTAAATTATCCAAACTTAATTTAAGTTTTAATTAAAATTAGAATTCTGAGATTTATCATACTCTGGCCCTTTTTAGAATTGGAATTAGACTATGTGCCATCTTAAACCTGCCAAATTGCTGTATAAGTCAATGGGAGAGGTCATGGGGTCAATTTGGTGATGTTTGCCGCCTTCCTGACATTCAAGTTTTTTTAATTCAATTCAAGTTCGATTTCAATTTGAGTTTTGGAATCTAATCAAATGATAACTTTTACTTGCTCGTAATAGAGTTTAAGAATTATTAATCGTATATCACATGAGCTGCTCCCAGCTTTCCACTCATTAGTCCACACCCTGAGCACAATATTAGTATTCTAGTATTTTGTTTTGGTGGAGTACATATTTAATTAGTACAGTAATAATAAATGTGCAATGTAAATTTCATGTGATTCTCTATATGATTCTGCATAGAAACATTTGTAAGATTTAACCCTTTTCTTATATAACCTTTGGTTAATGACCAAGATAGAGAGATAGATTGACAACTACAGGAAACTTATTCTGATCACCCCATCATAATAGGTTATTGCTACTGTGCTGTCAATATGCTTTAATTTAATAAGAGTAACAACGTATGACATCATTTTGAAAGAGTCTATTTTTCTGGTTTCGAAATGTGGTGAAAGGCATGCTTACAGGGTTGTTTTTTTTCTTCTCTGACTCCAGCTTGTGTTAGGAACTCTTCAGTTTGGCTTTATTGTAAGATATTTGGCAGAGCCATTAGTGCGAGGCTTCACCACAGGGGCTGCTTTCCAAGCATTCATCTCTCAAATGAAACTGATACTCAATGTTCCCACAAATACCCACAGTGGAATGTTTTCAACATTTTATGTAAGTACATGTGATTAAAATACAACATATACAACCATGTGTAACAATTTCAGTGCCTGGGACTGCCAAACATTTGCATAGCACAGTGCTTTTTTCCCGGAGGAACGATGCACACACAAGTACATATTATACAATAAAACAAGGAAGAATAGGAACAGTATCATCATAGCAAACTATACATTTCAATCACAGGTTTAGCCTTTCTTTACCTTGAAGTACCTGTTCATCAATGCAACAGCAGCCACATGTAGCTAGATAGGGGCTACCATCAAATCCTACTGAAAAGTTAATTGCAGTCTCTTTCAAAATGCAATTTCTGCATAAAAAATTACTATAGCTTTAGCCCTAAGGCAATCATCTCTGTTCCTGGAGCCATAATTTCTGAAACATAATGCATAAAGCCAGATAGCAAGTCCAATTAGCAACCTATTAAATTCAGCATTCCATAGAATGTTGCAATTGGCCATGCCTGATATAACAACCTAAAACATACAGGGCTTCAATATAATTCTAGCTATTCCAATTACCAGGCAAAATTGACAGCATACTACCTGGTGTTCTGTGATTTTACCTTACCAGGTGCTGCATTTCTACTGTTTTACCACTCTTCTTTATGTTATCTGAATAGACAATGAATGATATCTTCTCCAATATTTCTAAAACAAATGTGGCAGACCTCATTGCTGGACTTCTAACAATTTTTGTATGTGTGGCGGTCAAGGAAATTAATGAGCGGTATAAAAATGTTCTGCGCATACCCATTCCTATAGAGATAATTGTGGTAAGTTAAATGTTGACTAAGTATTATAAACATATTAAACTGTGAATTGTATGAAAAAAATGTGATTACATCTTCAAGGATTGGGTATACAATATAACAAATAACATGCTCTATGAAATCAGTTTAAATATGGTATAGCAACGGTCTACTATTTTAGTTAATGTAATAGATATTAACCATGCTGCACAGAGAGCAAACAATTCTGATTACTAGTGAATGTATATTTGTCTTTCTATTGTTCATATTATTGTATAACATGTTTCTTTTCGACTTAGTCTTTAATAGCTGCATGGATTTCATATGGAGTAGATCTGGAAAATAAATATAATGCAGGCACAGTAAAGAATATTCCAAGTGGGTATGTATAATATTGCTACTTTCTTTCAAAAGAAAAAATATATATACACATAGAGCTATTGTATCCTTTCAGCAAATGCCATCTTTTTTTATGCTGCGTGATATTTTTGGCTTCTGGGTGAGCTATAACATGCACATTATGGTCAGTGTGCAGCAATTATACCCACATTATCTAAATGAGTTCACAATTGTATTTATGTTACTTGTGTATTACAAAGATCAACAGAAAATGATTTCTCTGACATTGCTCACAGTTTTATGTTTGTAATTACAGGTTCATACCACCCATGATGCCAGATGTGAGCATGTTTCCCCAAATTATTAGCTCTGCAATTTCCATTGGAATAGTGGCATATGCTGTTGCTGTATCATTGGGAAAGGTTTTTGCCACCAAATATAACTATGCAATTGATGGAAATCAGGTGTGTTTTAATTAGTTGAACTTAGGTAGGACAACAATATGAATAGAATATAAATATGATACCTGATACTATACACCACACCCAGAATTACATGTTAGATCACTAGGGATGCGAGGTCCCATCCTATGGCTAGTTGACCTGACCTTATGGATTTGTAGTGCTTACCAGGTTTTTGTTTTAGTCGGTTGATTGGGTCAGCGTTGGTTCAATCATGTGTTGTCAACATTACTCCAACTTAATTATTATAAAAGCTTGAGTTAAAATGAAAACAAAAAAAATTTAGGTATGTGTAATCTAGAGATTTGTGGGCGCATATATAATCTAAAAAATGGCATAAACCTGGCCAATAATTTGTTATTTGCATCTAAATAATAATGAAATCTATCAAAAATGAAATATTTTAGTATAAAATATTTGTGCAAACTTCAAGCATTTTACTTATTTTCATCAGTAAGATGTTTCCACTTATTTTTCAGTTAATTATTTTTCTATAAAATAGGCTCCTTGTGTTTTATTGAAACTTTGGAAACAGGAAAAATAATTGTCTAATTTATTATAATTATATATAATTCAATATTTTAAAATGTTTTTACTGGTTCGAATTTCCATTAAAATTAGTTTTGTCAATGATATATACACTTCCATCTCTTATTCACAAAAATATAAACATATCTGCTGCATTTACATCATTCAGAATGTGTCCAATCATATAATTCACTGACTGACAGCTACATCTGAATCACCTCACATAAACTACTAATTGAAAGACTGAACCTAATTGATCTTTTTCTTATAATGGAGGCATACAATTTTTAATTTCCCTGGTAAATATAAAATAATAGATGTATGTAATCATGTATATAATAATGATACAGATATTAAAGTATTTTCACAATTTTCCAGGAATTTGTTGCATTTGGGGTCAGCAATATATTCAGTGGGTTTTTCTCTTGCTTTTGTGCCACCACTGCTTTGTCTCGAACAGCTATTCAAGAAAGTACTGGAGGTAAAACTCAGGTATGTTCTCTGCATGCTGTGTTAAACTAAAGCACTTCATTTATAGTATTATATATGATATTATATCATTCTTGATCATAAGACTATGTAAATATAGATTTTTATATTGTGATAATGCTTATTACAATAAGGGACCTATTCAAGTATCTTACCAAATTGCCATATATATCATGAAATATAACGCTTTTACATCTTATGCCTTGAGCCACCATTTTGTGATGGTCTGTGCGCTTCCTCAGAGATCATGTAACAGGAAATAACACAGGCTCTAACTGTAACAGGAAGAAGTGGGAGAGCTCTGTCCATTTATTGGCTGATGTAACCTAGCATGTTTGTGTGAAGCATATGAGAAGGGAGCTGCCTTGAGTATTCAGCTTGGCAGTTTCACTATTTACGATTACCCAATGGCACATATTACCAGAAAGTATATGTTTATGAAAATGGTTTATTTATTTATGCTTTACATATGGGCTGGCTTATGAAATACATTTTTATAGAGACATGCAATGTCCAGGGGTATAGTTTAACTGAAATAAACCATATAAATAAAAGTTAATGACGTTTTCTATGTTTTTAATACACATTATCATTTATATTTAAAACACAGTACATTTTACTAGGCACTAATGCTAAATACCACTTAACTTTTAAGCAGGGACTTCCTTTCTAGTGTGTCTTTTACAATGTGGCACTAAATCTCTGTATATTTATTACTATCAATTTGTATAATAATATATTCTCTGTCTATACTTTTCTAAATTGTAAAATTGTACACCGCTGTGTATTCTAATAGCTCTTTATACATTTATAAAGTTAGATACACAAAAGGTGATACATTTCTTCTAAAAATTAGAAGAGAGCATAGCATTTTTAGGGCATATAAGCATATACAGATGGTAGGTTTAATGGGTCAGAAAACTGCTTTCTTATGTTTCTCTTAGCCCATGACACTTAGGAGCAGATTTAATAATTTTGGGGATCACAATTTGCCACCATTCATGTTAATTGGGGCAAAGTTGAACTGTGTTTTTCTTGTTTAGATTGCTGGTTTGATATCTGCTGCAACTATTATAATTACTATGTTTGTCCTTGGCCAGTTTCTTCAACCTCTACAGAAGGTAAGTGGTATAGATGAACACGTCTTTTCTCTATCTTTACTTTTAGTATCAAACTGTATTGGTTGGACATCCAAAGTATTCTATTACATTATGACCAAATAATGGGGCAGTTTTATAGAGTTTGTAGAGAAAGCTTTAGGTGAGGAAAAAGAAAAGTGCGACTTTATACCAAGAAAAAAGTACTACCTAATAATTTGTTTTATACTTGAGGAAAAATAAATAAATGAATAAAAAACAGGTATGAAGTTTGCTACAGGACAAATTTTTATTATTAATAATAACACAATAATAAAAAGTAATTACATGTATGATTCTGGTTTGTAACAGCAGACCTGTAAATTCTATCTGCTGATTGGTTGCTTTGGGTCACTAGAACTTCCTTAAACATTTCTTCTGTTATTATATAAACTTTCCCCAATAATTAGGAGAAGAAATATATATTAAAGATCTAATGGACAAGCGACTGGCATAAAAAATGGATTTCCAACTTACTTAAGAGCTGAAGAAACACTTCCAATTGACTCCGCTTTTATTTTCAGTTATCACAGTTTTTTTAATACACATCTAAAAAATTGTAAAAAAAAGATTTTGCAATTCATGAGCTAATGTAAGTGCAATTTTTAATCAATCTGTTTCAGTTCAATAATGATATTGTTTAAAAAATAAAAAACTGTGGAAATCACTTACATTTTACTTTGATATAGGTATGGGACCTGTTATCCAGAATGCTTGGGACTTTTTTGGGGTTTTCTGGGTTAGGGGTCTTTCTGTAATTTGTATTTCCATACCTTTAGGGGCAGATTTATCAAAGGTCAAATTTCGAATTGATTTGAATTTTATTTTACTGTAATAAATTTGAAAGGGAGTTTATTTATGAAAAAATGAATGAAAAAATTAGAATGTTTAAAATACAATCGAATGGGAATGACCCCAAAAATTTGATTTGTATTAGAATTAAATACAAACGAAACTCGAATCAAATTTTCCTCTGCAAAAAACTCGAATGTCAGGAAGGCTACTGACATCTTCAAATGGGTCAACTGACCTCTGCCATTGACTTGTAAATGAATTTGGCAGGTTTAAGGTGGTAAATATGCAAATTAGAACTGTTTCCATGGTCAAAGTGTGATACCTAAATCTCACATTAAAATTTACAATCAAGTTGGTGCTTTTAAATTCGAATTTGTGGGTTTTTTCAAATTTAAAAGCACCAACGTGAATGGAAATTCAAATGATTTATTACACCTCGATCATGGAAACAGTTCTAATTCGACTATTAACCACCTACCAGGAAAACTCAATTTGATTTGAATTTTCAGGTTGAGACTATTCGATCGAATATCAGGTGGTACCGTTTTTTCGCAAATAACCTCCCATCAAGTTGTGTGTATATTAGAGTAAAAAAAAATGTGCATAAGTTTGAAATTCAACCTGATAAATAACCCCTTAAAACATTAAATAAACCCAATAGAAATGTTTTGCTTCCAATAAGGGTGAATTATATCTTAGTTAGGATAAAGTACAAGGTACAGTTTTATTATTACAGAGAAAATCATTTTTAAAAATGTGAATTATTTGACTAACATGGAGTCAATGGAAGATGGCCTTCCTGTAATTCAGGGCTTCCTGGATAACTAGTTTCTGGATAAAGAATCCCTTACCTGTACTTTAGGGACCACAAATGGAAAATGGATGATATTGTCAAGAAAGTTATATTTCATATGAATGTTACATAAACACCTCTCACCTCTCACTGCACTGAATTTCTTTAATTGTAACATATTAAGGGGCCATTCACCTTGAAATTAACATAAATGTAACCCGACATGGAAATTACACCATCCTGACAATAAAGCAATTTCAGTGCAAGTGGTGTAGCAAAGCAAAGTCACATTTGCACTTGCTTTAAGGCATTGGATGCAATGAGGCTGGAATTATGGGGATAAATGTGGTGTGGTGGGTAAAAACCATGGTGACTTGTACCCAGTCACACTCTGCACACACTACACTTTGCAGTCATGAATAAGCCATTACTGTGTGTGGAAACACTGTACAAAAATGGTTTTTAAATCATATGGACATGTGACCATTTTATTAGGAAATACAGTGAATTTAGTACCAGTGACTAGAGAGGTTTCTAGGTAAAAACTGCATTAATCCAACTGTTACTTTTAGAAAACTGAATACCTTAAAAATAAATTTACATACACTAGAGTCTTATAAATATCTTTGCAACACTCTTATAAAAACAGCTAAAGTTAACAGCTTTATAGCTAAATTATAAGAAACGGCATTGAATTCAATGGTATATTGTATAATAATACCCATCTAATGCATAGGTTAGTGAATTGTGTATCACAGCAGAGCTTTGTTGTCTTAGCTAGTATAATTCTCTACATATTTAAAATTAGATTTGTATTAGAATTAAATACAAACGAAACTCGAATCAAATTTTTTTAAGGCCTGAACTGCACTAGAGATTTTGGTCGCTACAAAATCTGCTGCAATTAAAATCTAGCATATAAACTCTAACAATGTGTTTCAAATAGAAACAAAAGTCTAACCAACTTTGTGACAATTGTGTTGTCTTAAATAAAATCTTTCTTTTAGTATGCAAAGACTTCAATATCATCCAGTTAATAGGATGTGATCTTTGATCCAAAAAAAGCTCCTGTATGGTTCAGCCACCACATTATTCTATGTGACCAATGACTCTTATTATGTATACATAACATAATTATGTCCCTCATGAACATTATCTGATTCTAATTTTTAGTCTGTACTGGCAGCGATTGTCATATCCAACTTAAAGGGGATGTTTTGGCAAGCTCTGGATATACCTCGTTTGTGGAAACAGAATAAGTGGGATGCAGTAAGTGTATATATTAATTTTATCTTCAGAATGTATTATTTCTACAAAGATATCAACAACAACATGTATTACCATTTTCCTTGGGTGTAACATATAAAGGTCCATGTATAAATGTATAAATGTTGGGTGGGAGCACCCTCCATCCAAGGGAGAAACAAGTGATGGTTTTCGTGGTGTTAAACCTCGGGTTTATGTGTAATGATGTGGGATCCGTTGAACAAGTAATCAAGTCAGGTAGACTCCTGGAGACACTTATATTTGGTGCCTAAATGCTTCAGTAGTATATGGAGTAATTGGGCAGACTTAATACGTACAAGATTAACAACCAAGATGTGAGTTGTTAATTCATAGCCAACACAGCGACTTTGCGATCCACCCCTAACCTACAGAACAAGTTTTTATCTATGCTTCTATTACTTCTACATTTAGAGGCCCTTTTATCAAAGGTTGAATTTCGAATTCATGTGAATTTTTTTTAATTCGAATATACTCACAATTCATCTGGGAGGTTATTTAAGAAAAATTTGAATGTCTAATATTTGACCGAAAATTTGAATCGTATTAGTTTCATACGAATCAACTTTTTCTCCCAAAAAAAACCTTGAATGTAGGAAGGCTATTAACATCTCCAGATGGCTCAACAGACCTCTGCCATGGACTTGTACATGAACTTGGCAGGTTTTAGGTCAAATTAGAACTGTTTCCATGGTTGAGATGTAATAAATCCCACATTCTAATTTACATTCGCAAAAGGGGATTAAAATTAGAATGTGTGAATTTTGAAACCCCGAAAATTCGAATTTACTATTCAACCCTTTGCAATTGGTCTTCCTTTTTTAGTTTTTGCTTTTTTTATTAGTTTTGATTCAGCTGTTCACCAATTTGGAATGTTAACAGCTATCTAGTTAGCCAGCTAGTTAGCTATGGGCCACGTTCTCCTTAGTAACTTGGTGTATTAAATTCTTTTTACAGGCTATCTGGATCTTTGCATGTTTTTCAACCATCATTTTGGATCTTGATTTAGGACTCTTGTGTGGATTAATGTTTGGATTATTTACTGTAATTCTACGGATACAGTTGTAAGTAGTTTTTGGATATAATGCTTGTTATTCAGTCATGTGACTCAAGATTTTTTATAGTCGTTTATATGTTAACAATGGAATAGTATGATAATAATTACATTTGTAGTTATGCATCATGCGGTGCTGTAGGGAAAGTAATTTCAAAAACCCTAAAACTAATTTATTTAATTTGAACTTTGATAGAATTGATCTATGGTTGTGTTCAGGGGTTTCACTAAAACTCAATCAATCCCTAACAAATGGATCCAATATGTTCATCCTTGAACTTCTATTGCAGATATACATGCAAATGCAAATTGCATTTCTACGGATTGACTAGAATCAGTTGTTTTCAATAGATCATTAGTACATGCTACACAGTGTTTTCAGGGCTCTTTTAAGGCATTTAAATATGTTTAGTCAATTATCCCTGCTTGTGTTCTTTATGTAAATCTGTACTTAAGCATAGATATAAAGGCATTACTTAATATACAAAAATCAATGTGTTGATTGCCACTCTTTTTTACTCCAGTATAAGACAAGACAGGAAACAAAGGCAACAACTTTGAATGCTGTCCTGTTTGCAAACCTTGTATACATGTTGCCCCTGTTTTTGCTGGTGGCAACAAGGGCAGGGCAGAAAAATGAGTATTAAATAAATGATAACCTTATTAATGAAAGGTCACAATAAAAGAGATTTTGCTTTGAGGTGTGGAAAAAAAGATATGCAGTGAGGACACTGAAGTCAGATATTATGTCCCACATGATGTCATGTTGGCAGATGTAAAAATGTATAATGAATAATACATGGTAAAAGCATGGTAAAAGCATTCAGACATACGCAGCAAATTGAAAAGAAGGATTTCAGGTCGACAATATTTGTGTTACCTTCCTCTGGATCATCTACATCTTCAATGAGTGGCTTGTGCGCTATATGTTGCTCCCCTTGGATGGTGCTCCCGGTGGCCTCAAAGCAGGTGCTTATTTTTGATTTCCTGGCTTGGAGGCATGTTTTGATTGTATAAAACCAGGCTGACTGCCAAACAGAGCCCTGTACACTGCCAGTCCACATAGGGGCTAACAAATGCCCAATTACAGCCATTATTTAGCCCCCCAGGATTTTTTTTCATGCTTGTGTTGCTCCCAAACTCTTTGTACATTTCAATGTGGCTCACAGGCATAAAAGGTTGGGGATCTTCAAAGAAGTATGTAGGACCATGAATAAAAGAAATGCTGAATATCATGAATGAATGCTTGTTTTTTCATGTTCTAGGATGAAGTTCTCCAGTAATAAACATGTTCACTTTTTTGTATCAGTATAGGTTCTTTTACACTTTTATGATCAGCAGCTTATTATTTTGTTTGTAGCCCCTCTTGTCACTCACTTGGAAATCTTCCTGGAACAGAAATCTACCGAGATCTCAAGAAGTACAAAAATGTATGAATTTATATTTACCCTTCTCATTTACTTTCCTGTGTTTAAATTTTTTTACACTTTTCTGTGAATTCACTTTTGTGAATTCTACCTCAGTTCTAGGAAGGATATTTGAATAAATTTCCACTCTTTACGTTTATAAAGAATATATAAGGTGTATGTTGAGTATATAAGGTGTACGTTGGTTAGTATATAAGAAAAGGGATTTAATAGAAATGTGTGAGCATGGTATGCAGTGTGATCCTCCTTGTGGCGTTTAAAGGAGAACTAAACCCCAGTTAATCAAAAATCCCCAATCCCCTTCCTGCCATTGCCCCCCCACCACCTGCTTTCTACCTCCATAGTACCTTAGTTGAAAAAGTGTCCCTGGCATTGGAGGGAATGGGATGGGGATTTTTGATTAACAAGGGTTTAGTTCTCCTTTAAGCATCTCGCTGCTTGCTTCCACAGACACCGGACCCCTGGTCTGGGTGCAAGATATTTTCACAGTTACTCTTCTGTTCACACGACCCAGTCACCATTGCTTTGTGTGCTAGAGGGAACGAGTGAAGGCATGCATATGCATTTGGGAGACAATTGGAGAGTGGATAGCCTAGGAGCAAATCTGTCCCTGTATGTGTTTTTCATTTATTTTTTCTTAGTTTTGCTTGTCGTTTACACATTTTACTAATTGATTCATAGTGTTTGTAATAACTTACACAGGTCGTGGAACAGGAAGGAATTAAAATTATTCGGTTTTCCAGTGGTATTTTCTATGGAAATGTCGACAGCTTAAAAAATGGCATAAAATCCATTGTGAGTATGCAGTAATTTTAACGGCTTATTAATATTGCTATTTAAATCTTTATGAAAATGCTTTTAAAGGATTCACAAAATAAGAAAAAAAGATATAACTCCAGAATATATGTTTAGTGAAGATCAGTGCTATTATTTGAGGTTAGTAAATAGCAAAACCCACATGCTTTTGAAAAAGGGGCAGTTCACCTTTAAGCAGGATTGGACTGGCCCGGAGGGACACCGGGAAAAAACCCAGTGGGACCTCGACCCTCATGGGCCCCCATCCGGCCAGACCCCCTCTCCCGTTATTTGGGAATTTTTTTTTTTTTTTCGTTGCCGGGCAGCGCATCTGTGCAAGCGCGCCGAGTTGTGCCATTTTGTGCATGTGTGTCGCGCTGTTAGGGCATGTGCGCAGAGCTTTCCTTCATGCTCAGCACGTCACAGTAGGGAAGTGGGGGGGCTGAGGGGGGCCCTGCCTTTAAGTTAACTTTTAGTATGTTATAGAATGGCCAATTCTAGCAACTTTTCAATTGGTCTTCTTTATTTATTTTTTGCAGTTTATAAATTATTTGCCTTTTTCGTCTGACTCTTTCCAGGTTTCAAATGGGCTTCACAGACCCCCATCTAAAAAACAAAAATGCTCTGCAAGGCTACACATTTATTGTAATTGCTGCTTTCTATTACTTATTTTCTATTCAGGCCTTCCTTAAGCACATTCCAGTCTCTTATTCAAATCAATGCATGGTTGCTAGGGTAATTTGAAGCCTAGCAACCAGATTGCTGAAATCACAAACTAGAGAGCTGCAGAATAAAAAGCGAAATAACTCAATATTCACAAATAATAAAAAATTCTTCCTTTCAGCCGCAGGGCATCGCAGGAGTAGATTCTGTCAATTATTTTGAAGGGGGCTGTACTCACACAGACGCATCTAAGTGCCAAATACAGGTTGGGACACAGCATGTTGCATGTTGCATTTCACCTTCGGCGCATACATGCGTCTGTGTTTGTGCAGCCCCCTTCAAAATAATTTACTGCGTCTACTCCTGTGTTCCCCTGTGGCTGAACTGAAGAAAGCGCAAGACAGGGAAGTAAAAACACCCATGTGTAAGGGCCCTAACATGCACCATGTTGGTCTGTGTGTAGACAGTATGCAACTTTGTGCCAAAATCCCCTCTGTGATCTCCCCAACACAGTGCCTGTCAATGCAGACAGAGGAGCAAGCGGAGGGGAGTGGATCAGCTGTTTACACCTGTAAATGTGTAATAATGGAAAATTGCATTTATTATTTGTATCCTTTTATCCTGCAATACTTCACACAGTGTTTTACAGAGATTCTTGGTCTTGAGTTATACTGAGCATTATGTATGGTCTACTCTTCCATTTATTTTTGATTATATTTCTATGAATAGATATTTTCATTAATCAAACTTGTATGGGTTTTTTCTTAGGTTGGATTTGATTCAGTTAGAGTTTTCAACAAGAGAGCGAAAGCAGAGCTGAAGATAAGTGAGCTTATCAAGAAAGGACAATTGAAAGTAACTAAGGTGGGATTTTATGTTTACCCTGTCAGACAGATATAGTAAATATTACAGTACTGCTCAATATTCTGCTACAGAGCTGTAACTACTTCAGTTAATCCTGTAGCTCTCTTACAACTTATTGTATTCAATTTCATTGTTGCATTTGTATTTTTATGATGTATTGTACATTTCTGTATATAACTAAGGAGAAAGAAACAGATTTGGAGCCCAGGCAGGTGTAAGTTTTGATTCCTGGTGAAAGTGTATCGCCCCTCAGGTCTTGACCAAATCAATGAGGCACTAAAAGACTTAGCTCTATGGGGGAAGGTACACACTTTGCCTGCCCAATCAGTATACAACACTGCATGCAATTAAAAGTTCTGTGTAATAATATTATTATTACAATAATAAATATATATATATATTTTTTTTAGAATGGAATTATAACAAATACATTCACGGAAGATTCAGAATCTGATGAAGAATCACAACAGTTTGAAAATCCTCAAAACAAAAAGGAAGAAACGGAATTCCAAGTAGACTGGAATTCAGATCTACCTGTATTAAATTCTGTTCCTAAAGTCTTTATTCACAGCATCATTTTGGATTTTGGACATGTCAATTTTCTTGATGTTGTGGCAGTGACATCCCTTAAACTGGTATATATTTACATGTGTTATAGTCTACTATGTAGCTGTTACAGGACATAGAGTATACTATAATGTAAACTTACATATGTGTGTGTGTATATATTGTGAAAGTTGGCATTGGATGGCAGGTATATATCCCCATTCCATAGGTTTTGAGCCATTCCTTTAAGTGTAACCCCTTTTAGGGACACCACAGGGTTAACCACGCAGACGGGTGGCTGGACATCCAAGGGTGTGAAAGTAGGAGTTGCACTGCTATTCATCTGCTTAAATGTACTGAGACCAGCCTGTGTGGTTCTGATAGAGTATTGGAGACTTTTCTGCTACAGTAAGCGAAATTCTGTTGTGTTCGACTTTTGTTAAATCCTGATTTGATCCCCAAAAACTTGCTGTAAAACTTGCCCTGCTTAGATCATTGTCAATTTTTTTTATAGTTTTTTAATTATTTAACTTTTTCTTCTGACTCTTTCCAGCTTTCAAATGGGCGTCAATAACCTCATCTAAAAACAAATGCTCTGTAAAGTTATTTTATGTTATTGCTACCTTTCATTGCTCATCTTTTTATTCAGGTCCTCTCCTATTCATATTCCAGTCTATTATTCAAATCAATGCATGGTTGCTAGGGTAATTTGGACCATAGCAAACCCATTCCTGAAATTGCAAACTGGAGAGCTGCTGAATAAAATGCTAAATAACTTAAAACCAGTCTGAACTATGTGTAAGGGCTCTTACTCATGAGCGTTTTTACCTGCGCTCCCCTGCGTTCCGTTTTTCGGCCGCAGGGGAGCGCAGGAATAGACGCATTTCATTATTTCAAACGGGGCTGTACTCACACAGGCGCATGTAGGCGCCGAACGCAGGTTGAGACGCAACATGCTGCATTTTTCCTGCGTTCGGCGCCTACACGCGCCTGTGTGAGTACAGCCCCATTTGAAATAATGAAATGCGTCTATTCCTGCGCTCCCCTGCGGCTGAACGCCAAAAAACGGAACGCAGGGGAGCGCAGGTAAAAACGCTCATGAGTAAGAGCCCTTAGGCAGAATAATCATGCGCCTAGGGCACAGTTGGGATTCAGTGTTCTTAAAAAGATCAAAGAAGGTCCAATTTTTTTTCCACAGCAGTAGCTGTTTCTTAATCAGGTCAATGAAAAATGTGTTAGGCTTAATAATTTATAAATGCTTGTGCAGATATGTTTTTCTTGAATATTTACCTTAATGTTAACATACAGTTTATTGCAATACGTTTCCAGAAAAAATGCATTTTATTATAATTTGATTGCAGATTTTAAAAGATTTCAGAAGAATTGCTGTCGATGTTTATATTGCAGGATGTGATGGTATGTATTTTGTTATTATGTAAAGAAGGAAAGACATATTCTTGGGGGGGGGGGGGGTGCCAAATTGATAAGATCCCCAACCATACCGGTTCTCTTCATCAATGTAAATGCACACGCTCCAGGGTACTATCCTATTTGCGTGCTATGCAACCAACTTCTTGGGATCATTGCTGCTGCCTTGGTGGGTGTGCAAAACTGCTTTTTGTTTTTAAATACAGCTTTTATTCTACTGTGCATACTAAGAGCTCCCATAAGGGATCTCTGGGCAGGGCGCTTCTCCCTAGGATAGTACCCTGGATCAGGATCTTTTTCAGAAAAGAAGAGCACTGGCCCAGGTTCTAGTGTTTAGCAAATTGGCATTTCCACTAAATAACTTTCCCTCTACCTTAAGCCCTGCTGGTTGCTATAATTTTTCCCATGTTTCTAGCCATATTTCTTTATGGTGCAGTATGCACTCATATTAAGTAGATATGCATGGAATATAAACAATTTGTAGCAGTATTATTTTCATTTTGCTGTTATGAGGCATGTATATTTGGAGTACACATTTTGGAAATTATGTTCCATCACTTCTAAAAATCTAATTCTAAAAATGATCATAAATCTTATTTTTCAGATGAAATTTTTGAGAAACTGGAAGTATGTGGCTTCTTTGAGGATAACAACAAACCAGACATCTGTTTTCTGTCGGTCCACGAGGCTGTAATTTACATATTAAACCAAAGAGAGTTCTGTAGTGATCAAAATTCACTTGGCAAGGTGACTCTTTTTTACAAATCAAATTCTGAAAACCTGCTCATAGTTCTTCTATGCAAATTTTATGCAAGAGGAAATTGCTTGCTGTCTGAAATAACTTCTAATGTTTTGATTTATAATAACTGACAGTTATTCACTAATCCATGTTTTATTAGTGAAAGTCCTATGTATGTCCTGTATGTTGTCTCAAAAAAATACAGTGGCAGGGTAAACCTCCCAACTGTCCAGTGTTTTGATTTTGACACTGGGCATTCCCGAGTTTCCCTTTGATGATCTGCACCAATGTCAGAAAATGATACAACGTTTCTAAAACCTAATTAAACAAGAGGCTTTTTTGCAGAGAGCCCAAAATACTCAGCACCTGCACTTAGATACATTTGTAGCTATTTAAGATAAGCAAATATACAATTGTAACTATTTAAGATAAGCAGGTCTCTTGGGAGAACTAAGATTCACAGCTCCAAGGGCAATTTCACCTTCATTAGCAAAACTGTAACAACACATAAAATATGACCATAAAACCTCCAGAAATGTGTTCAGACTTTCCATAACCTGCCAAATTTTGTAAAATAGACTTGGTATTTAGGGGGTGTAGCCACAAAATGGGCATGGCCAAAAATGTTGCCGTGTCAGAACTTTTTGTCCTTTTTTCCAGCTTTCAAATGTTGGAAGGTATGGCAAGTGTAAAAAGCAGATCTAAATGCTTAAAGGGGACCCGTCACCCAAAAAAAATTATTCCAAATCCTGTTTTATCATGTTAGTTAAGCAAAATGAACTTTAATTACACTGTATAAATTATCTGAATCTTGTTTCCTTCAGTCTGGGAATTAATAACTATAGAAAGCAGGCAGGAGCCCTTTTGTGGGCATTGTTATTAAGACAAGCCTGGCATCATCTCAGAATCTTGTTTGTGCACCAGAATGGGGGACCTGATGTCCATCCCCATGCACTGGCTATACAATTAAATGGGAGAAAGCAGTGACATCTAGGAAGTGCTGAATCGAAAGTAAAACTAATTGCTTGCCCCACCTCTATGCCTAAGGCATAGAGGTGGGGAAGGAGATATTTGATTGACACCCGAGATTTTTAAATGAGTTTAAAACAGCTATGAACGCTTTAGTAAAAAAAAGAATTCAGATTTCATGTATAATTTGAAAAGGGAGCTGAGGGAACACGGGAGCTACCATCACCTCAGGGTTCAGATGCAGCAGCACTCAATTCAGAATGGAAGGCAGGAAGCGCAACTACATGGAAGTGTGAAAAGCAAATTTGGATGCAAACACCTTTAATGAAAGTGGTTTTACTCACTGCGGGGAAGAGTGCAACTTGCCCACTGTGTCTGCAGACAAAAATGAACCCTCAGATCTAGGTCATATTTTTGTTTTTATAAGTTATGTTTATAGATGTGTTTGTGATAAGGACAGGTATGTTTGAAAGAGGTGACTTTTGTAATCATGTGTGTTTTGAGAAGAGTGTAAATACATGACCAGGATTTTTCTCTCATAGGCGGCAGTTGTGAAAAATGAACATGTTAGTTCATTAGAACTGGATCTACAGGATGAGGTATAACTTATTTACTATAAATACAATATCCAAAATGAATATTATAGATCTATAGTGTATGGTGCATGCAAAGGAAATTTAGGGGTTGATTAATCAATCCTCTTTTATTTTTCCTGAGTGGTAACATTACCAAGGGGCATTTAATACTCACTGGGAAAGAACAATTCGGACAGGTGATAGAATTGAGCAGGGTTAACCACTGAATGGTGTTTGATATCTCTATGTAGTCAACACATTCTGGATGTGTCAATCTATTAAAAATGTTCCTATCCGTTCAGAAATATTTTACTAAAATGGGAAACCATCAGACTGCTGGGAAGCATTCAGGGTTTCCCAATTCAACATTTTATAAATCAGCCTCTAAGGGTCATAGGACCAAATATTAAAAAATATTGCTTTTTAGGGTCCAGAACAATTGTGCCTCCCTGTCCATGGCTAGCATGCAGAGCAGTGTATAACATTGTTTATTTTCAATTACATTAATTTTAAGCACTGATTTCGCTTACAATTCGCTCTGGTCTGCTGGCTATAGGTTTGGAAGAGTGGTCACAGTCTTACAGATATTGTAACCCTTAATGAAATTGGTGTAATAGGAATAAAGCAATAAAGGGAGTTATTGCCTGTTTAGCTCCCCTTTTAACCTAATACAACACTATGTTTCAAGGGCTGGTATCTCAAGGACTTGTTACAAAATAAATCATTAAATTAAAACTAAAATATTTTATAAGCAATATAATATACTATTCTGTTACCCTGTAGTATATTTGTTTCATGAACCAAAACACAATTTACATGATTAAGCCTTTTTGTATCAGTGCTGTATCAATGATGTGTATGGTTTGGACCCACTTGGCTTAGCAAATAATGTATCATTAAAATACAGGGCTCAAAATTAATCAATTGCCTTGAACACCTATGAGAAAAATGAGGCATATTGTACATAGCTCATTGTTTGACACTGATGTTTGAAAGAACATACCAAGATGTCTAAGAAGCCCTTGAGCAAATTCAGGGCCATAAAAATCCCTTGTAGGGCTACATATTACCCAAGGGCCTCTAGGTGCAGTGTCTTGCTTAATTTCAGCCAGTTGAAAATACTTCAAGACTGTGCCAGGCAACTCCTTTTGACTTCATCTGGATACACCTAACAGCATTGAGATTTGCATTCTAAAGAAAACTGCCTATACTTGCAGCTTTTGGCAGTTTCCATTGAATTCAATGATAGCCATCACGTATGTATTTGTCCTTTTCTCTGACAGCTACAATAAGCAGGTGGAGAAATTTCACAATATCCAAAGAATAGAAAAGAACCCCCACTAGAACAGACTAAACTCAGGCAGTCACAAAGTATTATTGACACACTTATTTATAGTTAGTTAAATATAGAACAAATTAGGTAGTAGTTTTGGGACAACTCCACCTTCTCTTTTTTCATTTTCCTCCTTTCCTCATGAATTTGAGCATTGATTTTTAGTTTTTATCCTATCCAATGGCAGCCTAGTTAATTAACGAACCGTATTAATTAGGAAGGATTACTAAATTCATTCAGCACTGTAGCACTTTATAATCTAATGTATTCAATATTCTCATTTTAGTCAATCTATTATAACTATCAACTTATTTTCTTTTAGCATTACTAGTAATTTAGAAATTGGTGATCAATTTTGGTATCACTTTATTAATTGCCGAATATTAATGTGGGAAAGAAGAAACTTGGCCTTTCAAGCTCCTCACTAATAATCCTTTGCACTGCACTTTATAACTTATTGCACAGCACTTTATAACAATTTAATAAGTGGCATATTCAGCCTCATGCACTGATTAGTGGTGTTTATTCAAGTGTTTACTATTTAACTAACTATAAATAAGTGTGTCAATAATACTTTGTGACTGCCTGAGTTTAGTCTGTTCTAGTGGGGGTTCTTTTCTATTCTTTGGATATTGTGAAATTTTTGAATACTGACTGCAGTCAGACCTCCACCGGAATTAGAAGGATAAAAACCAAGGGGTGATTCGTGTTTGTATTCAGGTGGAGAAATTGCCATGCATGCCATTAGCTGAAACCAAAGCAGGAATTATCTAAGCAAAAGGTTGAAAATTAGCAGCTATAAAAATGATTTGGGTTGTTCTGTGTTATAAGCAAAAAACAACTATACTAACAGTCTCTGAATTTATGTAATTGATGTTATGCAATAAATTAAAGCTATTTGCTTTTCTCTTATTGGATTATAAGGATATTTTAAGCCACCAAAGGGTTCCATCAACATGTATGCGAAAGCATGAAGCTGAACTCCATGGAATTCTGAGGAGACTTTTAATATCCTCATATTTTACCACAAGGGATGCATTTTTTTTTTATAATACACATGCTTTAGTGAGTCATGTGACACAAATGACATCACAGTATTAATTATAACTAATAATAAATATCACTAAGTGCATTCCACAAATGTGTAACCCATATGATCTGTCAAGTAATGGCACATACAGTTCACACCTCAGGCTGTCCCTTGTTTATATTATATGTACTTACTTCTCTGCACTGGACTTCTTTAGAAAAATTGCGAAACTAAATTCAAATCTGATCAGGCCAAAAATATTTCTTCATTTTAATGGATATGCAGAGTAATTCTTAATTTTTGTTTGCTTTTCAGGAGAACAGAGCATGTTCCAGTGTTTCCAGTATAAGAAGATCTGGATCTTCAGGACGATTGTCTTTAGGCTGAACAAATAACCTTTACAATGGATTCCAAAATGATATTAACCCTCTGTAAAAAAAAAAAACTTCTAAAGCAATACTTTTTGCTACAGTAACCTAAAAAAAGCTATATTAACAGATGTCAATACTAAATTACTCAGGTTTTTAGTAGAATATTAAATGGAGAAATGTACATGATAAGGATATAAGGAGTCACTTGTATCCCATATTCAGGTAACAGAACCCTGAGGTGACGTTTACTGTTTATTTATGGTACAGAAAATATAGATCCCTCAAAGATTTATTTTAAAATATATTAAAAAATATGAGATGATGAATATACCTTAAAATTGATTGCAGTTTCTGTGTTTGTAGATGTATAGATACTTCATTTATATATTAAAATACTCTGATTTGAAGAGGCTTGTCTCGAAACATTTGACCCTGCAGAAATAAACAAGCATGGCTGTGCAATGGAATAGAATATTTTAAGTATACGTGATATATTTTGTACAGGTGATTATAAAATACTGTCATACATGTAAAGTGTAAATGCTAAAAAGTATAGATTCTAAAAAGATTCTAAAACTTAGGATGTTTGGTTCAGTAATGTATATTAAGAAAACAGGGCTGTCCACCTGGAGGCCCATGAATTGCATATGGCCCTCCATCACATTATTATGGCCCTCAGACTGCCTTATTTACTACATCATATTAACTACAATATATGACCTGTTCACCAGAATGTTTGGGCTCTGGGGTTTTCTGAATAACAGATTGTTCCTTAATGTGTATCTTCATACCTTAAGTCTACTAGAAAATCATTTATACGTTAATTAAACCCAATGGGCTGGTTTTGCTTACAATAAGGATTAATTATATCTTAGTTTGGATCAAATATAAGGTACTATTTTAATATTATCATTTTGGATAAAGGGTTTCCAGATAACGGATCCCATACCTGTAATAGCAGTATATGCAACATTTTATAAAACAGATTGCATGCAGTTGGCACTTGACGCAATTGTTTGAATTCAGTAATCAGCCAATCATAGGAGTGTTTGGCGCTTGTGTATGTTTCAGCTGTGGTGTTTAAAGGGTTGTGAAGTCTTACAGATGATTAGAAACAAAGATTAAGAAAAAAATGGAGTTAAAATTCCCACATGCTGTCAGACTTACCGAACCAGGCGGAACCACGGATGAGGAGAAGCTGAAGCTGGCGTGGTACGAAGGCAACCCTTACGGCTCCCCCACTAATACACCCTTGGCTGGGGACTAGGGAGACCAATGGGGGTGTAGTATGGGAGCCTGTGGTTAGTGAAGTGTAGAGTCTTGTGCCGGGAAGTACCGTGAGCGAAGATTCAGGATACAACAGTACGTTGAAAATGGCACAGCGGTTTGGGTGTAATGCCACAGGAGTTGGTATTTCCCAGTAGTGACGTGAAGACAGAAGTGGGTAGCCAGCAAGTAAACAGGTTCAATCCGGTCAATTAAACACGACTTAGTTATAAGCAGGCAGAGGTACAGACGCAACAGTCAATCAAGGGTTAACCACAGACCGTAATCAGAGGCAGGCAGAGGTTCGGCAACAGGAAATCAGTTCAGCAAGGCACCAGGGTTCAAGCAGAGGCGAGGTCAAACGAGAAGCAGAAGTCGGCAACAAGGAGTCAGAAGATCCAGCGAGGTACCAAGGGTTGTCACAGAAGAAGAGTCGAAAGCAGTAGCAAGGGTCAAAACCAGTATTTCAAGTTGAATAATTCAAAGGCTTCTTACAGCAGCTTAGAGCGATGTCCGAGCACTGAGAGGAATTTGGAACGGACAGAAATACCAACGCCGGCGTCAGATGCTGCGCACGTTTGGCGCGCTTGCGTCGGCGTCATTACGTCGCGACGGACGCGCGCCCGCGTCGACGCGCGTCCTCCATGATGACGCTGGAACGCACGCTGGAACGCACGGACGTGCGCAAACGGTAAGGGCCTGACATTGCCCCCCCTTAGGAGCGGCCTCTGGACGTGAACTTGAGAGGGTTTGGCTGGAAATTTTCGATGGAAATCTTTTACAAGGTCAGCAGCATGAAGATGTGAAGCGGGTTCCCACGAATTTTCTTCTAGCCCATACCCTTTCCATTTAATTAGGTATTGAAGCTTCTTGCCTCTAACCCTGGAGTCCAGAATGGATTCAACTTCATATTCCTCGTGATCTGAAATGACAACAGGATCAGGAGCAAAAGATCTTCTCCCCAAAAACTGGTTCGGAACCACAGGTTTTAGTAATGCTGTATGAAACACAGGATGAACCTTCAAGGTTTCTGGAAGAGCAAGTTTGAAAGCAACAGCATTAATTTTCTGAATGATCTTAAAAGGACCAATGAAACGTTGGGCCAGTTTTCTAGAAGGACAACTAATCTTGAGGTTATTAGTTGAAAGCCAAACCTTGTCCCCCACCTTAAATCCTGGATCCGGAGCTCTCTTCTTGTCAGCGAAGAATTTATATTTTGACTGAGCTTTTTGCAGATTTTGGCGAATGGTCTCAATGTTAGATGATAAAAACTGAAGTCTCTCTTGAGCCGCCGGAACTGAAACCGTCTGACAAATCCCGGGAATCATCGTTGGGTGAAACCCAAAATTGGCAAAAAAAGGAGACTGTTTGGTGGAGGGGATGAATGGAAGACGGCTTTCCGAACTCGATATGGACACTACGAGTATCTGGTTATGCCGTTTGGGTTGTGTAACGCGCCCGCAACGTTCCAACACTTCATTAATGACATTTTTCGGGACATCTTGGACTCTTTTGTTGTGGCATATTTAGATGACATTTTAATCTATTCTTCCTCTTTAGAAGAACACCGCAGACATATGCGGGAGGTTTTTTTTCGTCTTCGTGCTCTCTGGTGGTTAAAGCAGAAAAATGTGTGTTTGAGAAAGAACAAATTGAATTCCTGGGCTTTGTCATCTCTACTGGTGGTGTGGTCATGGATGCAAAGAAGGTTTCAGCTATCCTGGATTGGCCAATTCTAACATTGAGACCATTCGCCAAAATCTGCAAAAAAGCTCAGTCAAACTATAAATTCTTCGCTGACAAGAAGAGAGCTCCGGATCCAGGATTTAAGGTGGGGGACAAGGTTTGGCTTTCAACTAATAACCTCAAGATTAGTTGTCCTTCTAGAAAACTGGCCCAACGTTTCATTGGTCCTTTTAAGATCATTCAGAAAATTAATGCTGTTGCTTTCAAACTTGCTCTTCCAGAAACCTTGAAGGTTCATCCTGTGTTTCATACAGCATTACTAAAACCTGTGGTTCCGAACCAGTTTTTTGGGAGAAGATCTTTTGCTCCTGATCCTGTTGTCATTTCAGATCACGAGGAATATGAAGTTGAATCCATACGAAGGCAACCCTTACGGCTCCCCCACTAATACACCCTTGGCTGGGGACTAGGGAGACCAATGGGGGTGTAGTATGGGAGCCTGTGGTTAGTGAAGTGTAGAGTCTTGTGCCGGGAAGTACCGTGAGCGAAGATTCAGGATACAACAGTACGTTGAAAATGGCACAGCGGTTTGGGTGTAATGCCACAGGAGTTGGTATTTCCCAGTAGTGACGTGAAGACAGAAGTGGGTAGCCAGCAAGTAAACAGGTTCAATCCGGTCAATTAAACACGACTTAGTTATAAGCAGGCAGAGGTACAGACGCAACAGTCAATCAAGGGTTAACCACAGACCGTAATCAGAGGCAGGCAGAGGTTCGGCAACAGGAAATCAGTTCAGCAAGGCACCAGGGTTCAAGCAGAGGCGAGGTCAAACGAGAAGCAGAAGTCGGCAACAAGGAGTCAGAAGATCCAGCGAGGTACCAAGGGTTGTCACAGAAGAAGAGTCGAAAGCAGTAGCAAGGGTCAAAACCAGTATTTCAAGTTGAATAATTCAAAGGCTTCTTACAGCAGCTTAGAGCGATGTCCGAGCACTGAGAGGAATTTGGAACGGACAGAAATACCAACGCCGGCGTCAGACGCTGCGCACGTTTGGCGCGCTTGCGTCGGCGTCATTACGTCGCGACGGACGCGCGCCCGCGTCGACGCGCGTCCTCCATGATGACGCTGGAACGCACGCTGGAACGCACGGACGTGCGCAAACGGTAAGGGCCTGACACATGCACTTAAAGTGGATGGATTGTTTATATAGTGCAAACATACACAGCACTTTACAGTTAATGTATATAGTTATTCCAAGCCCCCAGTGGAGCTTACAATCTAAGTTCCTATCACATTCACATACAACTCTATGGTTAATTATATCAGGAATCAGTTAGCCTGCCTGTCTGTTTTTTGAGTGTTGGAGATAAATAGACACCATTACAGGAAGAACATGCAAACTCCTTACAGAAAGCACCCTGGCTGCAATTGAACCTCAGCAGTGCTAACCATTGTTGTCCTTTAAAATGTCAAGAACAAATATTTGTCATTGCATTATTCCCCTCTATAAATAGAAGAAATATGACTGTAAAAGTTAAGGGGGAACCTGGATGGTTGCAGGGTCTTCTGTATTGTTCCCCCCCCATATCCAGCCCCTTCCCGTGATTATCCAAAATGGCTTTCCATAAAAAGGGGGTGGGGGTTTGGCAGAGTTTGGGCCTGTAGAGGATACCTGGATAACGGCTGGGGGGGGGCTATATTTGTTATGCTACTGTAAAGCACAATTATGAGTTGCTACTGGGGAGGGATGTTAGGATAAGCCAACCACTCATTTGTAGCAGAGGCTTAGAACAGAAATTGTCTATAGGATGCTTGAGTAAAGTTATAATTTTTAATGGCAACTGTCCTATTTAGCCAAGACCGAATCAAGCACTATATAAAACTCGTCAGTGCCCACATTATCAGGATGATTTCAAAACAATATATAACTTCCCTTTAAATTGATTATTTTTCCTGAAATTATCCAGTTTGCAAACAATTCCTTCCTAGAAGCAGTTCAAAAAAAGAACATATACCAAAACTGTATGGAGGGATCAAATTAACCTGCCAGAATGAAGCTGTCAGCAAACCTGGGCATGTGATCACCTCTGCCCTCCTTGGAAGGAGTTTGGCAATGTTTCGACTTTGTACCCAGGAACATGTTGGATATAAGATGCTATAAAAAACAAGCATTGAGACAGTCTTCAGAAAAGTAGTGTACAAAGTGTAAAAACTGCTCATTTGCCATAAGATTGTAGTTTGGAAAAGAAAGATGTATTTACCAATTCTTTCTTTAAAAAATAAGTTTTTTTTTAATTTGGGGTGTTGACTACTGCAACTTAGGACACATATGGTAGTAGTCTTTCTGCAATAAAACTATTACTGTATAAATATTAATATAACTGGAGCAATTTTACTATGTGGTTCTAACCCAGAGTATTCCAAAACACGAGAAAAATAGAGAAAAGGAATGTTGAGGTGTCTTGGTAAATAGGCACCCCCTCCTCCCTCTCTAATGCTAACCAGTTCAGGCAAAGCTATCAATACAGTGCAGATAAGTTACAAGCGTAACACTAATTCTTCACCTTTAATTCAAACAATTAAAAACTAGTATATAAAGCATTGGGCCATGCCCACACAGCACACCAAACACAGTTTATACAGATTCACTACTCCATAACCTATGGATAGTGCTGGACTGTCGCCATAAAAACATATATTAAAAGCTAAAGCAAAAAGGTGGAAGCATAGGTGGATGGTGGGGGATGTAGCCCCTATCCGCTCCCCACTTAGACAGGCAGAATTTGGCACAGGGGAGGGGTGGTTTTCTGGCTAAAAGGTTAAAGGATACTTACTTGCATTATCCTTAACAATTTGTGCAAAACTTACATGCACATACACATCGAGCTATATTTTTTGCCTGATGTATCCCTCACCTTCCACCTTTTTGCTTTAGAAAATTGGCTTTTATTTCAGAAGACAGCAACAGCTTGTAAAATAAAGACTTTACATTGAACTTTTACTTCCCGCCGTATGCAAATTAGGCAATGCTAGTGCAACTTCGCTTGGCGCAGTAATGCTAGTGCAACTTTGCCAGTGTTCGACGCCCTGGACGCAACTTCGGATTTTAGTGAATTAGCGTTATCCTGGCGAATCTGCGCCTGGCGAAGTGTTGCGCCATGAGCAGAGCTGTTCCTGGCGAATTTTCAGAGGTTAGTGAATTTGCCCCTGTCAAATCAAATCAATAAGGTGCCACACTTACACTAGATCGCCTTTTGCAGCGTCGGGTGCACAGCTGTGTTCCTCTCTGCCCAAGGAAAAGTTCCACTGTAAAGCAATAATTCCAGCAGCACTCCGATATGTGAATCAAAGATTATTTATTCATGCCATTAGCAGAGCGACGTTTCGGGCTATTCCAGCCCTTTATCAAGCTTGATAAAGGGCTGGAATAGCCCGAAACGTCGCTCTGCTAATGGCATGAATAAATAATCTTTGATTCACATATCGGAGTGCTGCTGGAATTATTGCTTTACAGTGAATTTGCCCCTGTGTCTCTCTTAGTCAGAGGACTCAAAGATTTGCCAGACACAAAAGGCAGGTGTAGCTACACCTGCCTTTTGTGTCTGGCAAATCTTTGAGTCTTCATATTGTTGGGAGAGGTGCTGACCACTCCAGCCAGCACAAGACATTCGCAGATAGGAGAGGAATCAGGGGAAATAGGATCTTTTGGTTTGTCTCTCAGTCAGAGGTCCAGAGAGAATGACCAACCTGGGTTTAAAGGGCTACTGATTAGCCACCCGAGGCTAATCAAACCCTGCTGGTCAGCCTGTAATACTTCACTCTGCTTCAGGGGTTAAGAAATAGGAAGAGCTTCTTTGGCCTCATGAACATCTGGTGACAGAACAGAAGCAGATGCTTCCTCAGCCAAGGTACACACAAACACAGAGGGGTCTATTTATCATGCTGTGTAAAACATTGGAGAAAAACATCACTGGTGATGCTGCCCATTGCACCAATCAGCAATTAGATTTCACCAGTTACATAAAAGTTATAAAACAGAAGCAAAGATCGGATTGGTTGCTATGGAAAACATCACCGGTAATGTTTTTCTCCAATGTTTTAAACAGCATGATAAATAGGACCCTGAATGTAGTTACGGTAACATTCCCACTAGGGTTCCCACTTTTTCCCACTAATTATACTGGTTGGGGCAGGGGGCTGGTCTGCATGGGGGCAGAATGTGACATAAATTGGCAGAGCTGCACCATGAAAGGGAAGCAGTTGTGATATGAAGGGTGGAGTCATGTCCTCAAGGCTTGAATTGGGACTGTGTGGGAGCCAGGAGGGGAGAGTGAGGGGGTATTGAATGCAGGTCAGGGGTGGATAGACTAGCTATTACAAATTGACCAGTTCATTGCTGGTCCATTTGTAAAACTGGCCACAGCTTTTGGTGGTATTTTACCGGCTGGGCAACCCTACTCCCCACACTTGATGTGCCAGAGTTACATGGAGGTGCTTCTCCTGGATGGATGGCCCAATAAATAAAGAAAAGCACTGTCCAAATACTGCAATGGTGAATATATTTAGTCAGCTTTACCACTATGAGAACAACATTTTGGGGCTTTACACCTCTCTTCTTTCTGACCCAGGCGCAGTTGGGGGAAGATGTCCTTGATAGGTGCCAGCTAGTCACAGGCAGAGCATGATTTTAAAGTTTGGGAATGCTTTTTAAAGGGGACCTATCACCTATAAATCGTGGATGAAAGTGCTTACAGAGCCCACACTCAAGCTGAGGGGAAACAATGGTATATTCAAGTACTGGGACCACTGCACAGAGTAGGCACTTCATCTGAACCTACAAGCAAGCTGGGGCAGTTGCTCTTTGAGGCCTGAGAACTTTACTGAAATACTTTAAGCAATTACACACTCAGACATCTTTAAAATCAGGGATTAAGGCTAGCGTCACATATAGCATATTCTCGGCCATTGGATAAATACAGAATAATCTAGCCCTAAGGTCATAAACGTTTTTTGGTGTGCCTACACCTGGAACCATGGACTCGGCCCAGGAGCAGGCACATGGAAAGGATTTTGGCACCAAAATGCATACTTGAATATTTCTGTACCAGGAGCAGGTACACCAAAAAGGTATGTGAATCCGCTATGTGTGGCACTAGCCATAGGCTAATCGCACACAGGGATGATTCTCAGCCTGTGTTTAAGTGCAGGTCAAGAATAAGCCTATCTACAGGCATCTGTGGATATTCACTCAGTTGTGTGTCAGACAGAGCCAAAAAAATCTGCTCAGTTTGTCTGTACCTGGGCTGACACAGTGGCTCCAGGTACAGAGGCAGAAAGTTGCAGTTTTGAGCGTAGAGGCTGTTTCTTGGCCTGCACTTATACATCGGCCAAAAAACAGCATAATTTGGTGTTTGTCATAAAATCATTCCCTGATAATTAGTGCCACAGTAACTATTTGAAAAATACCTAGTTGCCATCTATCCCTAATTTCTTGGGTCAGATTTTCATTCTCTGTCCTTGTTTTTGATTTCCTGTCCTAAAAGGAAACTATTCTCATTGCAAGTTTCTAAAAAAAAAAAATATCACTTTTAACTGCTCAGGTATAAAACTCATATAAATAATATTTTTTTCATGAAAATCAAATATTTTTAGTAGTATGTGCTACTTTATTATCCCATGCTGGGGCACTTCTTTGTTATGTACATGCATGTGAATAGGGTTGCCACCATTTATGGAAAGAAACTATATGTTTATTTTTTTCCCCTATTAATAACATTGGGTTCAGCCATCATTTTTACCGGCCAGGCCGGTAAAATACTGGCCAGGTGGCAACCCTACATATGACGTATCATTATATGCTCCATTCCCCATGCCAAACCTTCTCCAGACACCATCCTCCATACCAGGCATTTATCCTGCTCTGCCTCCTCCATGTAACATGCTCCATGACAAACTTTCTCCCTGCACTGTCACCACCATCTATAATTAGGCCTGGACTGGGACTTAAAAATAGGCCTGCATTTCAAGCAGGCCTAAATTTGTGGAAGGCCACCAAGGCCCAGGCTTAGAGCAGCAGGATTTTAGGGGGTGGCATGCCGCCCAACCACATCTGCATTGGTTTGGAACCTCTGGGGCTGCTCAGGAGATAAGATAGTTTTTTAAATTTCCCATGTGCCAATTCATAATGCTCCCGACTTGATGACGAAAATTTGTGAATGTGCACGAATGAAGGAGAGGTAGGGTTGACACCTGGCCGGTAAAAATTATGGTTGATTCCAATGTTATTAATAGGGAAAAAAGATGAATATATAGGAAGGCCGGTATTTTTTTTCAGAAAAGGTGGCAACCCTAAGTGGAGGGGACAGGGGTGACGAATGGCAGTGGGCCTAGGGTGCCCACTTTGTAAATCTGGCCCTGATTTCAAGCACACAGAGGCCCAAACAGCTCTGCACCATCCTACTAAATAGTGACTATGGCATGTTACAGCAGCCCCTCTGGCATTTGCCAAAATCCATTGATTGTCAGTCTGGGCCTGATCTATATGTATCCTTTCTGTTCTTTGATGTTATTGCTGCACTGTCCATAATCCTTTAAAAGCCCACAGCCCGCAATGCCATCCTTTCTCTCTCCACTGTTCCCTACATCCAGTATTGTAGGATGGTGCAGGGAAGAGGGAGACATGGGGCGGGGGACAACACAGGAAGAAGTAAACAAATAAAATTCCAGCCCATGGGAAATAAAAATGTCTTAAGATCTACAATTTTTGTTTGTAGCTCATCTTTAGGACATGGTAGTATAAGCATAGCATAGTATTATTGCCAACATTTGAAAATACTGAAATAATTCTGGGGACAATAATAAATGCTTTGTAATAAAAGTTACAAAGCATACAACAAGTTTAATTATAAGAGTACATATAAGGGGCATTCAGAACTGCATGACTTCCAAAACTGGGTTGACATGCATGCACTCCTGTTCTGTAACTTCATTCACTATGAATGCCACAGATGGTGTGCTCACTACTCCCCTCCCTTCCCTCCCAGCATTCTTTGTCTCCCTGCAATGGAGACAAGCGTGTTGAAATACGAAGCTGAAGCTGACAGGGCAGTAACCTAAACACAGACAGCAGAAAATTAGCAGCAACTGCTGCCTGAGCTGTGTCAAGTCCTCCCTTTTAGTTATCAACCATTTGTGTATTGCACAAACATATTTGTTAGCTCAGGGGAGAAAGGTTTTGCTGTGTGAAATTATGAGACATGTAAAAAAATATATATTGGCTTTGCCTGTACACTATAAGTAGCTATTTGTTAGTTGCTGTGTTGCATTGTGGATCCTAATAAACAGAGAATATGAGGCAGAATGAAATATGGGTTTAATATTTGAATGTTCGCTATTTGAGGGTAAGGAAATCTGTGGTCTATTTGATGGTGTGGAACTACAGTTCCCACCTCCTTCTGACAGGGCAGTGCAGTTGATGCATGTGAGTTGCTCTAGAGTGGCTCTAGTTAAAGGTTGTTGTGAGGTTGTAGTTCAACAACACCTAGATGTCAGTAGGATGTTCAGTGTTCATCTCACCCCATGTGACTCTTTCACTGTTTGCATATCTGGTATCTGCTATTGGATTATAATATTCTTCCATCTGAGAGAAGCATACTGTAACAGCTACTGATTTTAAAAATAATGGGAGGGGGCATGTCCCATGGGAGGCTGTAATACACAGTAGAAGAAGGGCAAATAAACATGCTAGGAATAAAATATACCAAAGATATTGAGACACAACAAAACTGTACAATTTGAAAAAACTGCAGCCATCACAAACAGGAAAGATTTGAGACGGCTAGAAGCAGAGACACATGAGGTGGGACTTGGGCTGCTAGTGCAGAGTATTGAATGCCACTCACACTGATGACCACTTCCTGTAGGAGAAGGAAAGTACACACCCAGCTCTTATTTCTGCTTAGACACGGAGCAGCAAGTATGTCTCTGCAGCTCTGATATAATTACATTTTTAAGAGGTAAAAATGCAATTTACACCATTTTAATCCCTCTTTGAACTATACATTTAAAGGAAGGGGGCATATAAGACTAGGCAATGTGGATGATACTGTATGTCCCCGTTAAATAGAACTCTATGGGAAAAGGGCAATTTCCTATTTTGGTGCTTTCTGGATAATGAGTTTCCGGATAATGGATCCCATAGCTGAATTAGAAATGCAGCGCTCAGGGGAAAGCCTTGTGACACCCTAAATACAAAAGAAACAATACGGTTGCAGGCAAAAGAGTCAGGTCTGTTGATGTAAAGAAACATTTTTGGAAAAGGCAGAGTTTGTATTTTCAGTGTGTCAGGAATGAAATGCTTCCATCCATTAAGAGGTATCAGAACAACATGAATTTACATTGACTCTTGATGCATTCTACACTAACTTCTTTTTTCACTAGGATAAAAAGGATTTATCATGACATTTCAGTGGACAGCCGTTGCAAGTTTTCTGTATGGGGAAGTAGCTGTACTTCTAATATTCTGCATCCCATTTATTTCTCCCCTGAGGTACGATGTGTATTAAACATGACCTATGTTTCATCAGCTGTAATGCTTCAAAATGATTCTTTTGCTGCTTTTATGTTGTACAGTACAAAACATGCTTTGGAGGTGTGTGTGTGTTGTTCTGAATATTGCCCACACATAATAATAATAATAATACACTTCTCTTTACCACACTCTGTATTATGTTCTCCACAATTCCCTTGTCATCTAGAATTGCCCCTTCACTCCCATGACAGATTGTACTGCCCATATATGAAATGCCTGTACTTTCCATGTTTGGACCACTTGTTAACGTGGAGCGCTCACCTCACTGATACACACTTCTTGCAGTGTCAGGTGCTGGACTGGAGGACGAACTCCTGTCGCTGGGTCATAACAATATGTAAAAAGAAACCAACAGCAAGTGCAAAAGTGCACCAAAAATGTATTTAGGCCACATCATACAATTAGGCAATGTTTCGGGCCCACCTGGCCCTTTATCAACATGTACTTTCCATGTTTGGACCACTGTCATAGAGCAATACTGGAAGAAAATACTTCAGCAGCTTGAAGTTGCCAGTTGGTTTCTGATAATTTTGTATGTAGCAATGTCAATAGAATATCTTGAAAACCGTATCCTGCTAATAACGGCAACACAAAGAAACGTTTGAAAATGTGGCAAACTTCCTATTTTCTCCCCAATCCTCCATGTTAAAGTTACACCCAGTACATGTTGACTTAAGGCTTTTAATGTTTCCATGTTTAGCAGCCTCCCATTTGTGTTTTAGCCAACCCAGCAGTGCTAATAAATCATATCCCTTTGGGTTATTGAGAATGTGGGTTGCCTACTTGATGGGACAGTCCAGTGTGAACTGCTGGTTGCACTTTCAAAAAACCTCTTACAGCCACCTAATATCCCATAAACTAACCCAGCAATGCCTTTTCAATACTTCTATACAGTGACATTACTTCTAAGCTGAAGTAAGCTCCATGCCAACAGATGGCACACCAGTGTTACCAAAAAAGAAAGTGTTATAGTTGCCACATAGTTGCCAGTGACTGTGAATATGCTAGAAATATGCAGTGATATGCAAAATTTTGGTTGCCCTAACAATTGGTACTATAGCAACCTTAGTTACCCACCTTGGGATGGCAGAGTTGCATACTGTAACATACTTAGCTGGTATGTAATAATAACTGGTCACATTTCATTTTGCGTGTTTTATCTGTGCTTACAGTTGATAGTAAAGTGCATGTTATAGATTGCCTTGTACTTTGATCAGCATGGGCATGAACCTATGGTACAGTATCTATGGTCCACCACTTATTTTAGGTACAAGAGACAAAATATTAATATTTTTATTTGGGCAAATACATTAAGGGGTTGTTGGGAAAAAGGGGTTGTTTGCCTTTCAAACACGTTTTCTAGTTCAGTTGTTTTCAGATTAAAGGAGAACTAAACGCCACTCCTAAAGAGTCTCCATCTACTAGCCCCCATTGTCACCCTCCCCGTTTTCTCCCTGCATAGCTCATATATTAAAAAGTGTCACAGAAAATCGCACAGACCTCTCCATGCAGAGTAGTGCAGCGGAGCTCATGAGAGCCATCTTCAGATATGTTCACTAAAGGACCGCTGACACTAATCTTTTTCTTGCATGCGCAGTTGGAGACTGTTTGGTGTTTGGAAATACTGCACATGCGCCAGAAAGTTCCGTAGATAGTCGAAGGGAAGAGGATCCAAAGATACCGAAGATGGCGCCTGTGAGCTCCATTGCACTACTCTGCATAGAGAAGTCTGTGCGACTTTCTGCGACACTTTCTTAAATAGTGGGCTACGTGGGGAGGCATAGCAATGGGGGCTATTAGATGGGGACTCTCCCTTGGTATACACCATACAGTATAATTGGTGCTTCTGTTTACTTCCTTGTTCTTTTCTTGCTTATTGAAACATGACAGAAAGAGTTAGCTCAGAAACAGAAGACCAGTGTTTTGTAGGGGTCAACACATGTAGCTCAGTCTTACAGGTTTATTTTCTCTAGTCATGCTGTTCTATTATCTTAAAGGCATTATTTGATATTGCAATGCATGTAAATGTCATTGGCTCCCCATATAGTGCACTTGCCCTGGACCCCAGAGGAAGAAGTGGGGTTCTGATGGTGGTACTGCATATTGATAAATATTTATTTAGCAAACTGCTTTATATTACTATTTATTATCTCATGTTTGTTTAAGTTCACCGGATGTATAGTCTGAGATTTATAACTTTCCAATGGTGTTATTGATAACAACCCTTGAGGAAAACATTTTCTTTTACGTTGTGCTTTCAAGTTGCTTAATATGGACGTAAAAAAAGAAATGGTACAGCAGCATGTACTAGCTTCTTAATGCATACATGTAAAGAATAATGTAATGCCTTTTGTCTTATATACAGATGGAGAAAGATATTCAGATTTAAGCTGTGGAGCAAAGTGTCACCCTATTGGAACAAAGCTTTTCTTTCAATTATAGTTGTGCTGATTGTTCTGTTTCTCGGTAAGTCAAATTTTTCATGTGTTCGTAGGTTCTTGTAAGATTAATATAATACTTTGGTAGGATGGTGGCCTAGATAGTAGCAGCCTAGGCAAGACTGCAAGCTGAGTCACATATAAATACAATCCATTGTAGAAAGGAAGCAACAATAACTGCTCATTGTTTTGATATAAGCCTTAAGAGTGCTGATTCCCCTTTCTGTACTGGGTTCCATATGGTGATTCAGGCGGGACACAGATTTATAAAACTGTTACTAGCTACATTTCAAAAAAAAATTATAAAAAGTTTTTCTTAACTGTTATTAAAATGGTTATGCCATATACAAAAGTGTATGTAGCTCTTGAGCAGATCAGGAGCCAAAAAAAATCCCCTGCAGAGCCACATTTGACCTTTTTGTCTTAATTTGGAAATCTCAATAGACAACGACCTTGTTCCACATGCTGTAATTTTATTTGTTAATTCCTGCTGGGCAGGGTGCAGTATTTTTGTTAGAACTTGAATTGGTTGTATAACTAGATCATTGGTAGAAAGGACTTAGGTGCCCACGTGCAATATACTATACTAAAATTAGTTATTTTATGGAAACAAGCTATTGTAGCTGCAGTTATGGATTGTGATGCTGAACCCTGGTAACATACCTGTTTATGCGAGTTATTAGGGAGGTCATCCAGCCCTGAGGTCTATTTAGGCAATATAGTAGTGACGTTTCCTATGCTATAATAACCAAGGAGTGGCTGATGCTCCCATGCCCCAGATGATTTTGCTCAAAATCTTTGCAAGTTCCTGGGTATGTATCAATATTATGTTATATAAAGCCACTGATTTTTACAGTGTTTAACAAAACAGTAAACACTAAGAAACGGCCGAGTCACTGTCATTATCCTTTTGTTTTTCCTTTATACTGAACTTTTCTTTATATTTGCTCTTTGTTTTTCTGTAACCATAACTCTTTCCTTTCCTGCTGCTTCCATTTTACCTGTTGCTTCCCCAATTTTTATCTCATAGCATACCTATTCTGTTTCTTGTTTCTTTTCTCTTTTACCCTTCTTTGATAACTTTTTTGTTGTGTACTGTACATCGGTACTGATTCCATAATGCTGTTACCACTACCATTATTTTTGTGGAAAATTAAATTTGACAGAAAATTAAGAGCTAGGAAAAAAATATGCTGCCACAGAAGAGTCCAGAGTAAGTTTTACTAAGAGAATCTTTACATTAAAAGCTATGCAAATTGTAAGACACCCACTTCACAGACTGCATGGTTCTATAATAGAAAAAATAGACATTTGAAATAGGGGAAAACACAGAAAAATATTTGGTCTGGGAAAGGAGACTGTAGCTTCAAATGGCTGCTGAATGCAATGAAGTATGGGAGAGACAGAACATACAGAGCATACATTTTCAAATCATCTGGATTTACCTTCCCCTTTGAGAACAGCCAACATCAGCTTGACTGTATTTTGAAGATGGTGACTGAGATGATTGCAGGGGCACCCTTAGCATTGTGATTCTTCCTGAGACAGGTTCAGCTTGCATTTAAGTAGTTGTCATATAGAACCAGTTTTTTTTAAGAATTTACTGTGCCACACTGGTATTTGTCCACATCTATTCAGTAATATTTATGACAACTGTTAGAATTGCTCTTACATTTAATCTTTATTAAGACTTACAGATTACTATTTTACAGATGCCGCAAGAGAAGTGAGGAAGTATTCTGCAAGTCAGCTGACAGATAAAAATGCAAAGCTGTATCCTAGTTCCTATGATCACATCCACATGAAACTTTTCAGATCTCAAAGGAATCTTTACATCTCAGGATTCTCTTTATTTTTTTGGCTGTAAGTATACCTTCATTTACCCCTCATGGTTTATATATAGGCTCTGCATTGTGGTATTGTGAACACATAAACTTTGCAGGGTTGGAGCTAGGTACTAGATACATTGTTTTTTGTGTGCTCAGTCTTATGCCCAATCCCTTCCTCCGTTTCTCCATGTTCATTTCCATAATTGTTTAAGTCTATTTTACTAATAGTTACAGTAACAAAGTAATCCAATAGGTTGGTTATTTCTCTACAAATTGGGTTGAAAAAATACAAAACTCCAAAAAGTTAAACCCCTCTAAATGAACCCCAGTACACATAGATATATATACACATATACACATATACACACACGCACCAGTATCTACTAACTAACTGTAGATCTTAAGATCGCTATATCCTTGGATATTATGCTTTTTCAAGAAATCATCCAAGTCATTCTTAAAGCCATTTATGGAATCTGCCATCACAACATCACCCAGCAGTGCATTCTACAACCTCACTGCCCTCACCATCACCATCAGCGGTGTATTTCACATCCTCATTGCCTCACTGTGAAGAACAACTATGCTGCTTTAACGGAAAGTTTGGTTCCTCTAGTTTAAAGTTTTGGCCTCTGGTGTGTTGATCTTTTTTATGGGAATAAAGATCATATGCTATATATCCTTTAATGTACTTAAAGAGCAAGTACCTTTTCTACAGAGAAAACAACCCCAACCTTGTCTACCCTCATAGTTTAAATCTTGTACATCTCTGCACTCTCTGGAGCCCAAAACTGCAGTGCATACTCAAGGTGAGGCATTTCCAGGAATCTATAAAGAGGCAAATTTATATTTCCATTCCTCTTCTTTATGTAATACATTGCCTTAGTACTGAATGATACTGCTTAGAATTACACAGCTTGTTATCCCCAGATCTTTCTTGATTAATGATGTTTATATAAAATCAGACTTTTAAAAAATCACGAATTTTTCGCAATTTATTAAAACCCAAGGATGGAGAAGTCTTTATCTAAAAATCCGGCATCTCAGACCTGTCAAGGTTGCATATAAGTCAATGGGAGAAGTCCCAATGATTTTTTGATGTGCGCTGGGTTTCGGGCAATACCCCAAAGTTTTCGGGTGAAAATTACGGAAAAATAATAATAAGTAAGTGTTAAAAACCCGAGCGGATTTGATCGGCGTTTGTAGCAGAAAATATTGAGATAAATTCAGACTTTGATAAATAACCCGCGTTGTGTATAAATCACATTTATGTTATTTCTACCAAAGTGCAAAGTAGTGTACCTTGCTCTTATCAACATTTAATCTCATTTGCCATTTTACTGCCCAGTCTTCCAATTTAGTCAAATTTCTCTGCAAAGTAACAGCATTCTGCATGGAGATAATATTTTCAATGCCCACCTCAAGGTTATTACTAAACAAATTAACAGACTTTTTGCCCTTCCCAGTCTTCAATTCTTTTCCAATACTCAAAATTGTTGTCCTGCCTTCCTTATTGTCCTTATTTTTACCATGACACAGTTCTTCTGTGCTTACAAATACAGGCTTGTGAAATCAAAAATAAAGTATTATTGAAAATGAGCAGCTTGGTATGGCATGACATTGCTTCAAAATCTAGTGCAAACCTTCCCAGGAATGTAGTCTGTTACTGCTGCAATAGGGAGAACTGAATGCATATTAAAGGATTAGTATTGCCCCTTATTTAATATGAGCTGAGTTAATAGGACTTGTGTTAAAAATAAGTTTGAATTGTTTCAGTCGTGAAAAATCTAGGTTTTGTTATTTCATAAGCAAAATATGGCAAATTGGAAACTACTCCTTGTGTGGTTCTTGCAAGAAATAAGGGAAGCCGCTGACTGCAGAGGAGAGAGCACACAGCATCCACTTAGCGGTAAATCCCACTTAGCCGTTCTGGCCACTGCAACAAACGATCAGCTTCAAACCATAGTAATGGGGATTGTTGGACCAGAAAAAACATCCACAGTGGAACTGGACATCGTAAAAATAAAAGTAACTTTATTTATCCATATTTTATCCAAATGATGAATACAAGCGGGCAGGGAAACACAGCTTGACATGTTTCGTGACTACTATGTCACTTCATCAGAAGAATTATGTGGTTCTTGTAAGGTAGATGGATTACCAGTGGACAAATAATTCTCTTACATGATGAACTTATAATATAATTATCTGTGGAAATCCGTTGGTACCACAAGATGCTGTGAAGTTGGTTAGTGCATTGAGCCATTTCTGTGAGAGCTTCTCTCTGAACTTGCTTGTTTGAACATGGACAAGTCTGCTGAAATAAATGAATAACACTGACAACCAGGACGTGTGTTCTATGAATGTCCAAATAGTTTAACTGCAGTCTAACCCACTGAGTGTGGAAGGTAGACTATTCACAAAAAGTAATCTCTGCGGAGTGAAATTCTGCAGCAAGCAGGAGATAAATAATTTAAAAAATGCACTTTTCTGTCTTTCTTTTACAGTGTGTTACGTAGGCTGGTTTCCCTAATTATGCAACTGGCATCAGAGATTGAAGGTAACACTGCTATTCAAACCCAAGTAGAAAATGCCAATGAAACTGCCAAAAAATACATGGAAGATAATGAGCAATTGAAAAAGGTATGTCTTGAGGAGGAAAATGGTATGAGATGAAAATAAAATAAATAATTTAAACCTCTGGCTCCTGAATGCCCAGCATAGCAACTTGTGTGTTGTTGTCTTTAAGATTTTAACATAAATCAATTTCACATTTAAAATATATAAATTTTAGTACTAATAAAAATGTAAAAAAAAAATTTGTAGCCTAAGATTTATTATTATGTAAAATAACAGAATTGGTCAGGGTCTAAATTATTTAGTTATCAAAAAGATAAAACCAATATCATATTATATAAGAATCATTTTGTGGGTATTAAAGTGAATATCCACAATTGAAGTGAAAGCTGGACATACAAGCCACTAGAGTTGGATACTTACATGTATGACAATTTCTTTCCTATATGGAGCATAAATCTTATTTTCCCTTGAGTTATCTGGATACTGGATCTGATCCATTGATATATATATATATATATATATCTATCTATCTATCTATCTATCTATCTATCTATCTATCTATCTATCTATCTATCTCAATATGTGCTCTATGCATGTTATACTTTGAGTGGGGTAACAGGTACACATGCCCCTCAATTCTATCCTCTTCTAAATGGTATTACTGGAAAGTTCTTGGTCTGCTTGTAAAGTAGGAGAACAGAAAGCTGGAAAACAGGTTAATGGATAATAGGTCCAATACCTATTTGCTAATAAATCAATATGCATAGGCACTATTACACCTTATATAACAACTCTTCTACTACTCTTTGTGTACTATTAAAGACCTAATTTAAATCTGCCTATTGTTTCATATATAGACAATAAATAGAGCTAAGATGGATGAAGGCAAGTGGGCACTGAAAGCAGATAATGAGAAATTAAAGACTGAAGTTGAACACCTTAAAGTAGAGGTACAAAGAATGACAGACGGTAAGGACTCTATTATGACTGTAAATCTTTCTTTTAAAGTGCACAAAAAAACCCCCACAAAGAATCAGACTAGTGCACAGAGTGTAGCTAACAGTTTCACAGGCTGGCAATATGCTGCCCCTGAAAGTTGCCACCTACAGCAAAGTTCACCCCTGAGTTTGCCATAATTCAATGATTATTTGTATTGATATAATTAAAAAAAATAGTTTTTTTAAAATATGCATTTCAAAAGGAGTCATCAAGACCAACATAGTAAGTGCAAGAGCACATTGTGTTCATTCAGGCAGCACTTCTCCTTCAGTGAGGTGTAGAACACACAATGTCAGGGGGAGCAGACCAGCCCTTAACACAAGTTAGGGAAAGGGGTGGGATGCAGAACTGTATTTCTCAGGGGAGCTGCAGGCCAGAAATCGAGTACAGAGATCTAGGGCAATTGAGGACCAATAAAAGCCAGTGTGCAAAGTGCAAAAAATGGCCTACGGCTGTTTCTTGCACCTTGTATACTGCCTTCAATTTTGTAAATGACCCCTAATATGTACCTCCAGCCTACTTACTTAAAAAGTATGCTCCATGAATACAGACTGTGTGGAAAACATGATCTGTCTATTGCTATAATTACAAACAAACTACATATGCCCTAAAATACTTCACTAGTAGGTAGGCTGAAAGCATTTTGCCATTTTGAACTGAATGGCGTCATATGCTTAGAAAAAAAAGTTTTCTACTTTTGTAGAACTCACTGATTTTGGCAAGTGTTTTGGTACTTAGGGTTGAGAGAGGAATACAATTCTAGGTATGCAGATTCACCCTTGACTTGGATGGATTCTGTTCTCAAGCTATAGCCTAGGTCACTAGTACCCTGGTCTTGAGGACAGAGCCACTTATTTGGCAGAAAGAGCAGTTCTATTTTTTCTTGGCTGTGAAAAGATATCTCTACGCTCTCCCCCTAGTAACTCCTTTCAGAACTAATACGTCCAAGTAAATCTATAAAAACCGTGTGATTTCTTTGTTCTGGGTTCTGACAGCTCAGAATCCATCCAGTTCATGTCAGATAAACTTTGTCTTTAACCTCAAGTACTCTACGTTAATTGAATTTCCCTGACAGTTCGTATATCAACTTCTCCTTGTGTGTTAGATGGGTTGCTTTCATTCATTGGGGTGCATTTTCATTAATTCATTTCATTTGGAGTCAAACAGTCAATAGGGTTTTGTCCACAAATTTTCAGTGATAGACGAAATGACACGTGTGGTAACAGCTATTGTAACCATTCAAAGACTTTTTGTTGTGCGTAAGTTGTTAGTTTACCAAATAACAAGTAACATTTTTGCTAGTCAATGTATAACTGTAAATTTGTGGGCATGTGGTCAAAACACACAAGAAACCAGTTAAACTGTAGAAAGTAAAATTGTATAGTAAAGTAAAAACAAGCCAGGGTCATGTGACATCAATATTACTGTAATGTAAGTGTTTTGTCAGAAAGTGTTTCATTTTTTCTCTCAAAAGTAAATATTTGAGGTAACAGCTGAGCAAATGCCACTCTGTTGCCTAAACAGTTTCAGTATAAACATTAACAGATTCATGGAAAGTAACTTATGGTGTAGCTCAAGTTCAATTTCAGCTTTTCCCTAAAAACGATTCCTATGCGGAGCTGCTGTCAAAAACTGAACTACGGATTCTGTTTTGGGATGCTGATTCCCATAGAAGGTTATGGGCAATGTTAAAATTCATAAACCAAAAAAAAAAAAAAAAAGGTATTTAATCAATATGTCAGTAAAACAATTAATCATTGCAGTAATATATACTATTGATCTTAAAGTATCAATCATAATTCATTGATTATTATTATTAAATAAGCCCCTAAATTACCATGATACACCTGAGTAAAGTAAATTGTTCTAGCACATGCATGGCAATATACATCCTTTTACAGCATAAGTGATATCATTTGGGTAGCCCTGTCGGAGTGCCCCATACAGGGGCAGATAAGATGTTGTGGTGATTTGTGGGAAACTTGAATTATTGCAAAGGTTTGTGGCAGAGTAAAATCCGTTATGGGTAATTTAGAAGTATGCCTGACTCATATACATACATAAAAACGCTTGTATATGCCACACATGTTTTTACACTGTGTAAGAATTTTGTAATAATGTGGCATAAGCACACCACATGTGACATGTTAACTCCATTTGATTACTCCTTCTAGGCTCAACTTATTGCTTTTTCCAGTGTGTATCTTAATATCCCATAGTTTTTTCTTGGCATCTTCCACAAATGCATTGTATTGGTCTTAAAATCTTTCTCTGACTTTCTTTTTGAACCATGGCTTATAATTATGATCTATTTTTATCTTCTTAAGGGAAGCATAGATTTAGGAGAACCAGATTTGTTCACCCACTGTGTCTGCATGTTTGATGATGTCTTCAGTGGAGTTTTTGAACAGCAGCCACTATGTTGATCCAAATCAGTTTTAGTTGAGATATTGTCTCTTTAGTGTATTTTATTCTTTTGATCTGCAATTTGGCTTATTTCAGGGTCTTTTTATTATGTTCCATAGAAGAATTGCAGAGTGGTCTGATTTATCAAGACTGGGTTTAAACATATTTGTAAGTGCTGTGTAGTATTGATCCAGCCTCAGTGGCATAACAACTTGGTGCCCCAGCAAAAAAAAATCTTCAGAGAGGGCTGGTGCTCATTGCAAACAATACCACGCACCCCACATGCCAGTGTGCCTCACTTGCTCTCACTTTGATCAGCCAGGGAGGTGGGAATCTCTACAGTTATAGAAAAACCTTTCCTGCGATCTGGGGCCCCTTGCCCTGGTCCCCCATGCCACCTTGGGGTCTGCTTCCTCTATAGTTATCCCACTGTCCAGCATCTTCTTATTCATATCTAGTAAGTGACCAGATGTTCTTCTTGAAGTCCAGAATAGGTTTACAGTTGTTGGAGTCACTGGCCACCATGTACTCTTGAATCTGTTTTCTGTAGTTTGGGATGCTCATTGTAAAGATGCACAGTCTGTCTTCTGCTGATTCCTTTGTGGAATGTATACTGCAGTAATAATAAATTATATTATCTATCTCTCAAGATCCCAAGAACTCCAACTCACATAGTTTAACTGTTCCATCAGTTTACCAGTTTAGTTACACGTCCCTCTTTCTAGCTCAGTCCACGCCAGTCCTCCAGTTCTAATATTGGTTCCTCTATCTAGAGTGATGGCGGTGTCAGCCTGCAGCTGTATTTGAGGAAACAAAGAACACCTATGAGTAAAAAAAAAGCACCCGTAATGATGAACCTAGACACAGGGCTGGATTTACATAGCAGGCACCCCTAGGCTCTCTGCTCTTCATTACCCCATCTCCTCCCTTCCTTTGTGCACATGCGCAAATTCTCAGCATTGGTACTAGGGATTGGTGCACAGGAAATTTTATAAACTATTGTATCTCCTGCTAACCCCAGTGCTTACTAACTAATGCGGGTGTGGTTGTCCCCAAAAAATTGTGCCACCCTAGGCCCTCTGCAGTAAGCTTATACATTGCCCTACATTGTTAAGAAATCCAAGTGTTCTTAATAAAAAAAACAGTCATGTTGCCAATTTCTTCCAAACATGGAGGCTTCTTCCCCATCTGTATTGTAAGAAATAGATATTCTTAGTTGCTCAGGCCAGAAACTCTCCAAATCAAGTTGACCAAAACCCTCCTTTCATTTTCCATTCATTATGCCATGTAGTGAGCAGATAAATGATGTTTGCTGGTAGCTTTTTTGTCTGTTAAAAAAGAAGAAATTCTAGCATTCAATTTGAAAAAAAAGGACATATCATAACTATATTTTAAAATATAGATGCAGTTTTTCAGCATGTGTTTTTTTTTTTTATCCATTCTAATATGATTGGGGTTAAAGTAATGTCCCTTGTCACTTGCAGCCCTCTCCAAATCTCAAAAAGATGCAAGTGCCCTGAAAAAACAGTGTGACGGACTTACTAGAGAATATGATCATCTTCTAAGAGAGCATGACAAGCTACAGGTACGTATGATTTCCATGTAGCACATGTACTATAATGTACATAGGTACATATTTCCAGCTGCTCCTTTATAGTTCCAATAATGGGGACATTATTGTTTCTGAAATATCATACCTGAAACAATGGCACATTCTCTATACAGATATAATATAAATGCAACAATAGGTGCTTTGCATTAAATGTTGCATGTCCTATACTGATATTATTATTCATGGATAGATGACAATAGGTGGAAACTTTATTGTTTTCAGTAGCTTTTGCTTTGACTTGCGGGTCAGGCTATTCTCACTAAAAAAATGCTGCCTTGTTTTTAAGACACCTGCAGAAAGCCTGACCCACTATCGCACCCAGCAGATGCCTTCAAAAACCATTGAAATTCTGGATGTTTTGTCCGGCTGTAGAGCTATAACATCCAGAATTTTACTGCATGCAATTAGTAATTTAGCATATGAAGATGATGAATTATTACTGAACCTGCAATTGATGTTCTTGTTCACAAATGTGATATCTGCCAACCTTTTGTGTATAATTAATTGAACTTTGTGTTTTCTTTTAGAATGCAACAGATGGAATACAAAATAAGAAGGAAGAGTAATTAATGTAATGAATATATAGCCCTGAGAATGGATGAGAATGGACGAGTACCACACTGCTGTCAAAGTCCTGCTAGTTGGGCACTAAAGACTTTTTTCGTACTTAGTGTTAATAAAGGTAGATAAACATGTTTGCCTTCATGCTACTGGCAGCCTAAGGGCAATGACACATGGGCAATTTGCAGCATTTTTGATAACAAGAACACTCCAAACTGCCACCTGTGTCATTACCCTAATTAGCAACCCTTAATAACATATTTTATTTCTAAATCTAAATACAGATTATCAGGCTGAAATAACAAAGGGATATTTTGTGTGTGTTTTTTTGTTTCTGGTGAAGTGTGGTACAGTTCAGTTTTTTTTCTAAAAATCAATTTGTCTCTTCTTTTCTGCTATTTAGAACTAGAAATGTTGGACATTCTTTGCTGAAAATTAGTGTATGGAACAGCACCATTGTTGCCTTTGTAAATGTACCTGTATGTTGATTTTTGTATAAGCAGTGTGAAATACATGTTGATTGCTATTTTCACCTATGTTTTGAATATAATGCCTGGATACCATACAGTTTGTCCAGTAAATCTTTGATAAATTTGACTGCACACGTAATAGTCAAGATTGAAATGTGATCTTGTCTTGAAAGTTGGCAGAAGACAGAAGACCCCAGGAATTAAAGCTGGTTAAATATTATATAAATGTGCCGAAGCAGTAATCAGCCAAAATGTTTTTTTTTTACCTGCTTTGGACATTGCTCACATTTTTACAAAAGGTTATTGATTTGGTCATTTTGACCCAATATTTGGAGGCATGGTTTCCATATTTGCAGATTTGGTTGATAGTCTTTGAATGTATGTTTCATTTTAGTTAATATAAAAAGCCCATTTGTTTGATTAATATGCCATTATATAAATCAGTATAAAACCCACACAGAAGCAGAGAGTATGATTTATAACTTAAATGTAGAAGCAATATGTTCTTGTGCAGTTAAAATAATGAAAACATTTATTATTTTAAATTATTTGGTTTTGTAAGTTACTGCAATTGTGTAGTTTTGTACTCCCATTTGTAGAGGATAATCACACACAGGATGCTGATCCAAAAACAGAGTCACAAGGCACCTTAAACCCATTGACTTGTATGGTATATGTGTATATGTGTACTTGCCATCAGGGAGGGGCAAATGGGACTTCTTTTAGGGACCCAGTCTCAGTGGGGGAATGGAGGGGGAAGAAACTAAAATAGTTATTTTTTTGGGGACACCAATCTATGTAGTTGTAGGGTCAATCTATGTAGTTTGCTGTCCAGGACAATCATTAAAATTACATCTGTATTGATTTGTAAAGGATTGATAATTGTGATAATTCCAGTGATCATTGGACATGGATTGGATAAAACAATTGTTAGTAGATCTTCCCAAAACTGTTTACAAGTAAGTTAAATGAGCGATGGCTATGAGGAATTTTCAATTTACGTTTACCAAAAAGTTGTCTATATTGAAGACCAACAATTGCATTTTTTTGGGGTTCTTTATTAATGTATTTATTTCAGTGCTACCTCTCTCCAGCATAGAATTTAACCTGTTATCTGGTTAGCAGAAATAAGGTCTGATTACAGCATGTAGAATCAAATACATTTGATGGGTTGCTGTTTGTTACTACACTGGTGCAAATTAACCTGAGCTGAATTTGTGATGTGAATTTTGTTCTATTTTCTTTTTGTACAGACCCTGTGCTTGCTACCATAGCCATTTAAATGGCAAACTTGATAAATCTGTAGCAATATATTTTAATCGGAACTCTAATTATTGCCAAATATTGTATTTGGAACATGAGATAAATAAGAAATATGTTTTATATCTATGGGGTTTCAGAGTTTACATTTCATGTAAAATTATATTTCCTGGTCAATGGGTGCAGTAGTGCAGCTTGCCATGTTTTTTTTTCTCCTTACCCCATAACAGAGCAGAAAGAAATTGTATCATGTCACTTATTATATAAAAACTGTTTGAGTCAAAATAATGTAAATGTCAATCTTACAAGAATCTGCCGACTGGTGCCAAAACAATAATATTGTATGAAGCAACAAATTTTACCAGTTCAGTCACATTCACAGACTGAATATTTGAAAAAAAATGTGAATTATCTAACAGCAATGTATATTTTCACTTTTTAATCCATTTTCATAATTGAAAGATCTAAGAATACATTTGATATATATATCTGCAATATAGCTATTTATCCATCACACACTGGTCATGAGTTGGCAAAAGTATAAATTCATGTTAACATTGAAAACACCATTTATCTTTTGAAGGAAAATAAACAGTAATCCAAATAATATATTTTTTAATATGATAGGATTGGGGAACACACTGTAGAGGAGTGGCTGTTCATTCTGTGCAGTATGTGCAGATAGTGATTGTGACCTTTAAGGCTGCTAGACGGTTGTCCAGTCAGGGGCTTATTGGACTCCATATATATATGGATAACTATCCATCTTCACAGTGCACCTATGCTTTCCTTCTGCAACAGACATGGATCATGGATTAAAATGTTTCCTGTAAAAAAATGAATAATGCCAACAATTCTGTATAAAAATCAATAAAGTTTATTGTGCTACCAAGTGAAATGAAATTATGAATTGATATAATTATTGATCTACATGTATATACAATATACGTACATTTGTTATTGCGTTGTCATACTCCGTTTTAATATGTCAATATGTTCTTACAAATTTATTTAAAGCCTGGATACCCCCGTGGCATTGGTTGGAAAGGTTCAGATTTGAATATACAGGTACAGTTTTGAATGTATAGGTAAAATTCATATTAGCATATGAAGGAAGACTTCAAGCCCAGAAGAATCACATTTGGAAAATATACAACTAGCTTGTAGGAGATGGGGCTGGAGCATGGCCTTCAATCAAGTTAATTGTATGTCAATATGATTTTAGCAGGCACATTTCATATGTCTGTAAATATGTTTGTCAGAACTGCAATATTTCCTGCACTTGGCTGTCGTACCATAGTAACAGTGGTGCAGGACCAACTTGTAGAACAGATCAGTGTGGTTCTGGTGCATGTAGCAATCAGCTATGCACAGGTAGCTGATTGCTACGTGCACCGGAACCGCACTGGTCGGTTCTACAAGGCTGTCCTGCACTGATGTTACTATGATTTTTATTTATTATTTTCTAACTATAATAGTGTAAGGTGACAGGTAACTTGGAAGTGTAGTTATTACAGAAACTATTGCTTTACCCCACAATGAAACCATGCTACTCTAAGGGGGTTATTTATCAAAGTCCCAATTTATCTCAGTATTTTCTGCTACAAACTCTACTACAAATATGCTCGGGTTTTTTACCCTTATTTATTATTACATTTTCCTGAAAAGCTAATTTTCGGTAAAAAAAAAAAAATCACATTTTTCAGGTTTTTTTGAATTTTTCCATCAGATTTTCACGAATTTCAATTGTGATTTTCACCCGAAAACTCCGAAAGCGTTGGGGTATTGCATGAAACCCAGCTCACATCAAAAAATCATTGGGACTTCTCCCATTGACTTACAGTATATGCAACCTTGACAGGTCTGAGATGCCGGATTTTCAGATTCTGACTTCCATCCTCAGGGTTTAATAAATTCCGAAAAATTGGTGATTTTTTAAGTCTGATTTTATAAAAAAAATTCACACATCTTTTGTGATTTTTGCATTCAGAGTTTAGTAAATAACCCCCTTAGGGTCTGATTTATCAAAGGTCATGTTGTGTTTTCCCCAAAAAGTTTTTACAGGGTAGTTTTTAGTCAAAAACTCAAATTTTTGGTTTTAAAAAAAATGCAAATTTTTGGGTGTATTATACATTTTTTTGAATATTTCAGGTTTTTGTAAAAAGCTGGAAATAGCTTGAATCTGAAAATACTCTAGCTAAAACCTGTCAAGGTCATGTACTGTAGAAGTCAATGGCAGAACCATTGAACCATTTGAAGATGTTAATAGCATCATGATATGTGGGCTTTTCCCCCGGGTTTTGCTAGAAAACTCAATTAATTTGAGCAATTTGAGTTTTTACCTGAGGAAAAACTCAATTAATTCAAGTTTTCGGTTGTTCATCCCAAATTCACTGATTCGAGTTTTTTCCATTCAAGCTTTTTCTTAAATTGCAAAACATTTGAGTTGTGAGTTCACAACCCTTGTGAGAAGGGTGCTGCCGAACCATAATTCTCAGGGGGAAACAATAAATGGGTACCATTGTTTCTTAAAACAAGCTATATTTATTGGCAGGAATGTAACAGCAATCTTTTGGGAAATAGGTACAGATTATACGGTTTCTCACAAATAGAAATTTCAGAAGTGTTTGCCCATCAGGGGCCAGTAATTAACTTGAAAATGTTCAACCTCAAGATTCAGGCCCTCCAACTGGAACCTAGGCAGGAACACATCGACCCCTAAGTCTGTACACTTGAGTCTCTATCCTGAGGGTAGCACACCCAAGTCTCTAATCCTTTACTTTCCTTGCAGGCTGCTCACGAAATACCCCAAACCTAACTCTCACTCCTAGACAGTTATAAAAGAGATATCCTCACTACTAACTTCCCCTTCGGTGCTTATCTCTGCCCAGGCATTACCTTTCTTCCACATTCCTGCCCAAGTGGAATTCAAGCAGAAAAGAGAGTGAGCCCTGTCAGCTTATCAACCTCTCTTGGCCAGTAATGCAACTGCCAGGAACATATTTTTAATTGTGATAAGGAAACCGTTTTTTCCTCCAACTGTGATTTAGGACTCACATAGCTGTTTACAAACTTTAGGGGACTGTCAACAATCATACAGGGGTAACTAAATGATTAGACTCATACAGCAGAACGAAATCACAGCGGTGTAGACAGTGTATCATTAATTCTAAAGGTTAAAGATGACAGCAGGAACAATCAATAGGTGATCAAACACATAGTAAAAAAGAGTGATGAAGAGAAAGGAGAGGAAGCAGGTTGTGGGGTTAATATTATCATAGCACATATTTAATAGCAAATCAAATGCTTATTGTACATACAAAAGAGAGGGGAAAAAAAAGCTTATTGTACCAATCTAATCAGTTTCATGAGTTACAGATGTGGCCAGTTGCTACGTCTGTGCTGTAATATTTTGAAATTTAAGTTGAAGTATATGTTAATGACACTTATGGACATAGGGCTGGCTGGGTCCATTTTATCACATATGCTAACACCCAATAATGAACTTCATACAACACCCCCCAAAAATGTAAATCAAATGATCCAGTGTATGCATCTGTTGTACATTAAAAAAAAACAAATATCTATTTAGAAGAAAAGTGATCTAGCCTCTGCCCTTTAGCGCTCTAAAGGATCCAAGTAGAAAGGAGTAACATTTTGCTGAGACAAAGATGCTCCTCATGCAATCTTTTATAAAGGAATGACAAACATTTTGGTGTCCTTGAACTCTTTGTATTTGTAAAATGCGGAGCCTTTCATAAAGGTATTTGCAGAATTTGGAGCATATTTATAAAGGCATGAAAAATATTTTACTATAAATACATGGTGTGTTTATAAAGCTTTGTTATAGTCCTTATGTGTAAATTACTGCCATGCATTGTATGTGTGAAAAATAATCCACTACAAAAAAAAAATTAAAATGGTGTAGTTACAAAGGCTTTTAGTTATGACTCCACACTAAAGACAAAGTCATGCCATTTTTTATACCACCTCAGAAGTGGTAAAGCTCAATAAAGTTAATGGGGCAAATTTAGGTGATGAAGAATTTATGACAGCTCAAGTCCATTTAAAAACATTTTTTGTTTCATAATAACACCTCTTCCACAGCATAATGTTACATTCATATTTACATGAAAGCATGACATGGCTTATAAAAGTTATTTTATACAGTGTAAATTGGTGTTGAAGTTTCAATGGTTGCTAACACCTCTTCACACATCTTTACAGAAGGTATATGAGTGGTGAGTCTGTTCATGACATGTGGACATTTTTGCACACTCATAGATCTTCAAAAAACGGAACTGCAGGCACAGTTGGACTAGCCCATGGGTACTGGGGTAAAACCCAGGAGGTCCTGTTTTAGTGCAACCTGCACTGCTCTGCTGCTGGTACCTAATGCCCCTAGGAACTGCCACTCTCTAGCTATCTGCATAGATTAAATGTGAAGGGTTTATTCACACCACTATTAAGTCAATCTTACTTATGTGTTAAATTTTTATACCAAATACTAAGCAGCATTTACAAAAAGAAGGAAATACAGTATGTATTATACTATTTGTAAATAATTAACTTAAGCCATGCTAATGCCAAAGAGTCACCCAATCTTTGTATAAGGGTAACAGAAGAATAGAATAGTATAAAGTTCATATTTAAAATCAATCCCAGTGGAAGACATGACAGAACTGGGAATGGTGATCCTATGCCACTGTGTATCACTATGTGTATGTGTATCGCTATGCAGGAGAAAAGTTCATTTTTGTTTTGGCCAATTGAGAAAAGTGAAAACACTAACATTATGATTTGTGTGCGTGTTGGCAAGTTTACTCTCGCCCAGACCTGTGACCTAAAAAAAAACTTCCTTGGCTGCAGAGCATATATATATATACAAAATGAACATTTGTGCAGCATTAAACTCACCTTGGTTTGCAGGTAAAGCAAGATAGCATGAAACACTAGACTCCTAGCCACTACCATTAGTTATATTATAGTGTATTGAAGTTCAGTGAAAATGGGGCAGCCACAGGTTAAATATATATATTTTATAGGAATGTTCTTAAGAACATTTTATGTAGGATGTTATCCTGAAGGAGCTCAATCAAAAGCAATTGTGAAGCCTGTAGGTAAATTATCTGTTATCTGTTATTGCAATTAATGTTATTTTTTTATGCAGGCACTAGAGATGACTTCAGGGATCATGGATAACCACAGCCCTGAATACAACCAGTATCTGGTTCACAGATCAGTCTACTCAGAGAAAAAGTTCCAGGAGGAAAATGAGAAGAAAGAGATTGTTAAAAAATCTTTACAAACCAGGATAAAAAACAACTGCAGGTTGTACATCTCATTTTATGACTTTAAGCATTTATTAAAACACACATACATATATCTATATATATCTATATCTATATATAGATATATATATATATATACCTTTTGGTGCTGGGGATATCTAAATATGAAATGTATTGTACAAATGTATACTCACTTCAGGGACTTGTGTTATTGCTTTTAGCTCAGACAGGTAAGTAGGTTTCCAAAACAGGATTACAAAACCATTTGTAGATGATCCTAGCTGTCATTCTTAATTCTTCACTGCAAGCTTATACTATATATTTTTTATAGCATCATTTATAGCACAAGGCATAAACTGTCTTTGAGATGTGTAGTTTATGCTAACATGTATTTTTATCTTACAGTTGTACATCTAGAAAGGCTCTTCTTTTTATCAAGTCCGTTCTTCCTATAGCAGACTGGCTTCCCAAGTACAAATGGAAAGAATGGTTAATAAATGACCTTCTTGCAGGAATCACCGTTGGGCTAGTTAGCACCCTGCAAGGTTGGTTTTTTTGGTTTTGAATAAAATATTAAAATTTTCAAAAATTTTCAAAAATTAAAAATAAAATAAACCTATATAAAACAAGGTTTGCAAAAATGCTGTTGCACTCTAGGTACTTATTATTTATTAGCCTTATTAGATTTAATAAAGCCTTTTATTGCATAAGTCCCTAGAGTGCAACAGCATTTTTGCAAACCTTGTCACTGTTAGCACCAGGGCATTAACGTTTTTTAGTATGTGCAGCAGCCCTACGGACTTCGAAATTCGAATATACTCACAACTTGAATGGGAGGTTAAGAAAATATCTGATAGTCTAATATTCGATCTAATTGTCCCGACCTGAAAATTTTAATCAAATTTGAATTGAGTTTTCCCTCCAATAAAAACTCGAATGCCAGGAAGGCAATTTACATATTTAAATATTTTAATGGACCTCTGCCATTGTAAATTAACTTGCCAGGTTTTAGGTGGCGACTATTCGAATTAGAACTGTTTACATGGTCTAGGTGTGATAAATATCACAAATTTTGAATTCAATTAAAAATCGAATGTGTGAATTCTGACAGCAAAAAAAATTGAAAATTCAAATTTACTATTCAACCCTTAATAAATCTGTCCCTAAATCTATTTGTGGAAAGTACTTATCTTTAATTTATATTTGGTACTGATTTATCTGCGTTTGTTTCCAGGCTTGGCGTTTGCATTGCTTGCAGCAGTCCCTGCTGGATACGGCCTGTATTCTTCCTTCTTTCCTGTTCTGGTCTACGCCTTCCTGGGTACATCTAGGCACCTTTCCGTAGGTATGTTTTCACTGTACCAATACCAATTAGTACTGACAATATTTACTTTCATCAACAACAACTTAACTCTTTTCAATCCACCTTGTGCTATAAATAAATATAAACACAAATAAATATGACCCAATGATTGTAATAAAGATTCTGCAGCTTGTGTGAATGCTATTTAGTACCTATAGATTTCCAAAAGAATTTCAAATTCATGTGAGTTTTTTTTAATTAAATTAAATTAGTTTTTACTCGAAATTTGAATGGGGTGTTATTTATAAAAAAATCATATATCTAAAACTCGGACGAATATTCCCAACCCGAAAACTCGAATCGAATGTAATTCGAATTTGACTAAACTCGTTTCGAGTTTTTTCTCTGAAAAAACTTGAATGTCAGGAAGGCTACTAACAGCATAAAAATAGTCACTGGACCTCTCCCATTAGTTTATACATGACCACGGCAGGTTTTAGGTGGTGAATAGTCAAATTTGAGTTCTTAAAGAGCCAGAGTATGATAAATATCAAAATTCGAATTAAAACTCAAATCAAGTTTGGATAATTCGAATTGGAGAGTTTTGACCATAAAAAATTTTTAATTTTCAATTCAACCCTTAATAAATCTGCCCCTCAGTGTTTAGAAGCTGGATAAGAAATCAGTATTTAATACATGTATAATCTACCAAGAGCAGACTTTTGGTAAAATAACCCATCTCTCTGTTCAGATAATAATCTGTCAATTTGCCTCAAATATAAAGTGACTTGATAGTATATGAACATTAAGGGGCACATTTACTTTGGGTCAAATATCGAGGGTTAATTAACCCTCGATATTCGACTGTCGAAGTTAAATCCTTCGAATATCGAAGTCAAAGGATTTACCGCAATCGAACGATTCGAAGAATTTTAATCCATCGATCGAACGATTTTCCTTTGACCAGAAATTTGTTAGAAAGCCTATGGGGACCTTTTTTACTTTGCGAAGTAGAGGGTCGAAGTTTTTTTTAAAGAGACAGTACTTTGATTATCGAACGGTCGAATAGTCAAACGATTTTTAGTTTGAATCGTTCGATTCGAAGTCGTAGTCCAAGGTCGAAGTAGCCAATTCGATGGTCGAAGTAGCCAAAAAAACGTTCGAAATTCGAAGTATTTTTTCTTCTATTCCTTCACTCGAGCTAAGTAAATGTGCCCCTAAGTTCATGCTGTTATTAAAAAAAAAACCTTTCAAAAGTAGTTTCCTGTACATTACTCAAAGCTTGTTTGGGTGCATATTTGTTTGTGTATGACATTTTGCCTTATGTGGAACAAGACAAAAATATGTGTGAAGTATAGTTTATTTTGGTTATTTCACAAAATGTATTCAGCTTTTACAACATTAGTTATTTTTATTAATTATCAACTCCTCTTATTCAATAGGACCATTTCCTGTGGTCAGTTTGATGTCAGGAATGGTGGTTTTATCTATGGCTCCAGATGAAAAGTTTATAATCGCAAGCAACTCCACAGGACTGAACAAAACAGTGATAGACACAGTAGCCAGGGACGCAGCTAGAGTTGCTATTACAGGCTCTCTTTGCTTCCTTATAGGAATCATACAGGTAATAACTTTGTACCATGTCATTTTTACACTACATTTTCAGTTACTTTACTAAAATAATGGAAACTAAAATGCCTTAGTTTGAGTGAGTTGTTATCATATTGACAAAATACTGTTATACTATTTTGTAGTGACAGCATATAGCATCTAATTGCTTTCAGCAAGTTACAGTATTGATAAATATGCTACACTTACTGCCCAGTAACACCAGAATAAGAAACCAATTTAAACAGATCTATAGATCAGAAATATATGTATTAGCTGTGCACAAATTTAAATAAATTTAAAGGGACAATATACACCTTTGTTCAGCACAAGTGCAATCAATTGGGCATGCGTTTTATTATGGGGTGCCGTTTGTCCCAAATACATTCTGTTTCCCTAATACACAGAATTAATGTCTCTCATGGTATATAAGTATTTGTGACCATACACAGATAAATAAATATACAAAATACTTATTTCTATTAAAGAATGAGAACAAAATCTGGTTAGTGCACAGAAGGATGTCATTATATTACAAACTCCATTCTGTACAGTTTAACAAGCAATCTGTCTCACAAATGTATAACCTCCATGTAACGAACGCACTTGTGTGCAAAGTTACTTACAGAATGAATTATGTAAAAAACTTGGACATAATATATAATAGTGTAACTAACTAGTGCATGCCAAACTAGATTTGAATGACAAAATAGATATTTGTGACAGAAAGCAAGATTTTATAGTACAGGATTCATTCTTTCCAGAAAAGCTCAGTTTCACAAAACAGATAAAATATCCATTCTGTGAAGCAATACTTCAGTCTAACTAATAAGAACAAAGCTTTTTGCCATATAACAAACAAGATGAGAAGTTGCCAGCTCTGCTCATAAGATCTACACATCATACTATACAGAATATGTGTGCACATGATCAGTCCCACATCTCTGGCTAAACCTATTATGTAGTAGTTGAACTATAGCTAAGCACATTATTAAGAGACTGCTAAAAGCAGGTACAAGATTACAGCTAGAAGGACATGTTGGAGCCTAACAATCATATACAAAACGTATAACTGACTCTCAGGGTTTGTCAGACATCATTGAAGGGATATTAGACCTAACTGACTCTAAGGGGCATATTTATCAAGGGTCGAAAACGTCGAAATTCAAAAAGATCAACCGAAGTACAGGTATGGGACCTGTTATCCAGAATGCTTGGGACCTGGGGTTTTCCAGATAATGGATCTTTCCGTAATTTGGGTCTTCATGCCTTAAGTCTACTAGAAATTAATTTAAACATTAAATAAACCCAATAGGCTGGTTTTGCTTCCAATAAGGATTAATTATATCTTAGTTAGGATCAAGTTCAAGCTACTGTTTTATTATTACAGAGAAAAGGGAAATCATTTTTAACAATTTGGATTATTTGGATAAAATGGAGTCTATGGGAGACAGCCATTCCGTAATTCGGAGCTTTCTGGATATTGGGTTTCCGGATAAGGGATCCTATACCTGTAGAAGGTTTTTTTTTGGTCGAATAGGTCCGTTTTTGATCAAATAGATCCGTATTAGGCCGATTTCGAATTGTACGAATCAAATTAATAGAGAATTCAATCGAATTCGATTCGCAAAAAATTCCCAAAAAAAAATTAGATTTTTCAAAGTCCACCAATTGACTTCAATTGAAAATTCACTTTGACCTTTGATAAATCTGCCCCTAAGAGTTTGTCAGACATTATTGACTGCAAGATGATGTGTGATAAACAGTCTGGTAGTGGATTAAATGATTCTGCTGTGTTAGTTCAGGCAAAACAACAAACACAGTAACTTCTAGACTCAGTGGTGTAACTAGATATTACAGGGGTGTAACTAGATATTACAGGGCCCTAATATTTATTGAAATTGTATATAAATTAGGGTCTCATGGGGCCCCTATACCTCTTGGGTCCCCCTGCATCCGCAGGTTCTACTTCCTCTGTAGTTCCACCCCTGCTTCTGGTACATTTATTACAACATGGCAGGTAGGTGTGGCCTGCCCCATTATTGCTCTCAGCTTAGACAGGAAGAGGGAAACAGGAACAGGAGTGAATCATAAGACAATGGCAAAACAGCAGACATGCCCTTAACCAAAATGGCCACACAAGCAGGTTACTACAATAAGAATAGCCACATCACCTAAAATGATCATATATATGTTTTGCATACTTTTCTTTCGCTACAATCATTATAAATGCACCATTATATTTCTCAGCCATTTGTAAAAACTTCCACTTATGAACCTGTAGTGTTTAACAGCAGCCCTTTTAGGAAATGTTTGTTCATGTTTATTACTAAACAGCGCTAACATTTAGGGGCAAATTCACTAAGCGCCGAAGCGCCTAACGCTAGCGTCAATTCGCTAGCGTTGGGCATTTTCGGTACTTCGCAAATTCACTAACGAACGCTGGCGTAAATTCGTTAGTGTTACTTCGCATCCTTACGCCTGGCGAATTTTCGCTACGGACGTAACTACGCAAATTCACTAACGCGCGCAGTGTACTGTGTACTACCTTTTACGCTAGACTTCCTTCGCCACCTCAGACTAGGCGAAGCGCAATAGAGTAGATAGGGATTGCTTCAAAAAAAGTTCAAATTTTTTCTAAGTCCCAAAAAACGCTGGCGTTTTTTCTATATGATGGGTGATAGACTGAAAAAGATCGAAAAATTTTTTGGGGCTCCCCTCCTTCCCCCCTACATTTCCTAACTCATGGCAACTTAACTATACAGTGGGCACATGTGTAGGGCAAAAAAAAAAACATTTATTTGATGTTTTGAAGGTTTCCCAGGCATTTGTAGTGATTCTACGTATTCCTCCATTGAAATTTGAATTTGGCGCCGTATGCAAATTAACCATCGCTAGCGTAACTTCGCTTCACTTAGCGAATCAACGCTAGCGCAACTTCGCAGCCTTACGCTACCCCTGTGCGCAACTTCGGATTTTAGTGAATTTGCGGAGCTCTGTCAAAACTACGCCTGGCGAAGTGCGGCGAAGTTGCGCCTGGCGCAACTACGAGTCTTAGTAAATTTGCCCCTTAGTGTTGCCACCTGGCCAGTATTTTACCGGCCTGGCCGGTAAAAATGCTGGTTGATCCCAATGTTATTAATAGGAAAAAAAGCTAAATATAAAGGAAGGCCGGTATTTTTTTCCAGAAAAGGTGGCAACCCTAGGAACATTAGAGGGCGCCCTCTATAGCAGGCCAGATACTATGCCTTAGGGATGATGCAGCCATGTGGAGCAGAGCTGGCAACTTCTCATCTTGTTTGTTATATGGCAATAAGCTTTGTTCTTAATGGTTCAGGAGTGTGAACCAATTGCTTCACAGAATGGATATTTTATCTGTTTTGTGAAACCGAGCTTTCATTTTGTTGATAGAATGAATCCTGTACTATAAAATCTTGCTTTCTGTCACAAATATCTATTTTGTCATTCAAATCTAGCTTGACATGCACTAGTTAGTTACACTATTATATATTATGTCCATGTTTTTTTACATAATTCATTCGGTAAGTAACTTTGCACATAAGTGCGTCCGTTACATGGAGGTTATACATTTGTGAGACAGATTGCTTGTTAAAATGTACAGAATGGAGTTTGTGATATAATGACATCCTTTTGTGCACTAACCAGATTTTGTTCTCATTCTTTAATAGAAATAAGTCTTTTGTATATTTTTTTACCTGTGTATGGTCGCAAATATTTATAGACTATAACTCTACAAGAGACATTAATTCTGTGTATTAGGGATAGTTTTTTATACAGAATGTATTAGGGACAAACGGCACCCCATATTTTATATTTATATACTGCTCCTCAAACAGTGACTTCAGTTTTTTCAATTTATAACTTAATGCACAAAATAAAAAAAACCATATTTATCAATTAAAGCAAAAAATGTATGTCAAAACCCATATTCATTGGGCTACAGTTAACCTTTTAATCATTGCAGTTTTAAAAGTACAAAAAAGTTCAGTCCTGAAAGTGTTGTATACTTATGTTCTGTGTTAAAAGAACAAAAGTGCAATGTGAATGGTGTGTAGTTTTGAGAGCACAGTGAGTAGTGCACCTGCCTTGCAGCACTGGGGCCTTAATTCAATTCAGACCTGGGAACTAGCTCCAAGAAGTTTGAAGGTTCTTGTGTGGGTTTCCTCTGTGTACTTCTGTTTTTAATCATGCTCCAAAAACATACAGGACTTTTAACTGGCTCATGAAAAATTGACCATAGTGTGTTTGAATGTGACCTTAGAGTGCAAGCTCCACTGAGGCAGTAATTGATGTAAATGATGAATACTCTGCTTTATAATATTGTGGTGCTATTAAATAAGCTTACTGGGGAAGACCTGTTCACTGAAGATTTCTCTTACGTGGAGAGTTCCTTAAGATTGCAGAAGCAATTAGCTAGGCAACCAAATCACAGACCCAGCATCAAACTGGTGGGGGTCTGGGCCCACCAGGGCTGCAGCATCAGGGTCTACACCCCCTGGGGGCGCCCTCCACGGGCCCACGGGTCTGGGTTTTTTCCTGGTGTCCCGCAGGCCCAGTCCAACATTGCATATACCCAGAGCCAAACAAATGCGTCTTTTTGGGGCTAGTACCAGAAAAAAGACAATGAGGCAGGGTTAAAGACAGCATGGTTAGGGTACAATTGAGAAACTAATAACACATTATGTAACTGACATATATTCATTGAACCAGACATAGGTGGAGCGTGATCTATCACAAAGACATCCTGTCATCCTGTTCCATATCATGGTTTGATGACTTTAGTTTTATGGTAGATTGTTTTAAATGTAAATTTTTTTTTGCATTTAGATGGAGGAATACAAGGACTTCTCCTAGAAGCCCCAAGTTTGCAGTTCTCTTGCGCTGGGTCTATTTACTACTATGCTTCAGTATTTTGTGCAAATGTTACCATTGTATTTTAGAGACACTGGAGATTTTTCAGAAATTGGTGTGTTTAAACATATGGAATACTTGTAAATTCATTGTTTTAATGCACATTGCTACAGAATTAGCTTACTGTATATAGCAGTTACTGTATATATCACATATGTAGAGTGTGTGCAAAATCTTCCAAGTTTATTTTTGAATTGTTGCAATATAATGCTTTTTTTTAATGCAATGTTACTTACAGGCAAAGCCAAGAGAACCCCCATAGCTTTAGTATATGCTAAACTATTTATGGGTTTTATTGAAATTGCAGGTAAAGTTGCTGTACCATGTTAGCCATGGGTTTTATTGAGAAATGTTTTATCTTCAAAATTGTTTTGCAATGGCACCACCTGCTGTTAAAAATTTATAGATATTTTTACAGTTGAGGTGCTACTGGAATTTCTTGAATTCATCAATCCTGTAGCTTCTATGATTATATTTAACTCTGTAATAAGTATGTTATCTGTTTTTCTGGGGGCGGGGGGAGGATGCACAGAACACTATTTTTTTTAACAAATAGTAAAAACAGCAAAGAAGAGAATACACATGAAACAATTAAAAGAGGTAAATGAATCCTGTAGCAATTTATTTTGTACAATCTCATAACAGCAAAGGTAACCAATTTTACACAGTTGGGAGCACAGAGTTAAATACTAAGTTTAGTTAAATGCTTCAAATGGATATAGGTTTTTAAACATTTTTGAAGTATACGCTGAATATTTTAAATTCTAAAATTGACATTTCTAGTTTATTTTAGAGAATGTCTGTATGTAATAGTTGATCATACTGGGTACAGGGATTTAGAGAACTTGGAGGACTGCGCTGGAGGATGGGATACAGTTACACCAAAACATCAGAATAAATATTTGAGCAATTTTAAGTTGTGTGCCCAGAATTATATTTGCATTTAAGCAAAGCACAATTAACCCAAAAAAAGTATTTTTATTTTGTGTATTTTGTAAATACTTTGTAAATATACCGTAAGCTTAAAATACTGCTTCTTACAACATTTGCATATCAACTGAGAGTTAATTAAAAAAAAGGTTTAAGCAATTAAGTGATGATATGGGTTCATTTTATGAGTGTTGACATATCTATAGAAAAAAAATCGAAACTAGGGTCAATTCAGTTAGGAGCCTATTATCCTGCCTGTATGTTTAATAAAGTGTGGGATGACCAAAGGAAACCTGCACAGACTCAGGAACATGCAAACTTCTTGCAAATACATCTCAGATCTGAATCGGACTGAGGACAACAGTGAGCCACATTGAGGTCTCAGTCAATGTTGTGGGGAAGGTACATTGTTTTATCAAAATCACCGTATTTTTGGAACTACGGCAGTATAAAATACAGCCTGAATCTTCATGGTGTGCTGGGGATTATTGGTCATTATTCCCTAAATAACTGACTTCTGATGCTCAGTTAAGAGTCAGAATATAATATCAAGGTGCTATATTTCTCCAGGGCATCTGGTCCTAGGGATGGAACTGCTGCATTGGCTAGGAAATTTTGTATAAAATATTACTATAACTTTAAAAGCAATGTTTCCATAATGGAGTTGACTGTAAATGGAAGGTTAATTTTAGGTTGATGTCATATACACTATAACATTTTCAGACTGAGAAGGCCAGTAGTGGTGTTGTTAGGCATTACCTATTCAATTCAGAAAGAGGCAGCTTTAATAGTGTTATCATTTATTATTATTTGGTATCTTGAGAAAATATTCAGATAATCCTAATTGTCTTTATCACAAGAACAGTTGAGGTTCAGAAAACAACCTCTCAAAAGTCAGATTGGATTAAAAAAATGTATAGCTACTTTTAAAATAGTAGAATGAATAGGCAAACACGTGATTTTACAATGGCCCATTAAGTGTTGAGATGTTGAGAGGCCTGTTCAAAAAATTAATTGCATTTTATTTCTAATTTGCAGCTTGCGTTAGGGGTATTTCAGATTGGCTTCATTGTCAGGTATTTGTCAGGTCCATTAGTTGGTGGATTTACTTGGGCAGCTGCTTTTCAAGTACTTGTTTCACAAATAAAACAATGGCTTAATGTCCCTGCAAAGAACTACAATGGAGTGTTCTCAATAATATATGTAAGTACCTTTTAACCCATATGTAATGTAAAAATAATCTTATTATTCATAGCAATAACATGTAATATTAGTTTATGTTAAAAATGTGTAAATATGTGTTCTGTAAGAGGGATAAAGTCTACCCTTGGACAGCATGACAGTGTAGAATACCAGAATCAGTAATTGAATGGGATCTGCTATACAAAATGCTTGAAACCTGGGTTTTTCAGGATAAGGTGTTTTTCCTTAATTTGGATCATCATACCTTAATGGGGTTATGTAATAAAAGGTACAATGTTTGCCCAGGAGCAGTAACTAATAGCAATCAATAAGCAAGTGGCATTTACTGGTCACCTGTTTAAAGGCAAACATCTTATTGGTTGCTATGGGTTACTGTTCCTGGGCAAACTTAGTGCCTTTTATTACATATGGGGGTAAGTCTGCTAAAAATGATTTAAACATTAAATTATTCCAATAAATTTGTTTTGCCAGCAGTGTGGATTTATGCAGCTTAGTTGGGTCAAGTACAAGCTACTGTTTGATTATTACCGAGAGAGAGAGAGAGAGAGAGAGAGAGGGTACAATTAAGAAAAGGGGTGAAAATAGCCTGTCTGGATTTCCCCATTTAGAAATCTGGACATGACTTTAAAGTGAATGGTATGGTGATCAGCCAATCTTGGATTTCCAAATCATAACCCCACCCCCTGATGTCATAGACCCCCAAAACATCTTCCGCCTTGCCCCCACTACTCACCCTGCCCCTGACGTAATTTTGCCCCGCCTGGACTTTTCCACTACAAAAGTTGACCACCCTAAACGTCACATGAATATACATTTCAAATAAACCATGTATCTCTGAATTCCAACTTGAGAAACGTTTATGTGAAGTACACAGAACGGTATCAACAGACACTTTCTTTTTATTTTTTTCTTCAGACAATTATAGATATCTTTTCTAACATCGGCAAGACCAATATAGCTGATCTGATTGCTGGAATTTTAGCTTTCATTGCATGTGCTGTTGTGAAAGAAGTCAATGAGCGATACAAACATATCCTTCGAATACCAATTCCTATAGAAATTATTGTGGTAAGTTATCATGCATACTTTCATATTATTTCTATATTTATTTTAATGTTTATTATTCTTTATCTTATTATTCTTTGTTTATGCTGTTTATTTTAACAATAGACAATTGTAGCTACAGGGATTTCGTATGGAGCAAATCTGGAGAAAGTATATAATGCTGGAATTATAAAGAGTATTCCGAGGGGGTAAGAGAATATCTTATATATGTTAAATATATATATACATACTATTTTAAAATAACACTTACCTTTTGTCTAATGTCTGAGTGCCCAAAAGAAAATGAGTTGATTATGAATGACTTCAAAAGATTCCTCTATAATTATATAAATCTGGTGTGCATTTCACAAACAGGAGGGGTTGTGGGAGCACTCCAAGTAAAATATATATAGGTACAATAGAATTGCAACTGATCTGGTCTAATTAGATACAAATACTGTACACAAAAGCATACACGTTCCAGGGTCCCGTTTCATTGGTAATTCATCAATGCAAGTGCATATACCTTTACCTTCAAAAACAGGAGTTTTAGTTACAAAGTTCTGATCATAAAATTGACAACCCACCTTTACATGTCAAGGTAAACTCCATATGGGGATCCTAACCATTTATGAAGGTCATATTTTTCATTGGCTGGCATCTCCATACCTGATTGCATTTCATGAGAAAAGTGTTTTCTGACCTGGGCAATCAACCAGTCACAGGCTTGATACTCCCCTACCATTAACCTTTATCAGAGATAAATTGCCAAGACCAAAACATTGTTATGACAGGCCTTTTATTGGAGAGAGATCATCCAAAACAAAACAAATTTTTTTAATTAAAATATAAGCACAATGGAAGTGCAGATTTTCTGCAACATACAGGGGTTTTCAGTTACAAAGTTATGATCATAAAATCATACAAAAAAAAACAACTATACCACGTAACGTGCATTTCAGACGTATGATGATAAAGGGATTGCTTATCTTTACATTAACATTTGGGGGCAGATTTATCAAGGGTCGAATTTCGAGGGTTAAAAAAACCCTCGAATTTGACCCTTGAAGTAAAATCCTTTGAATATCGAATTCGAAGGATTTTAGCGCAAAAGCAAAAGCTTGAACGATTGTAAGCGATCGATCGAAGGATCGATGGCAATTTATCTCTGATTTAACCAAAAAAAAACGTAGAAAAGTGCTGGGGAAGGTCCCCAAAGGCTAACATTGGACTTTGGCAGCTTTAATTAGGCAAAGTATGAAGTCAAAGTTTTTTTTAAAGAGGCAGTACTTTGATTATCGAATGATCGAACGATTTTTACTTCGAATCGTTTGAATCATTCGATTTGTTAGAATTCGATCTAATTTGACCAATTCGATGGTCGAAGTACCCAAAAAATTACTTCGAAATTAGAATATTTTTTGATTCAAACTATTCACTCGAGCTTAGTAAATCTGTCCCTTGGTATGTTATAGAATGTTAATTCTAAGCAACTTTTGAACTGGCCTTTATTTTTTATAGTTTTTGAATTATTTGCCTTCTTCTTCTCTCTTTGCATATTTCAAATTGGGGTCACTGGCCCCATCTAAAAAACATAGGCACTGTAAGGGCTCAAATGTATTGTAATTACTACTTTTTATTACTCATCTTTCTATTCAGGCTATATCCTATTCATATTCCAGTTTCTTATTCAAATAAAGGCATGGTTAATAGGGAAATTTGGACCTAAAATTGCAAATTGGAAAGTTGCTGAATAAAAAGCTAGATACTACAAAAACTGCAAGTAATAAAACATGAAAACCAATTGCAAATTGACTCAGAATATTGCCATCTACATCATATTAAAAGTTAACTCAAAGGCGAACAACCACTTTAAGTTAATCACTACTTTACAAATGAATCCACTGGCAGCTAGGCAGGTCTCATTTAGACAAAAATTTCCTATGTTATTAAACAGAGAAAATTCTTAGCACAGATATTGTGGTCAAAAGTTTACAGAAAGTATTTTCAAACCATTTGTAATATAAATGCAGTTGTTTTAACCAAACTTTCCAGCTTTTAAAGTACTGTATATGTATTCTCTATTCAATATCTACTTCATTTATACTTGTATGTAGGGATGTAGCGAACGTCGGAAAAAAAGTTCGCGAACATATTCGCGAACTTGCGCAAAAATGCGAGCGGTTCGCGAACGGTTCGCGAACCCCATAGACTTCAATGGGAAGGCGAACTTTAACATCTAGAAAAGACATTTCTGGCCAGAAAAATGATTTTAAAGTTGTTTAAAGGGTGCAACGACCTGGACAGTGGCATGCCAGAGGGGGATCAAGGGCAAAAATGTTTCTGAAAAATACATTGTTGACACAGCGCTGCGTTTTGTGCTGTAAAGGGCAGAAATCACACTACGTCACTCAGGTGATGTTTCTGGACACGGAATGTGAAAAAGCTCACACAGCTAGGTGACACTTGGTTAAAGACTGGGCAAACAATGCCTGCAAAGGCAACGTATACAGTAGTGGATACGGAATATATTATTGCTGCTGTAAAAACATCACTCAGGTGGTGTTTCTGGAGACGGTATTATTATTGATATTTAGACAGAATGTGAAAAAGCTCACACAGCTAAGTGGCAGTGGTTTGAAAATGAAGAACACACTGGGCAAATAATGCCTACAAGGTCAACGTATACACTACAGCAGTGGTGGATACGGAATATATTATTGCTGCTTGAAAAACGTCACTCGGGTGGTGTTTCTAGAGACGGTATTATTATTGATATTTAGACAAAATGTGAACAAGCTCACACAGCTAGATGGGAGTTGTTTGAAAATGAAGAAGAACACACTGGGCAAACAAGGCCTACAAGGTCAACGTATACACTACTACAGCAGTGGATACGGAATATATTATTGCTGCCTGAAAAACGTCACTCGGGTGGTGTTTCTGGAGACGGTATTATTATTGATATTTAGACAGAATGTGAACAAGCTCACAGAGCTAGATGGCAGTGGTTTGAAAATGAAGAACACACTGGGCAAATAATGCCTACAAGGTCAACGTATACACTACAGCAGTGGTGGATACGGAATATATTATTGCTGCTTGAAAAACGTCACTCAGGTGGTGTTTCTGGAGACGGTAATATTATGGATATTTAGACAGAATGTGAACAAGGTCACACAGCTCGATGGCGGGTTGAAGAAAACAGTGTGCAAATAATGCCTACAAGGCCAACGTATACACTACTACAGCGGTGGATACGGATTACGTAAAATATATGAATGCTGCTTGAAAAAAGTGACTCCGGTGTTTTTTCTGGAGACGGTAATATTATGGATATTTAGACAGAATGGGAACAAGGTCACACAGCTCGATGGCGGGTTGAAGAAAACAGTGTGGCAAATAATGCCTACAAGGCCAACGTATACACTACTACAGCGGTGGATACGGATTACGTAAAATATATTATGGCTGCTTGAAAAAAGTGACTCCGGTGTTTTTTCTGGAGACGGTAATATTATGGATATTTAGACAGAATGTGAACAAGGTCACACAGCTCGATGGCGGGTTGAAGAAAACAGTGTGCAAATAATGCCTACAGGGCAAATAATGCCTAAAAGGTCAACTTATACACTACTACAGCGGTAGTAAAATAAAAAAAAGTAAAATAAAAAAAAATGAATATTAAAAAAAAAAAATTAAAGTTGGTGCTGCTGAACTACTAGGAGCAGCAGATTAGCACACCAGTCCCACTCCCCAACACTGCTAGACTAATAGCACTGGGCTCTTATAGTAGTAGTAGTAGTAGTAGTAGTAAAACAACAAAAAAATAAATAAAAGCAGTCCTTACAAGGACTACTGTTATTGCAGCAGTCAGCAGATGAGATCAGAAGCAGGACAGCTGCCCACTGCAGCTACATACAGAGCACTGCAGTAGAAGGTAGATTACTAGCCAGCAAAGCTACCTAAGCTTAAATGTCCCTCAAACCCCTGCAGACTTCTGTCCCTCCAATAACAGAGCAGTATCAAAACGATTACTAGCCAGCAAACTTTCAACTGTCCCTGAAATCACTAACAGGCAGCAGCTCTCTCCCTACACTATCTCTTCAGCACACACAGGCAGAGTGAAAAAACGCTGCAGGGCTTCGGTTTTTATAGGGAAGGGGAGTGGTCCAGGGGAGAGCTTCCTGATTGGCTGCCATGTACCTGCTGGTCTGGGGTGAGAGGGCAAAAAAAAGCGCCAACAATGGCGAACCCAAAATGGCGAACGTCGCGCGACGTTCGCGAACTTCCGGCGAGCGCGAACACCCGATGTTCGCGCGAACAAGTTCGCCGGCGAACAGTTCGCGACATCTCTACTTGTATGTTAAATTTTTAAACATATAAAGCCTTATTTATGAACTTATGTGCAAGTACAAAGTGAAAGTTTCGATGCAAATTGAGTGAACTTTGATGTTATTTACAAATTGTACTTACAGATTTCTACCTCCCGTGACTCCGAATTTCAGTATTTTTTCGGAACTCATTGGCTCCGCATTTTCCATTGGAATAATAGCTTATGCAGTAGCTGTGTCTGTGGCAAAAGTTTATGGTACTAAGAACAAATATCCAATTATTGGAAATCAAGTAAGTACTAGTTATGTCATTTAACACCAGAAAATGACTTAATGTGCAGTGTGTGCAATGGTTGGTGCCTTACAAAAAATGTAGTGCTGGTGTTTTCAGCTCAAAATGCACAAGAGCTGACTGTTTCAGGTGTTGGGAAGTGGCTTCGGGTCTACAATGTGCTCTGTGTGTTAAGCAAGAATATGCAAGTGTGATCTCCATCAATTGCTTTTAATTTTGCAAATTTTTTTCAAACTACAGTTGGATATTTTCAAAAGAATAAAACCTGGTGAGCTTTTTTTTTTTAAAATGTGGTTTAAAACAAAAACCATTGTTGGGGGAATTTCAATTGATGCAAGAAAATGTAAGAAAGATAAAAATCTCTCTAGATTTTTTTTTTTGTTACTGTGGATTGCCAGAACCAAGCTACAAATGGTAATACATATAATATCCCTAGGTACCAATCAAACTTGTTTGCCTGTTGTTAAAACTGTTGTTAAAATCTTATAGTTCTTGCTAAAAACTGGTAATAAAATCTTTACAAAACAGTTAAGATAGGTGGATTAAAAGTTGAACTTTTTGCATTGCTTCTTTGGACTTGGAGATGCCTTTGTGATGTATTCAGGGTGTTTTTTTCAATTTCCACTTAGGAATTTATTGCACATGGAATTAGCAATATGTTTGGTGGTGCCTTTTCATGTTTTTGTTCTTCAACCGCACTGTCCCGTACTGCCATCCAAGATAGCATAGGAGGGAAGACTCAGGTGAGTACTAGTATGTTGCTTGAATTTTGTTCTGTAGTATCTTTCTCAGTAAATTTACTTTGTTTTAATGTTGACAATGTTGTGAACCTTCTAGTTACAAGTATGAAATTCATCATGGAAAATTTTGGGGTCTAGGATTTCCAGATAAGGGGGTTAGTATCAAGTACAAAGTACTGTTATTACATTAAAAAAAGAAAATCAGTCAAAAATAATATTTTCAGAATAAAAAAAGGCAATACAATATTTTCTAATTATCTGGATAATGTGTTTTTGCATAATAGAACTCATATTTGTTTAAAGCCTAGAATGGGACATTATCTTCTGTAAAGCTACCCTCCTGGAGGCCTGCAGTCTTGATATGGCCCTCTAAGATTTTTTTTATGGCCCCTAGACTGTGTATGAGCTCCACAGATCTCTAAATTGATATCCTCTTTTTATTATAATCTTCTCCCTAAAGTCATAATTGCTAATTACACCCTCTGCCATGTAAAGAAGCCACTGTTACTGTAAAATTTCTTGCTTTATAAGTTAGGGTTTTTAGCTCTGAGCCTAACCCTGAAACCTGAAGAACTTGTGGGCCATTTTAGTCTGTTCTTTATCCTTTGACCTGTCTGCCAAGGATGACCCTGTCGGGAGCACAAGATATTGCCAACATAACCTCTGGGTCACAGAGATACCAACTGCAACAAAATGTTCCATCTGAAGGACGCCGTAAACCCCATGTCTAGTAAATAATTAGCCCACTATAACAAACCAATCAGACAGGTTTGATCTACAGACGCTCTGCCCACAGGCAACTATTTTTATTAAAAAAATAAATAAAAGTGAAAAAAATAAATCATCAGTGGTATTTATAAATGGTATATTTGCTTGAGCATAAGTCTGGATTCACCAACTCCCTAGTGTAAAAGGTAATTTGCTTAGAGGTGGCATATTCCTGTAAGAGTACCTGGTGGTCTAGTGGTCCCTGGTGGTCCGGTGGGAAGGCAGCGGGGACGTCCACAGGACCCGAGTGTGCACATCCATTGTGCTCGGTCCTTGTTCCGTTGAACATGCATGTGCAGTGACGCCATCGCATGCGGCACAAAATTCTAATATTTAAAGGGGCCATGGGCAATAACACACTACCCAACATAGGTTCTGTTTTCTTAGTTCGGGGTTAATACTTCAATAGGCAAAAATAGTTTTAGGAAAATTGAAATCTCTTTAAAAGGCACTAACAGACAATTGTGCCCCTTAAAGGGGATGTAAAGGCCAAAAATAAAATCCCATTTTTACTTTCTTTAATGAAAAATAAATCTATCTCCAATATACTTTAATTAAAAAATGTCTACCATTTTTATAAGAAACCTGACTGTGCAGTGAAATTATTCCCCCATCGCTTTACTTGCTCTGACTGCTTGTGGATAGGAAATTTCAGATGGTCTCTATCTGCACTGCATGGAAATGACCATACTTTCAAACGGCAGGGGGGAGCCCCCCACCTTACTTCCCTAACCTCAAGCAGCTTTGTTTGTTTCCCTGTAAAGCAGCGGGTGACTGTTTAAAGATTTGTATCCGCAGACCCAGTGCAGTCTGCATATTCTGAGTAATAATCAGTCTTCTGTATCGGCTTCTATGACAGATATTATTTTACTTGTGCTGATGATCCCTAAGCTTAACCTCCCAACTGAAGCCCAGACCACACTGAGCATGTGTGTAGTCTTGCAAAGATGTTTAACATAGTTACAAGATGACAGACCCACCCCCCCCCCCCCCCGTGGCCAACTTTGAAAACATAAATAATTTGTTTTATTAGGCTTCTGGTGCAGTAAGTTCATGTTTATATTTAGTATACAAAATACAGCATTTCTATCATTATTCTATTTTAGACTTTAGTTCCCCCTCCAAATGTAATTAGCAAAAGTTGCACCTTTTATAACACCTTAGGATGTTAGCTGTTTCATTCTCTTTTAATGCCACATGTACTAATTATAATGATGAATGCTATTTACTGAAAGAGTTATCTGTATTAACAGAGATAAAACGATAAACACCAACATTTTATACACTTGCAGATTGCTAGTCTCTTCTCAGCTGGTATTGTGTTAATTGCTATTTTGGCAATTGGCAAGCTCCTTGAACCCCTGCAAAAGGTGCGTATGAACATTCACTAGTGATTGCACATGGTATCATGGTGGAGGATTGAAATGCATTATCAACCATGGTTTCTGATAACTCTGTGTACATTTGTTTCCAGTCTGTGCTGTCTGCCATTGTCTTAGTCAATTTAAAAGGGATGTTCTGGCAGATCCAGGATGTACCACGCTTATGGAAACAAAACAAATGGGACTCGGTAAGTTAATAAGTCAATTAGTTTTATCACTCTTGTTTCTGAGGAAAAGAAATTAATAAAGACGTTAAAAAAATGTAATTACTACCTGATGCCGGGATTTTCCACTTCACTATTAACTAGGAATAGTGGGAATTTGTTTGGACCTCTACATTTAAACATAGACAGTTCAAAACTGCAAAATTCAGCACAATAAAGCAGGTATTGCAATACAAAATCTGCTTGGTTTTAGTCGCCCATAGTAACTAATTAGCAGATAGTATTTTATGTTCTACTCATTAAAAGCAACATCTGATGTATTTGTATTTTGAAATGTATGACTTCCCCTAGAACCTGAGAAAGTGTGTAGGGGAGGTCGACTCTTCTCTGAAGAGGAGTATGTCACGTCATACTATTATAATAAATGCAGATATTCAGTGAAGAAAGGTTTATTGCACATAGTTTGGTACTCTCACAATATTATCAATGCTAACAAGGGCAGAGGGCAACATGCAATTTTGGATGTAAATCATTGTTTTGTAGCCACAGTACAGTATCTTCTCATAATTACAGTATACTTACAGTCATGAGGGGGAGATGCAAATGACACGATTTTTGGAGTCTGACTGTATAATTTCCAACAAAAGGATGTCTGCACGTGATTCTCTAGGCCAAAGAAGATGCAACTAGTGACACTGCCTACTGTAGGAACCCTCAAGCTATCCAAACTACGATAACAGTAGCTCTAGGGTTCACCAGTGTCAGTAGGTGCACTTGTGTATAATTTGCAACAGAAGGCAGAAACTATGCAGAAGTGCAAGGAGTGGCTTCAGACACAAGTACCTCTAACGAATGCTGTTAATTCACGTTATGGTTGCAAATATTTTTTTCTGACTGTAACTGTAATTGTGGCTGTAATTGGTCTCTATAGCTTATTTTATGTTAATGGCTACATGTCACTTTGTTTAAAAATTTGAGAAAAAGAATACCCCGTATTTCCCAACGTTTTCAAATTGATCAATCTATTTATAATTTCATGGAATAGCATAAACAATAATTAATACCAGTTAATTAAATTGAACCACTTAATTACCCTCGCAATCAATTAATACTGAATTGAACCAATGGGGTACCCTCCAATCAATTACTGCTGAATTCATTAACTATTATTAAATCATATGTATTTTTAACCAATAAATGAGGAATTAAAAGAATAAAATTATGTTTCTCAATATATAGGAAAAAACCAAACTGTTACAAGGTTAAAACCAAAGTGTGGTTGGTTTTAGTGACACACACTTTGGTTTTAACCTTTTAACGTTTTTTTTTTCTATGCTCTGCATTCATTGCCTCATATCTTCCTCTCTTCCTTGCTCCTATGGGTCCTTGGATTTGTGGTTTTTCAGGGAAGGTAGCCACTTATCAACAGATAGGGAAGATAATAATTGTGACCACAGTCCTTGATGACTTCTCCAGCTTTGTGGTGTCCCAAAATTAGCAAACATCGACATAGATCTTATGGGACAACTCCTCTTTCTATGAAATTCTTTTTCCTATCCTGTATTTCAATGAATTTGAGCATGAGTTCTAATTATTTTGTTTTGATTAATTACTTTGTATAGCACAAGTCACTTTAATTATAAGAATTCACATTTTAACTAATTTAATCTAATTATATCTGGCATTTTACAGTGGTGGGGAGAACTTGAATATATATAAAATCAGTCTCTTTAGGAAAACGCACAGAGCACTTTCTTTAATACAAGAAAGACACTCATTGATTAGTATAATTTATTTATTTATTTTTCCATTTCATACCTATAACAAACATGAATTTATAACAGTAAATGAACTTAGCAGCAATTCATTTGGAGGGCAATTAATTAAGTCGGTACTAGCACAGAGCACTTTTATTAACACATGAGAGTAATATATTGAGAAACATAATTTATTTGTTTCGTTCCTCATTTATTGGTTGAAAATACATATGATTTAATAATAGTTAGTTAATTCAGCAGTAATAGATTGGAGGGTACTCAAATGAATCAATTCAGTATTAATTGATTTTGAGATTAATTAATTAGTTACATTTAATTAACTGGTATCAATTATTATTTACACTATTCCATGAAATTATAATAGACTGATTGATCAGTTTGCAAAAAGTTGGGAAATACGTGGTATTCTTTTTCACTTATTTTTAAATATTTTGGATATTCTGACATAGTCAGACCCCTGTTTAACCCCTACTCAATCAATTAAGCTATATTGCAGGTAGATCGATATCCAATTTAGTACATGTCACTTTGTCACTCTTTTGATACAGTATATTTTGTAACATTATAGAACATTAGAATTATGCTTTTTACATTTCAGAATTTCCCATTAAAGTAGAAGGAAAGTTGACACTGGACTGGGTTTATTCACAGCGAACACCACGTCGATCCTCTTACTGCTTCTTTTTTCTTTGTGACAAAGCTGGCTTTACACTATACTGCACATGGGTTGGCCCAGTTGCCTAGAAAAAAAAGCAGCAGAAGAGGATTGCTCCATGGTGCTCACTGAACAATCAGTGAAGTTTTCTGTTAGCAGGAGCACTGGCCCTAAGCATGAAGTAAATGATTACCTAGGCACCCCCCCCCCAGTGATCCACACTTTAATTCTAGTTTAAGAAGGCAATAAAATATTTAATCATATGAAAATTACCTAAATAATCTACATGACCAAAAATATCATTGATTAATGCTAGTGAATTTTGGTTTCAGGCTATCTGGGTTGTTACATGTATTTCATCTATTATCCTGGGACTTGATTTAGGATTATTGGTTGGTTTACTCTTTGGACTATTGACTGTTATTATTCGTGTTCAATTGTAAGTACATTTTTTTCAATATGCAATGGGCCTGTAGTACATGGATTCATACAATAGAATTTATTAGTGTGGTCAGTTAAAAGGCATAATAAAACTGTCATGTTTATTAAAATATATATGGCATTTTATTGTTGTTGGATGGAAGTCGCTAATGACAATGGGCAGTTCTGGCCTAGGAAACTCATACATAATAACTTACTAAAAAGATTTGAATTCTCATTGCATGTTTTTATTTAATATGACAGACTGAATAATATATATAAATTATATTTTCAGTGTAAATATATCATCGAGCATGAATTATCCATTTGTTTACCATTTATATCCTTTATTTTGAAAATAAATTGAGATGTCTCTAACAGAGCTTTCTTATATGCCCAATCCTCCATATTATGTGACTAACATTTTCTTGCTTACATACATGCACACTTTACATGCTTAGATACCACAAAGAATGTTTTAACAGAGAGGCTCCTGAAGTTATATAACTTCAGGAGCTTGTACAGTAATTGTTAATAACAACAATATCCATTAATAAAATTCGAGAACAAAAAAGAACTCAATTACGAAGTCACCAATAACATGCTACAGCCTATATATTCTATATACTTGCGCTTCTAGTCAGTTTGCCAGTTGTACCAGCATTAATCCATATGGCGCATTGGTACGTATACTCTGGCACAAGAGCGTCCTGCACTTTACACCTACCTTGATCAGGTGGCAATAATAGATAATAGACAAGGATAAATTCAAAATTATAATGGGACAGGCAGGCAAAGGAGTGTATAAATTAACTTTGTGCTACATTATATTCATCGTGCATTTTATGCATATATGATTGTTATTTAGGTGTGTAGCTGATTCATCAAAAACTCTCTCAATTCCAGTTTTATTTCACAGAAAACTCGATCAAAATGAGTTTTTATATTTCACAACTCGAATTCTCAGAATCAAGTTTTTTTTCATTCGAGTCTTTTCTTAAAGGGGAACAATCGCGAAAATTAAAATTTAATATAAGCTTCATCATACTCAAATACGAAACTTTCTTAATACAACCAATTAAATATTCTGTATCATTTCTGAAATAATCAAGTTAGTCTTCACTATCCCTCTCTCAGCATCTGTTTCTCTTCATTCCGTCTTCTTGCAGGAGTTGGGTGTCAGATACTCATTGACAGTTAGATCCAATATATCTTATAGGGGAGGTCCATTTGCCTAGAAGATGTATTAGAGCTCACTCTATTAAAATCACCAGGCAGCATGTCTCTCTATATTCAGGATTTGTGCAAAAGGCCACTATTTTGTTTTTTTTATTTTGTTTTTACTGGAATCAGTTATTTGAGTGAGCTCTAATACATCTGCTGGGAAAGGAAGCCCCCTATAAGATATATTGGATCTAACTGTCAATCTAACACCCAACTGCTGCATGAAGACAGAATGAAGAAAAACAGATGCTGATGGAGGAATAGTGAAGAGAAACTTAATTATTTCAGAAATGGTACAGAATTTTTAATTGATTGCATTTAGAAAGTTTCTTATTTCGGTATGATGATCATATGTTCAATTTTCATTTTCACAATAGTTCCCATTTAAATAGGAAACCATTCAAGTGTGAGTTCATTTGAGGTAAAAAAATCTAACATTCGACCTTTGATAAATAACCCCCTAAAAGTCACATTTTGATAAATCTGCCCCTTAGTCTAATTTGCACAAATGAAATACAACTCTGCCAAAATTAAAAATTGGTTTATTTGGATCTTAAGAAATGTATATAAACTTAAAGTCAAACTATGAATATCTGACTTTCTTTCAGCCCCTCCAGTAGTTCTCTTGGAAATGTCCCAGGCACAGATATCTACAAGAATGTCAAGATATACAAACATGTAAGTATTCATTCAATCTCCATAATATGTATTGTTTTAAATCATCTTCTATCCTTAAAAAATCACAGTCAGAAAAAAATGACACTGGGCTTGGCTGTATTCTTAAATGTACTGTAAGCAAGTACTGAGGTTTTGGCAGACTTGTGTATCTCTTTTCAAGGTTAATTACATTTAATGATTTTATGGCCTATTAACCATTTGACAGATTGAACTAAAAATCCTCTCAGGAATAAACTGATTAATATAAACCTGTAGCTATAAATAAACTTATAGGTATTTTTAGGTGAGATTTGGAGTGAATACTTATTTGCTGTCCTAGATATTCTGTGAACTATGGCCGAATGGCTGATTCCGCAATATATATATATATATAAATATATATATATATATATATATATATATATATATATATATATAGTTCAATATATAGTTCAACGTGTATATTGCACACTCGCTTAAAAGCAGTGATTAAGCTGTACTTGGTGCGTTATCTTAAAATTATTAATATATATATATATATATATATATATATTAACAAAAAGAGTCCGCACACCCAGGTCTTATGTGAAGAAAAAAGTGGTCGTTTATTCAATGTTTCGGCTCAGCTACATGAGCCGTCCTCACTTCCTGAGGACGGCTCATGTAGCTGAGCCGAAACGTTGAATAAACGACCACTTTTTTCTTCACATAAGACCTGTGTGTGCGGACTCTTTTTGTTACTTTATCGATACTGATTTTGCAGTTCCAGCACCTAGGCATCCATTTTGTGTTCTGGGTGCACCGACCAAGCGCTGTTTATATATATATATATATATATATATATATATATATATATATATATATATATATATATATATATATATATATATATATATATATACAATATCAAAACAGGGGGGTTGTGGGAGCACTCTAAAGGCTTTAAAGTATATATATAAGTTAAGTATAATAAATGCTATTGCATATGTACCCAAAACCGGGGTTATTTTGTTACAAAGTTATGATCATAAAATTGATAAGCCACCATACAACGTCAAGGTAAACCCCGAATAGCGGTCCTTAACTTGTTTTATTTTTTATGTGCATTCTAGCATTACCTGTAATCAATGTCCGTTGAACGCTGTTTCTTCACTGAGGGCTAAATCCTCCCCAGCCAGCAATCAGGCTTTTAAAGGAGAGATATTCCCAAAACAAATTTTAAAAGCATAGGAACACCACTAGTTTAAAGGGGGGGTATGGGGTGCTACAACCACTGAAACTATGCCACAGCTTCCGGCTAAATATACAATATCAAAATATATATATATATATATATATATATATATATATATATATATATATATATATATATATAGATATATAATTCAATACGCTGGTGCATTCAGAAAACTTAGTCAATGCCTTGGTGCTGGTCAAAATCAAAGGCTGCACTCACAGGACTTTATATATATATATATATATACAGTATATATATATACACATATATAAAACATTGTATATCTATCACTTTTTCTTGTATCTGTAGATTTCTGAGCCTGCAGGAATGAAAATTATTCGTTTTTCAAGTGCCATTTTCTACGGGAACGTTGAGGGACTAACAAATGCTGTTAAATCATTTGTAAGTTTTCTTTATAAAAATATACCAACATTGTATTTTGCCTGTTAAACATATAAAAGAAACCCTTATTATACATATTCTGAATTGTCACAGGTTGGATTTGATGCTGTCAATGTATTTAACAAGAGAAACAAAGCCCTACAGAAGATAAAGAAGCTTATTAAGAAAGGAGAAATTCAGTCAATGCAGGTGATTTATATTCTATAATATGTACCATCTTCTGTTACAGAATACAAATAAAAATTGGGTTGTGTAATTAAAAACAGGGGTAATGAGAATGTAAGTTCAAAGTACATACTGGTGCTTTCAGTTCCATCAGAAATGACAAGGTGTAGCAACCCTCCCCTCATTGTGCTATTTATGATGGCTCTGTATTCAGCATAAGAAACAGACATCTTAAAAAATAAGAACTTTATTGTGGGTGTTCAAGTATCACAGGATCCAGCCCAGTGCATCAGAATTTACTGCATGTATGCTTTGTTTACACTTGGCAAGAACATTTCCTATTGTACTGTATAGGCCCTGTATTTAATGATTGTTTTTTATTATGCATCTAGAAATGTAAGACATCTCAGACTTTCCAAAAAAACAGCCACAAGTATTCTCCTGACTTACATTTAATGGACAGGAAGAATTGGGAGTATACAGCAGCTAGGAAAGAAAGAGTCTTGCTTTGCTTGTGAGAGTGCATAAGAAATGTATAGAGGAAAATTTTAGCTTGTGCACTGGATCTTCTACCTTCATATCACTCACTGGAGCATAATGATAACATTTGTGAGTTTAGTCAGATTTGAGGGTTTTAAACTCATCTATTCTGATGTTGTAAGTGGGCATAGTCAGTCTTGGAGAAGTAAATGGAGTAACAGCATTGACATAAATTTCAGGATATAATGAGTGGACGTACTGTATATTGGACAGCCCATTTCCTGCATTGTTATTCCATATGAATGGAAGAAGGATCTTGATTTGCTTAAAAAATCTATAGTATGAATTTTTGGAATGTATAGTTAATTTAATCCCATAATGTAAGAGAAAACATTGTGAGGGAAAATACTGAAATAGGTTCGAACATTGCATTTCAACATGTCCTGTTGCATCATGTTGAACCTAATGTTGTTGTCCTCTTTTTCTTAAGACATCAAATGGTATAATTCAAAGTTTGTATCTTTACAGAATGGTAAAATTAGCAACACAGGTACTGATAATGAAGCTTTTGAGCCAGATGATAATCCTGAGAATCCAGAAGTAGAGAATACAGAGGTTCAAACAAAAGAAATTGAAATCCGAGTAGACTGGAATTCAGAACTGCCTGTGAAAGTGTCTGTTCCAAAAGTCTCCATTCACAGCATCGTTTTTGATTTTGGCCAAATACTTTTTATCGATTCTGTTGCATTTAAAGCACTAAAAATGGTAGGTATGACGAGTGGCAACTGTTATTTTGCTTTATTATTACACAGATTTGCTAAATACTAAGATATTTCTTTCCAGTAGTATTGGCTTTTGATTTCAAAGGCTCTAAAATGATCGCATCCCAGAATATGTGTATGCTATGCTTATATAGGATATCAGAGTCAAAGTCACCAGCTATATTTACAGGGGAGGATTAATGGACATCTAGCCCCTAAAAAAGTGTTTTTTCCACTGGATGTTCAGGCTAACAGAGTTTGCAGAAACAATGGGGGAAGCAATAATGTTTTGACGCATCCAGAAAGAGATATGCTGTATTCTATGACTGCAATGTGCTATCCTTTAGTATTCAAGAAGTTGGGCCATTCAAGAACAATATTTTTTTGCACTTAGACCTCCACTGACCTCCAGCTTGAGGGCTTAATATCCTGTATGGTTTTCATTTGCATTCCATTTTTTACATTTCATGGATTCATTAAATACTAGTTTATAAATAAAAAAAAATTAAATAGGCTACTAAATACACTTTTTATAAATAATGTTTTATATTTTTGAACTATGTACTGTACTTTAGTGTCAGGACTGTTGCATATGTTTTACCATGTAATAACAGGGTGATCATTTTATAATAATTTATTTTGGATATTGCTATTCTTTTCTTGGATTTTTACCTCAATAAATGTTATCCTTTGATCATGTGGCCATGTATTGTATATTATATAGCTTGAAGTGGTGACGAGCAAGCCACAACGGGGAGTGCTCAGTACCCTGTGCTGGATCTGGCCCTATCAGTAATATTTCTGTGATATCACAACCTACATCATGGCTAGGTTCATTGTGATAGGCTGTATCTGAACTAGGTGGAGCAGCACTTTCTGGTACTGAAACAAGATTGGCAACAGAGTTTGAAAGCTTAACATATTTCCCATTATTCATGAGTAGGGATGAGCTAATTTTTTCGCCATATTTCGCCATGGAAATGATGCCCATAGACTTCAATGGGAGAAAAATAATGTTGCACGTTAAAAAAAAATGTCCCATAGGCATTTAGCTCCAGGCTAAAGGTCACAATACATTAATGCTTCAAATTAGGGAAGTATTTAGTTTATATTGGTCTCAGTTTTTATCTTTTGTTTTTGCAGATCATTCATGAACTTAAAAGAATTGATGTAAACGCTTACATTGCAGCATGTGATGGTAAATATTTATTGTAGAAAAATATTTTGTATGGAAGAATGAGAAGTGTCATTGTTTTAAGTAGATGTTGATTCATTATACTCTATAATTAAGGGTGAGAATAATTAGCACTGCAACAGAAGTATTTTATAATTAAAGCAATTATTTGTTTTGATTTATCACAGATAATGTGATTGCACAGATGGAAGAATTTAATTTCTTTGATGACATAATCAAACCAGAAATCTTGTTCATGACTGTTCATGATGCTGTATTGTATATTCAGAACCAGAGACAATTCAGTGATGGGCATGATCCTTTGTTGGAAAAGGTAATAAGCCAAAGTGGAATAGGCACAGTTTGATTTGATTAACTTTATGATATTATAAAAAATATATATATTTCAGACTTTGGGGCAAATCTGGGGCTTAAAAAAGCTTTTTTTATGTGGTGCTGTTTGTAAAAAGTATTATGTGTAGCACAAAATGAATTTCATGTAACTGCAAAGTTATTTTTGTGCTCATTGAATATTTTTTTTTGCTGACAAAATCTTTTTAAGCACAATATGCATCCCATGATCACAAAATTACAAACAATTATTTTTAATTAAAAAGTGTGTTTTGTCAGCAGAAAATTAATTTTTTGAGCATAAAACTGATTATGTAGTCACAAAAAATATACAGCCAGTACAAAATACAAGGATAATTGTAAACACAAAAATAAATCTTGGACACTAAGGATTTATCAAGGGTCGAATTGAAAATTCAAATTTTGAATTCGAATTTTCGAGTTTTCTTATAGCCAAAACTGTACAATTCCACTAGGGAATTGTTCAAATTCAATTCAAATTTTTTAAAAATTTTAATTAAATTTTCGAGATTTATCATACTCTGGCCCTTTATGAACTTGAATTCAAATATTAGCCACCTTAAACCTGCCAAATTGCTGTTTTAGTCAATAAGAGACGCCCTGGATCAATTTGGAGTTGTTTGCAGCCTTCCTGACATTCGAGTTTTCTTCAGAGAAAAAACTCAAATCAAGTTTTTAAAACTCAAATCAAATTTGATTCAGGTCGATCGTATCCATCTAAGTTTAACAAATTCTATTTTTTTAATAAATTTTGATTGGTCGAATTTTGAGTTCATGGGAGTTCGAAATTCAACCTTTGATAAATGTGGTTCTGATAGTTTTGTAGTTACAAAATAAATGTTGTCTAATATAATTTACTTCTTTATATCACACTTTTTGTGTTTACAGAGTTTTAATTCAACTTTAATATGTTATAGAATGGCTAATTCCTAGAAACTTTTCAATTGATCTTCATTAATTCTTTTGTATAGTTTTTTTTATAATTATTTGTCTTTTTCTTCTGACTCTTTCCAACTTTCTAATAGGGGTCACTGACCCCATCTAAAAACAAATGCTCTGTAAAGCTCCAAATATGTTGTTATTGCTACTTTTTATTACCCATTAGTGATGGGCGAATTTATTCGCCAGGCGCGAATTCGCTGCGAATTTGCGCGTTTCGCCGCCAGCGAATAAATTCGCGAAACGCCAGCGAAAATTCGCGGCAAAAATTCGCCGGCGTCAAAAACGGGCGCTGGCGTCGAAAAAACGGGCGCCGGTGTCAAAAACGAGACGCCGTTTCGCGAATTTTTCGCCATTTCGCGCGAAATTCGCGAATTTTTCGGCGAAGCGAAACGGCGCAAATTCGCCCATCACTATTACCCATCTTTCTATTCAGACCCTCTCCTATTCCAGTCTCTTATTCAAACCAATGCATGGTTGCTAGGGTAATAACCCAAAAACCACAAATAATAAATAAATGAAAACCAATTACAAATTGTCTCAGAATATCACTCTCTACATAATTCTAAAATAACTTTGTACTGGCAAAATAAAAAAAAAATAATTGAGGTAGATTTATTATAGATTGAACACTTCTGATTAATCAAAACTTTATTCCAGACTACCAGGAAAGTTGTCAATAAATCGCCACATTTATCAATGTTGATATCCGCGGAAGTTCATTAGGATTTGTTTGACTGCTTTGCTTTGGTAATGCTTAATTCACAAGTGTGAATTATTGCACCCTAATATAGCAAGAAAGGATACGGACAATAATTTCCTGCTCAAAAGTATGCTTAACTATACTAAGAAAAGTATGCATGACTGATGCTTAAATAGATTGTGTGAGGGAACATGTTGCTATTGATATTGTTTCTCTATTCAAAAATTACGCTGTCAGAACCTGGAACTAAAAGTGTTTTTTAATAAACAGGCAGACCAAATACTCCATTAGTTCAGTTCACATATTAGAGTGCACTTTCCATTGAAAGGCTGCCATGTGGAAATGTATTCAACTGTATTTAAAATGTTAGGAATGTCTTTCAGAGCAGGACACAGGGCAAGAAGGCTAACTGCTTGTGGAAGTAACTCCCAGGGAGGTTGAGGGTGCTTTCTACAACTGCAAGGAGAAAATGCAGCAATTTACTAAATGATTGAGAGACTGAGCGGTTAAGAGACTAAAGGTGGCCATACACGGATAGATCCGCTCGTTTGGCGATGTCGCCAAACGATCGGATCTCCCTCCGATATGCCCACCTTGAGGTGGGCAATATCGGGCTGATCCGATCGTGGGCCCTAGGGCCCAACGATCGGATCCTAGCGTTCGCCAAACGGGCGGTCGGATCGCGGGACCGCATCAACGAACAGATGCGGCCGCGATCCGACGGGATTTTTAATCCCATCCGATCGAGATCTGGCCGACTTTCGGCCAGATCTCGATCGGGGAAGCCCGTCGGGGGCCCCCATACACGGGCCAATAAGCTGCCGACACGGTCTGTCGGCAGCTTTTATCGGCCCGTGTATGGACACCTTAAGGGGCATATTTATTGTGTGGTGTAGAAAACAGCAGGATAATACAACAGGCTTCGCTGTGGAAAAATCCGGCGTAAAATATGGTCTACAAATTTTGAAGTTTTTTCTTACTTCTGCCAGATGCAATGTAAAATAATGGTGGCAAATCTGGCATTCCCATTGCATAAAATAAAACACACCTTAAATTTTACACAGCTTTTTACACAGTTTTTAGGGAACATTTAGAGGGTTATTTATCAATGTCCGAATTTATCTCAATATTTTCTGCTCGGGTTTTTCTGCTTATTTACAGTATTATTATATTTTCCTGAAAATTTGCTTTGCGGGTAAAAATACAATTTTCGTGTTTTTTTCCGGATTTTTTCATCCAATTTTCATGAATTTCACGTTTTTTTTCTGAATTTTCACCCGAAAACTCAGAAAACTTCAGGTTATTGCACGAAACCCAGTGCACATCAATAAATTATTGGGACTTCTCCCATTGATTTATATGCAACCTCGACATGTCTGAGATGCCGGATTTTCAGATTCTGACTTTTCCATCCTCAGGGTTAAATAAATTCTGAAAAATTCGTGATTTCGTCAGATTTTATAAGAAAAAAAATCACAAATTTTTCATGATTTTTGCATACAGAGTTTAGTAAATAACCCCCCTTTTTACTTTTTACTATTTTACACAGCATAATAAATATACCCCTGAAAGTAAAACCAGGAGGCTGCAAATGGTGCACAGTGCATCTATTCCAAATGCACTAGCTCTTCTTTGTGAAACATTCTACCTGCTCCCAATCTCTGCATCTGTGCACCACATGATTATGTGGCTACTTTTTTGTTAAATCATTCCAACAGGAACAGAGTTTCTTTTGCAAAGTTCTGCCAGATTGGTACAAAACTTGATCATCCTTTTAAAACTTAAAAAAATATATAAATGTATAAGCTTCTGTACTCCACCTAGTTTCAACAAAGCTTTTGCTCTAGCTGGTTCTGTTATGTAAATAAGGAAAAAAAACATATTATTTGGTATATTTACTTATCAGAGTATAATCTTTTAAATTAGATTTCACTTATGCAAGAAGCAAAAGAATCAACCGATTTCCCAGATGATGATCAAGGATACGAAGAATTGGATACCCAGGATCAGGTGAGAAATTCCTTTTCTTAAAAAAGCAGTATCCTGACCCATACACATACTAGTGTATAAAGAAAATATAACATTTAGGGGCAGATTTATCAAAGGTCGAGGAGAATTTTCGTATGAAAAAAAATTTGAACTTCGAGCTATTTTTTTGTGTACTTCGACTAGGGAAAAGTCCAAATTCAATTTGAATTTGAAAAAAATTAAAAAATTTGAATGTCGAAGTTGATCATGTACTGTCTCTTTAAAAATTCGACTTCGACCATTCGCCATCTAAAACCTTCCCGAATTGCTGTTTTAGCCTATGGGGGACCTCCTAGAACCTATTTAGAGTCAATTGGTGGACTTTGAGAAATCAAAGTTTTTCTAGGGAAAAACTTCGAAATAAATTTGATCGAATGCACTATTACTTTGATTCATACGTTTTGAAATGGACCTATTCAACCAAAAAAAACTTTGACTTAATTTTGGTTGGTCTTTTTGAATTAGAATTTTGAAGTTTTTTCAATTCGAAATTCGACCCTTGATAAATATGCCCCTTAGATATGAAACAAGATCTAAATTAAAATATATTTACTTATATTTGTATTTTTCAGAGTACAGTTTCAATAAAATATTTGTTAATAAGAATACTGAATTCTGTATGGTCAATCCATATTAGTAATTACCTTCAATGCTGTATAAAACATCACTATAGGAGAAGCATCACAGAGGCATTAAAAGTCCATTAAAATCTTTTCATGTCCTCCTTAAAAGATTTGGATATATACATTTAATTACATACAACTTTATTATTTCTCATAAACAGGCTTTCAGGACCCTAGCATCATAAAGAAAGGCAGCTTAATCACCCAAAAGGAATGGACAGTATTCAACAGCAAAGATTGTCTTTTTTGGATGCAGCAATACAAAATTCCTTTTTTTATCTGTTCATTTCTTAATCTGACTGATTGTGCAGTCTTCACTTCCATGTTTTTGAGAGCTTCCTTGTTGTGTATGATAACAGTCCTGTGAGTATGGACAGCAAGAAGCGTTTGGTTTTCAAGACGTTCTACGGGAGGAGTAAATTAACATTTTTCATGATGATGTAGAAAATCGATTAATTTTTTTAAAGAAAACGTATATTGGAAACTAACTTTGTTACCTGCATTTGTCAAGGCAATGTGAACAACAGACAAAGGGTGCAGGCTGGACCTCACTTCTGCAACTCAGAGGTCTTCTTGGTTTCTACTTATATTATGAAATAATTAGTATTTTTAAATTTTAAATTGTATGAAAGCACAGCATACGTTTCACAATATTGATTATCTAATTTAATTTTAGTATTGCATCTATTTTTAAGCTATAGTATCTTTTGAATTACATCACAATCTAAAATATGATCTATATTATATCAACAATTTTCCCATTAGTATGCAATGTTTTTGAAAACAAGATTTTCTAAAGATATTATAATAGATTGGCTAGTCATTTGCATGTGGTGTGATAGATTTACACATTTTATAGCCCATTTATTCATGACATTATTTTACAGCAACTATAAATTGTAAATCATGATTAACAAAAAAAGTGCCTTAAAGGTGATGTCCACCCTAGAGTAATTTTATGTCAAGTTTATGTCTACTATTTGAAGTCAAATAAAACATTTTTGGCATTTGATCTATTTTCTAGTCTTTTTTAAAAACAGTGTTGTTGCTGCTGTAGCTATACAGATCCTCAGAACTTTAGACCATACAAAAATTATGCTTTAGCAGAGTAAATAGGTTAGAATAGGTTTTAGGTTAGAAGGGCAAACCCCACCCCTACGTCTGCTCTGCCTTACAGCAGTCCTGCCCTCCAATACTTTCACACACAAACTGCTCAAGATGTACCACCACAAACCCTCTGTGATGCCTATGACGCAAACGTTTTCTTGCCTGGCCCTCCAGACATCATGTACTAAAGAGCAGAAGGGTGAACATTCTGTAAGGCTACACACTCTTTTATACAGAGCCCCGTATGCACAGGCTTGACATCCTTTAAGCAGGGACTCCATTTAGACTCTCTAAGCAAGTCCTAAATTCAGAATCACATTCAAATGTTTTTTATTACACAAACAACCAGCACAAAGCATGAATAATATGTCTGCTTCCAGCAGTTTTCACCTACAAATGGTACTTCTGAGGCCTATCTCTTTAGCCTGCCCTCTGTAATTGTGATTGTGGCTGCTTTACTCATGCTTTAAGCACGTTGTACAAAGTGTATCTTGCACCGATGTGCCTTTTACATTATTTTGATACTCAGTTACACTATCTCACGTTAAAAGAGATTAGAATTATTTGAAATGAATTACAGCTGCTGCAGTTGGGGAAAGCAACGTTTTGATTGATGTCCCTGGATGCTGAAGAAACCAAAAATATGTCTTCTCCATCCTTCATACTTTTAAAAATGTATTCTGTATGTCTCATAACATGTAGGAATCATAGTGGATTTAAAATGCACTGACCATGTGTCAGTTACAAGGCATAACAATTATTTTTATCTTTCAGTACACTGGTTCTCACGCTTTTTTAAGAGAGTGAATGCTGTGCACTGGTTGTTTTGTAGCCAACATATGGGTTGATAAAATCTGCTATTCCCTACAAAGTTAGCATGTTATTGGCCCCGGTTATCAGTGTCTTCAAATGGCGTGTGTGAAATATCTTTATGAAAATCGGCTAGATGTCGGCCAGATTAGAATAACCTATCGGGCAAGGATGTGTTAATGTAGATCTCTAGATGGATCTGCATAGGCCCATATTACTTTCACTAAAATACATTTGTTTGCTTTATTAATAAAATGGAATCACTGCAATGTATATCTGGGTAAAGGTCAAAATGAAATATGGTTACATTTTGGAACCAGATACTCCCAATACTATAAATCACCAAAAACCATAGAAAAAAAAACTATATATTGAGGGAAGTTGCATATAGTTATTGCCAAAAAGCAATTTGAAAATAAATATTTAAACATAGCCATTGAAATGTAAAAACTTAGGACATTGTGTTTATTCAGATTTCTTTTACTTTTAAATGCAACATATGACTTTCCAAAAGACAATCTGGCCTTTATAGAAATGTTGCTATAGGTTCTGTTCCAGAACACAAATATATTCAATATTGCTGCTGTTTAATATTGCTGCTGTTTAATCTCTATTACTTTTCCCAGCCTGGTGGTGGTTGTCAGGTGTCCCCAATGCAACACATTTATCCCTTTGATGTTTTCTCTTTTTTAAAAACAGGGCAGTAGCCAGTGTTGTTGCTCAATGGGCTACATTGAACATCACATTTTCATGAATATCCTTATGATATACATCACAATACAAATGGTATGTACTGATTCTGTGAAATGTTGATTTTTGTTTTCCATACTGTGAGTTGTGAAAAAGTGGTACTTAAAGACCTAATCTCTTTTATGCAGTTTGGGAATAGTCATGGTTTCTGCTTGGAACCCAAAGGCATTATGAAAACATCAAAACAGGTAAATATGTCTTTCTACTACTTTGTAGTAAAACTACATATCTTTGCTACAATTATTGCTTTTTTGGGGAAATTGCCTCAAAGCTTGCACTTTACAGCATATCATTAGGTACAAAGATAAATTATCATAAATATAAATGACAGGGGGTCTCCTATAGAGCGTAATGCCCGGCATGCATAGAATTAGTATATGATGTTGCACCCCTAACTATCTATATCCTATATCAATGTTCACATCTGCTAGTTATGTTACAGACAACACTACACTGTGCTTGCTTCATGCATCCCCAAACCCCTGATAGTAAGTTAACCCACAGTTAAAATGATATAGTTAGAAAACAGATATCCTGCATAACTGAGAATGGATAAATATAAATTTCTAGGAAGTAGAGTATTGAAGACCTTGGCTTAACACAGTGGATTTCATGAATTGGTTGTTGCACTATATTACAGCCTCATATGTGTCACAGTTTTTTGTGATATACATAACTACACCCAAAAGCAACAATGCATGTTAAATGTAGAGGGTGATAAACTGAAAGAGCTAGTGATTGGTTTCCTGTTACACACACACTAGATTGGTCCCCTAATGTGTAGTTATTATCATTACTTTTTACTTTTTGTTTAGGAGCCTATGAAGTTTAACATCTGTGAAAACTACAATCCCTCCAACCTGAATGCCAAGTGCACATTGGCATTAGTATTTATAGCTATTCAAAACTCTTGCAATGTTTAGAAATGTCCACTAGAGTTCTCTATCGTGTATAGACGAAAATATAATTATTAGGATATTACGGGGCCCATTTATTTAGTTCGAGTAAAGGAATAGAAGAAAAAAAACGTAGAATTTCGAATGTTGTTTTTGGCTACTTCGACCATCAAGTGGGCTACTTCGACTACAACTTCAACTCGAACGATTCAAACTAAAGATCGTTTGACTATTCGACAATTCGATAGTCGAAGTACTGTCTCTTTAAGAAAAAATTTCGACCCCCTAGTTCGCCATCTAAAAGCTATCGAAGTCAATGTTAGCCTATGCTTTTGGTCGAACAAAAATCGTTCGATCGATGGATTAAAATCCTTCGAATCGAACGCTAAATCCTTCAACTTTGATATTCGAAGTCGAAGGATTTAACTTCGACAGTCGAATATCGAAGGGTTGATTAATCCTCGATATTCGACCTTAAGTAAATTTGCATATACGTACTGATCTTATTCATTTGCATTAAAACTACAGAAAAAAATTGGGTTTATATTCTTTAAACCTTTGAGCCTGTGCTATACAGTAATTAATTCTTCATCCACAGAGCCAGTTATTTGAAGGTCTCCACACCACACACACCCCCATATATACAGTCATATTATTTTATTCAATTATCATTACAATTGTCAGTTTAAAAGAAAAATACCACTCCTTTTTTAGGTGAAATTGGGAGTTCTATAATTTAGTTTCCAATTTCTGGTAATTTCTGATGATTACTTAATTACAGTATAATGCATTTAGATAATTGTGTAAATTTTTGCTAATGTCTAAGACTAGCCAAACAACTAAAACCCCAATCCTGATTAGATATTTGTGCACTCAGGCCAATTGCACAACTCTGCATAAGTAAAGCCCCTGAGATGCAGAAGTGTGTGTGTGTGAAAAGAGGACTGGTAAGGATCCATATTCCACCAACAACCACCCTACTGCGTGCACCTGTGCTATTGAAACATGTTTGGGGATAGCAAGGTAAAGTGATATAAGGGTGTCCAGCAACCTAACAGTACATCACTGTCTCAGACATATGCATATTATGATTATACAGTATATGATTGTTTTAAAAAAAAAAGCAAAATCAATTAAATTAGAAATTGTAACTTGTTTTAATCTTACACTCTCAAGCCTCTGAAATAATTCATTAAGCATATTTACTGATGATGGATGGAGGTGAAAGTACTTGAGCATTAAGCATTGCATGCCTTGGGGATCATCCACACTAACATTGTGCTCTTTACTATCTGCTGGATTAAATGCCCGTTCTAGGAGTGTAGATAGTGGTGCCTCTGAAAAATCTTATGGGGCATAATAGCAAACACAAAGAACAGCGAGCATGGTACTTTGCAAATTGCATCAGGAATTGTAAGGGATACCAGCTGTCCAATGTATTCAATATGAAATTTTGAAGAATTCTTTTTGCATTCAAAATTTAGTAATTCTGAGTTTTTGTAGCATCACTATGTTGCAATGAGACTAATATTGGAGCTAGTTAAACATTTCCTATATAACGCCACCTCCCTTGCAATGTACCCAATTTATTGTTTGCTAAGACACTGTTTACAGTCAAGAGAGAAAGTACAGAAACAAAAAATACCACAAAGACAAATCAAACTTTTAAATCGCTGTCTTTAACTAAGAAATAACTTACCGAAACTCCGCTCCTCTTCAGAAAAGGCGATCCGGCGATCCATCGTATGTGCCTGAAAAATACTCTATAATTTTTTGGGTAAAAAGCAAATCGACCTTTGATAAATAACCCCATAAGTTTTCTTCAAACACTGTTATAATATTCTGTATGTACTTCAATCTAATATCTGCAGACCATTGTTTTCTCCAGCAGTGAGAGAAAATGCATGTGCTATATGCCTAAATATGTACATTATTTGTAATAAAAGGTACATGGCACATTTTAACTGCTGCAGTCCTTTCATTTATTGGATGGAAGGAGGTTTCCAATGGTAGATGCTGGAGCTGTCCAGTAGAAATGGATCGGAAACTTGTAACAGCTTCAAAGTTTTCCATTTAAAAGAATGGGTGGAGGCAGCAGATACGTATTTTGGGTGTATTAGTGATATAATGGAATCCAGGTACACAAACTCTTAATTTTGTTTAGAAATTGCAATACATTGATTTTTATATAAGCTACATATGAATGAAAGATAAGTGTTTTATAAAGAAGGCTTGAAGCTGAAAAAGTAGGAATCTTTTTTAAAACCTTTAGAATTAGTATATTATATAATTAGAATTAACCTCAGCAACTATGAGATATACTGCATTTTCTTGGAAGACAATTGTGACTTATTTGGTTTATTTTTCTGCTTTTAACCTTGGGGAAGTTGACGTGCAATGTGGTTCTTGGTACTTACATGACACTGGTAATGTTTTTGTTGTTGGGTAGGAAAGGTAAAAAAAATGCTTGTGTCTTATCTGACATGCAACATTAGTGTATACACAACAGAAAAGCATATGTGCCAGGACTGCCTCACCTCTCCTGAACTTTAGTGACAGATTGGAAATCAAGGCTGATGCTTTATTGAGTAATTTGACTATACTGTATCAACATTATGGGGCAGATTAATCAAGTTTCTAAAAACTCCCATAAACTTGAAATTTGCAAAAAAATTACCAATCAAATCAAAGTTCACCAAATGACTCCAAATTGATTATACAAGGTCCCCCGTAGGCTAAAACACCAATTCGGCAGGTTTTAGATGGTGAATAGTCAAATTCGAATTCTTAAAGGGACAGTACATGATAAATTTCGAAATTCAAATTTCAATTTTATTTTTAAATTCACATTTTCTGGTTAAAAAAAAGACGCAACAATTTGGATTTTTTCTATACCCCGAACATGGATATAGCTCGAATCCGAAAAACCCGTTGAGCTCATGTAGTGGTCCCTTGGACCATTTAATAGCCTTCATGATGTTCGAGTTTTTTTCCAGAGGATTTTGCTAGAAAACTCAAGCAATTCAAGTGATTTGCGTTTTTTTCCTGCTGAAAGCTCATTTAATTTTGAACTCGACGATTCAAGGCCTTCATGATGTTCGAGTTTTTTTCCAGAGGATTTTGCTAGAAAACTCAAGCAATTCAAGTGATTTGCGTTTTTTTCCTGCTGAAAGCTCATTTAATTTTGAACTCGACGATTCAAGGTTTTTCCCATTTATAATCATATATAATTAATCATTGTTGAGGGCAAACCAATTCTATTTGGGTTTATTTCATGTTTAAATGTTTTTTAGGAATTGTTCAGTGTAAAAATAAAAACTGGGTAAATAAATAGGCTGTGAAAAATAAAAAATGGAATGTATAAAGGCTGGAGTGACTGGATGTCTAACATAATAGCCAGAACATTACTTCCTGCTTTTCAGCTCTGTTGGTTTACACTGACTGGTTACCGGGCACTAACCAATCAGAGACTTAAGGGGGGGGGCCCACATGGGTCATATCTGTTGCTTTTGAATCTGAGCTGAATGCTGAGGATCAATTACAAACTCACTGAACTGAAATGTACCATGTGGCCCCCCTTCAAGTCACTGACTAGCTCAGAGTTATAGAGCTGAAAAGCAGGAAGTAGTGTTCTGGCTATTATGTTACACATCCAGTCACTCCAGCCTTTATACATTACATTTTTGGCTAACTAACTACATTAGAAACATTTTTATTTTGCACAGCCTATCTATTTACACAGGTTTTATTTTCACACTGAACTGTTCCTTTAAGGTATAGTGATTTGAATTACAGACTTTTATGTGAAAAACCCCAGGTCCTAAGCATTCTGTAAAACAGATCCCATAGCTGTACTGCCTACTCTCCTTTTTTAATTCATTTCCTATTGTCTTTGACTACTATGGAGATTGGCAAAGTATACTTGGGAAGGACTCTAATGCTGTTATATTGGCTCCAAACAGTACATTCTATTGAGTGAGCACATTCTAACGAGTGAACAATCTTTTTGATAGATTTTTTTAAATTTTTCTTCTACATTTTCCTAAATTTCAGGGAAATGTTAAAATATGGGACTAAATATCAAACATCTGGACATTCCCCTGGATGTCCCTATTTTATATTTCAGAAAACTACCTCTAAATGTTCTTGTAGAATGCTTTTGTTTAGTCACACAATGTTAGAAGCATTAACACTGTGGGATCAAAGCAGTCTTGGCTTGTTTTGGGATGTATAAGTTGGCTCACTCTGGGTGGTTGATATTGCAAAGCAGCAGCTAGATGAAATACCTTCAGTCACTATCTTAATCTTTGACCTTGTAAAGAACATTTTACCTCTGTCAAATGTCAACTTTCCAGAAAACAAAACATGTGATCACTGAGTCATCCTTATTCAAGGCTGTATATGAAAAAAATAATCCTAAAGTGTCTTATTAGTATTTCATATTGAATAGCTGACCTTGATTTTCATGTTTAAAAGCCACTTATCATTGGATTTTTAGACCATGTATTTCTGTATGTAAGTTTCTGTCACATTTTTTTAATTCAAGGATTCTTAAGCTTTTTCTTGGGGAAGCCAGATGAAATTGGAGCATGGTAACACATTTTTGGATCCCAACACATAGTTTAAGAATGCCTGTTCTAATTAGGCTTAATTGGCTTTATTTGGTTTAATCTAATAATAAACAATACATACAAATATATAAGAGGTCCCTGGTTTTAACTATGGTATGGTCAATCTAATCTCTTTTTAGTATACGAAACACCCACTTCTATAAGCCACATGTTTGACATATATATGTGTGTGTGTGTTTAAGCACTTAAAGAAAGGCGATACCTGAAAATTTAGAGGTCTATTTATCATGCTGTGCAAGAATTTGAGCACCGGTGATGTTTTCTAGCTGTTGAAATCCAATTGCTTATTGGTTGCTCTGGGCAACATCACTGGTAATGTTTCACTCCCCTTTTACATAGCTTGCTAAATTGTGTCACTACACCATAAAAATTTTAATTAATTTAGCACTATTTAACTTCTATACATTTGCATTATTACTATATTAATAGGTGTGGCACAGTCACCAGTGGATGAGAAACTTAGGGGCTTATTTAATCACGCCGAATGCCAAAAAACCCCAAAAAATGTGTTTTTTTTGTATATAATCTGAATTTTTAGTGGAAAAAATTTTCAGGATTTATTATACCCCGAGGATGGAAAAGGTCTGAATCCAAAAATCCGGCATCTCAGATCTGCCAAGGTTGCATTTAAGTCAATGGGAGAAGTTCCAAAGATATCTTGATCTGCGCTGGGTTTCATGCAAAATCAATAAAAATAAACAGAGTTTTCAGGTGGAAAATCTGAAAAATTTGTATGATTCGTTTTTTTCTAGATTTTTTTCCTGCAAAGAATTTTTTTTAGTTTTGTGAATAAATGTATTTTGTGCCTTTTCTATTTACAATAACACCATTGTGCTGAGTGGATCAATTGTGTTACCTTTGAGGTATTCATATTTTGCACCATTTTACATTACTAATAGCACAGCTGGAATATTTCTGACTAAAATGTACATGGGGCAGTAAAGACAGGTACTGTGTCAAGTAATAAGCACCTACAGTAAATGGTCCATAAAGATGGCGAGTCTCTTGGAAGTGAATTGTTGACAAATGCTTTGTGTTTGATTACCTTAAAAAAAATATTTTACTTATACTAATATTTTATATATAAATAAATAACGGAAAAATATAAAAGAACACAGGACCGTACTCAACAGGAACTGTCAAAAGTGATTTGTTTTAAACAAAAATTACCATTGTTTTGATCACAATTTGTGATCTTCCTCTGAGTTGCTAGAAACGTTGCAAATTTTGGTTTGAAATAAATAATTTTTGACAGTTCCTGTTGAGTATGGTGCTGTGTTGCTGTAGAAATAGCTTCATTTTCACCCAGACAATTTGTATTGGGAGTGCTCCTCCTGTGTGTGTGAATTATCTTAAAATTAAACCTCAGGAATATTTTCAGAAATAGAGTCTGTTTTGTGGCTGGTTTGGAGATACTGTAGATTGCCTATAATGGAATGTTGGCGATCTTCCTGTTTAAGCTGTGAATTGCAGTGTTTCTTAGCTTCTTTTAACCCTTTAGAAATGACACCAATGAATCCATGCTCACCTCACGGTTGTGTGTTGTTTATATGATATAAATACAAATATGTAAATAGATACACATTTGTAGATATAGCTTGTGTCACATGTTCCCTAATATTGTAGTGCTTCTAACAATACAACCTGCCAGTTTGTTTAATGGTTATTTATTGTTACATTTCCATGAACTCTTAATTTTGCAATACGATTTACAACTGTCAGGACTGAGAGGCCTCGTTCTCAGAAGGGTATTTTGGGGTACAAAGCTTTAAATTTTTCATCTTATTGCATTGTACAATAAATAGCAGATACTTACTGTATTCATGGCATGGATGACCAAACTGCAGCCATCCAGCGGTGAATTATTTGTAATTTTAAACAGTTGATGACCATATAGTTATTGAGGGGTGAAAATCAAATTTCCAGAATATTCCAGGGCTAAATCTCATTACTAGAGTTTCTCTCTGCGTTTTTTTTCATATGTTAGGACCTTACTACTTATTACTTAAATAATAAAGTGTCCATGATTAATTTTGTAGCACCTGAATAAATTCAGATTATGGCTTATGGAACACAGGGCCTCTGGTGGTTTACCCAGCCTATAAATGTGGTGTTACAACTTCCAAAATCTTATACTAACAGCACTATTGTTATTAGTTGCAAAAACCTAAAACATGCAAAACTGCACACTGCCGATATTCATACAATTCCCACTTGAAAACATGCAAGATAGTAAACAATAACAAAAATGAGGGGTGGCAGGGGGATAATTTTGCTCAGGCAGTTGAATAATTGCAGCAAAACTCCTGTGGGTTTCCCTGTGTGCTATGTGCTTATGTTTTATTTCAGATCTGTTTCTCAGATGCAACAAAGCTTTTATTTTAGGCTTTTAGTACTGTACTGATTTTTCTGAACACAGAGTTAAGCACAGGCACATAGGAAACCAGCATATATTCAAAACATTGAACCATGTTTGTTTTGCTCATATCATGTTCCCTTGATTACAGATACAAGTGTTTATGGTTGCAACAAGGTCAGTGTTTTTGATGTCTTTTAAAGTATTGCAGAAGATATTTTCTGGATCAGCTTGCATAATAATTTTACCATGAAGCTACTCTATAAGTGCTTTAGGGCAAATATAGAAATACCTTCCTTTCTGTTACCTTAGAATCCCGTGTAATCATGCAAAAGGCAGAAAAATATTACCTGGCATTGCCACATGTAAAGTATTTTAGAGTATTTTAGTGATTTTAATTAATCAGGAGGGGCAGTTATTTTCAGCCACCCATAGAAGAGAAGATTTCCCTCATGTGATAAAGTGCTCCATTTGTCTTTGCCCTTAGATATATTTTAGATCATTAGATACAGTATTTTTACTAGATTTTTAGCTATGGTAGCTATGGTATCTAAGACATGAAGATGGTCACATGCTCCATCTTTGCAGATACTCCTTTAAGGAGCAAATTGACCATATTAAATACAACACCACATAAAGCTTTGAGATGGCTTCTAAAACCTTTTACAGTACTCCATTCCAATGAATAATCTGTAAACCCTAGTGGTAACACTTTTGTGGTATTACTAATTGAGAAATATGAATTGTAAGGCATAGTCTATGTTTGTATGTATGGGCTTTGTGATCTATATATAAATATACAGTATATATTTGATAGATATACCATAAATAGACCCATTAAGAGACCCAAACTACAATTGGACCCAAAGCAAAAGGCTTTATTAAATAATGCATAAAAATCAAATCCAAGGTTTTTTAGGGTCAGTGTCCTGAACAACTAGATGGATTTTAAAGTGCATGAAAAAGGCATAATAGGAAGGCATTAAAAAAAATACAAAAGACCTATTGTTGATAATTGACCAATGTAAACATTATCGTAAACTTAAGATATATATATATATATATATATATATATATAGTGTATATATATATATATATATATATATATATATATATATACTATGCATATCACAGGTATGGGATCCCTTATCTGAAAGCTCATTATCAAGAATGCTCTTAATTATAGGAAGCCCATCTCCTATAGAGTCTGTTTTAAGCAAATAATTAAAACAATGATTTCCTTTCTCGGGACATATCAGTAACAATCGTGACTGTCCTGTGAAAAATGGGACAGTTGGCCGGTATGGCTTAAAGCAGTGATCCCCAACCAGTAGCTCGTGAGCAACATGTTGCTCTCCAACCCCTTGGATGTTGCTCCTAGTGGCCTCAAAGCAGGAGCCTATTTTTGAATTCCAGGATTGGGGGCAAGTTTTGGTTGTATAAAAACCAGGTGTACTGCCAAGCAGAGTCTCAATGTAGGTTGACAATTCACATAGAGGCTAAAAATGGCCAATCACAGCCCTTATTTGGCACCCCAGGAACATGTTTCATGCTAGTGTTGCTCCCCAACTCCTTTTACTTCTGAATGTTGCTCACAGGTTCAAAAGGTTGGGGATCCCTGGCTTAAAGGGGTTGTTCACCTTTGAGATAACTTTTAGTATGATGTAGAGATTGATATTCTGAGAAGTTGTTTTCATGTAAACAAATGGCTAATTCAGAGAAGTCAGATAGCAGTGCTGGGGAATGTACTAATGTGTTGGCTTTATTTACAGTAATGCTTACATAAAGCAAGAGGGTGTGGAGTTCTTGTAGAAAATTCAAGTATGCATCATCCCTATAAGCTTTCATTTACTCATAAAAAAAGGTTTTAAGAACCTTGTAATTAATAACATGTAATGCATATCATAAAATATAATTGTGGTCTGCTAATATAATTTGTACAGGATATAATGTACCCCCTATTGTAAAATAAAAGGATATTATAATTCATCAAGGAGTTCCATGGCTGCATAAAAGCATGAGGCAAAAGTGCTTTTATACAGGACATGGAACTATGAAGTGACTTCTAATATCTAATATTTGGATCACATCAATAAGCACCAATTATAATTGATGACATCACTAAGCACTGTTAATAAGGATATAACATGCAGGAAATTCACTGCTCTTGTGTATTATATTACTCCTGTATATCATAGAAATATAGATCACTTCCTTTAAAAACCTGTCCATTTCTTTTAAGAGTTTTAGAATAATGTAAATGTGACTCTATGAACTCCACCAATAGAAAATAAGAGATCTCCATTGTCTTTAATTTCTGAGAAAATGTATTTTTTTGACAAAGATTCTGTCAAAAGATACAACAAGCAAAACAACCAAATAAGGCTTGTTCACAGTCACTATATGCAGGCTGCCGCCAGTTGCATGTGAATATGTTTGAACTTTTGCACAGATGCACATGGGGTCACTAGGACTGTCCTGCCACATCTTGTGAATGGCATGCAGTGTACCTATTGATGTAGGGGAACTCTGTAGCTACCACTACCTCTGAACATGGCAATAGCCCAAATACTTCCAGAACGACCTACATTAATAGACATAGCAGACTTGGAGAATTGGGTACAAACATCATTGTGAGTGTGAGTGCTGGAAATGACGCCGCTTTTGCCAATTTTCATGGCAACTGCGCAAATTCAGATTCATTAGTTGCAATTGTCGCAACGTATTGCCCTCACGCAACCACAATTAGGCTGGATTTAAGGAAAAATCACTGATTTGTGGGTAAAAAACATGGTGACTGCTTCCAAAATTAGCACAATGAACATTGCGTCATCACATCGAAATAAGCCTACATATCACACGGGGATTCATTCACCTTACATTGTCATTATGAATAGTATACTGAACTAACTGCTAGGTTGGACGTTGTCACTTCTAATAATTCTTTTCTATGTTCACTGTAAATTTTTCATCTACTTTAGACGAATTAAGGTTTACACCCATCCTCACTGCACTCTGCACATTATGACAGATTTTAAATCCGGAGGGGGGGGGGGTGTAAAGCACAGTTAATCTGAGAATGATTTTGCTCCCCTTAGTCTCCAGCACATGCAGTAGAGGCATAAGTAAATGACCCCATACGTTTTCTTAGCTGCTTTAACCAATAGCAACCAAACCAACAAAAAGGATATATATATATGCACATATTATTATAGAAGCACATTTGTAGCATCTGCAAATCTGCTATTTCTCGAAATCAGTACTTCTAGGAGATCCCCAGAAGTCCAATATATATTTGTATTGCACATATTTTGAATTGCACAAGAGCCTTAGTTGCTTTACTTAAGCAATGCATTTTTTTTGTTCAGAGGAACTATATATGGAATATATGTCAATATATTTATTTTCAAACAAAATCCTTTTGATGTACTACAATTTCTTGTATAAAACAAACACCACACAGCAGATCTACTGTAAGCTGTTATGGGACCATAATTGCAAATATTTCTGCCTTATTTATATACAAAATATTATATGTAAATGCAGCTATACAAGGGAACGTTTAGTTATATATTCAGCAGCTTTTAGGCCACTGAAACATTATTATGAAGCGATGTGAGTTAGAAATTTAAAGTTGACTTCCATTGTTGAGACATTGAGCTTGGAGACCGACTGACTCAGTGATTGTTGTCCACAAACAACTTTTTATTTATATTAAACTTAGCACCAGATAACATCTTTTGTATGGTCAAAAGAAAAATAAAACAAGTGGTTGCAGATAACTTTGCAGAGGATTATGCTTGAACGTGACTAGAGTTATGCACCTTTCTAGGTAATTTCAATGTAAAGTACTAAACTCAAGAGTTATACTGTACTGATTTTACAGTGATTTTGCTCCCTGGGAATGTGTGTAAAAATTGCCAACTCCAGTGATCCTTTAAGCTGAAAAAATAAAAACAGTCTGAAGCTCAATGTTTACCCCTTACCATTACTTCCCTCTCCTTCTTAGTACAGGTATGGGATCTATTATCCGGAAACCTGTTATCCAGAAAGATCTGAATTATGAAAAGGCCATATCCCATAGACTCCATTATATACAAACAATCAAAATTTTTAAAACTGAGTCCTCTTTTCTGTGTAATAATAAAACAGTACCTGGCCAACTGGGTTTATTTAACGTTTACATGATTTTTTTTAATAGACTTAAGGCATGAAGATTTAAATTACGGAACAATCAATTATCCAGAAAACCCCAGGTCCCGCGCATTCTAGGTAAACGGTCCTATACCTGTACCTCGTAATAGAACAAACAAAAGCAACAATGTTTTACACAGTGTACCTTTTTATTGTTTATGTTCTGGACATTTCTATTTGGATCTTTAAATTCATTGTATGCATTGTTGTATCCAGTTTGCCAGATTGTCTTCTTCTGGGAAAAATCTCACCCTATTTGCTTATCTTTGTAATGTGCATATTACTCTTATATATAAAAGATTCACAAATAAAAAAATCTGTTGATTTTAAGGCAAAAATACATGAACAAATGCAGACCAATAGAAAGGGTTCTATATACAGAATTTTATAATGGGAGAGTTGCTGGATTTTGGGGGCAAATTTATCAAAGGTCGAGGTGAATATTCGAATGTAAAAAATTCGAATTTCAAGCTATTTTTGTGTACCTCGAATTCGATTTGAATTTGAAAATAATTTGAATGTAGAAATTAATCATGTACTATCTCTTTAAAAATTTGACTTCGATCATTCACCATCTAAAACCTGCTGAATTTCTGTTTTAGCCTATGGGGGACCTCCTAGAACCTATTTGGATTCAATTGGTGGACTTTGAAAAATTGTTTTTTTTTTTGTGGGAGAAACTTCGATTCAAATTCGATCGAATACGCTATTACTTAGATTCGTACGATTCGAATTCGGCCAAATACAGACCTATTCGATCGAAAATGGACCTATTCAGCAAAAAAACCTTCAACATAATTTCAGTTGGTCTTTTTGAATTCCAATTTCGAAGTTTTTCATATTCAACCCTTGATAAATATGCCCCTTACTGTTGAATGCTATACATTAAGAGGCAGATTTATCAAAAGTCGAGGTGAATTTTCGAATGAAAAAAAAATGGAATTTCCAGCTATTTTTTGTGTACTTTGTCTAGGGAATAGTCCAAATTCAATTCGAATTTGAAAACAATTCGAAAATTAGAATATCTAAATTTATCATGTACTGTCTCTTGAAACATTCGACTTCAACCATTCGCCATCTAAAATCTGACGAATTGCTGTTTTAGCCTATGGGGGACCTCCTAGAACCCATCTGGACTCAATTGGTGGACTTTGAAAAATTAAAGTTTTTTTTGGGAAAAACTTTGATTCTAATTCGATCGAATGCGATATTCCTTCGATTCGTACGATTTGAATTTGGCTGAATACAGACCTATTTAATCGAAAACGGACCGAAAATGTATTCCCAATGCGAATTAGCAAAAAACTGAAAGACGGGCAGAGCAGTACAATATATTAGTGTTCAGGAAAAAACATGGGCAATACAACCATGTGCGAAAAAATATGCACTGCGCAAACTTTATAAATGACCCCCACTGAGTGCCAGCCTTTACTCGTCAAAAGATAAACACCATGGGGTCTAGTTATCATATTTAATAAAATGATGAATGCCAGTAAAACAAATGTTGAAATGATCAAGGTATGTGTTTGATTTTATGGCATCAGGTCACAGCATTTGACGCAATAATATTATATCACATCAGACTTCGCATAATCCATTGAAGTAAATCGGAAAAATTTAAGGAGTAAGTTTGTTCCAGTTGAATCACTTTGTAAAATAAATGCGATGGATGGATGATGTTATTTTCAAATAGCATTTTCAAGTAGCTGCTTCCTTTTATGGCAGATTTTTGCACTGAGGTAAAGTACGTGATTGCTGAAAATCAGTACACTGCTTACTAAATATGTTTTTCTATGCAGCAATGTCTATTTGTTTGCTGTTTTTATTCAGTATAATAATATACCTCCATATGCATATGAAACTACAGTAAAAAATGTGGCTCTGTAATATCTATGTTAATGTCTTTGAAGGGCTTAAATCTATAGCCATTTATATTGCTTTGTGTACTTGTAGTATAACAACTAAATAACATTAGTGTTACACTAGCTCTAACTTATCCTATAAGGGTTAAATATTTGGCAACTAAGAGGAAATGTAGCAGAAATGTTACTTCAGTATAATTGTGTGGTGAATGGCAAGTTTATTCTCACCCAGACTGGTGTCCAGAGTCTCTGTTTTCCTATAAATAGTAATTCCGTTGGGCAGCAAGGTCTATATAATCTGCAGTGTGTAAAGCCAAGGTTGCTGGGAACTGTAAGTTTTTCAGGAAGCATATAGGTTCACTAACTAGGTTGTTATTTTGCATTCCGTATCTGCTTTTGTCCAATAACAAAAAATATTTTTATTCTAACATTGATTTGCAGACATTTTAATGAAGCATACTGAAATCAGAACCTAGAATTATATATATTGTAGTATGCACAAGTTATCTGCTAACTGAATACAAATCATAACCCAAATTGATAATTTTGCTCTTAGATGGCAACAGGAAGAATGGATATTCCCAGCCCTGGCTACAACCAGTACCTGGTACACAGATCAGTCTACTCTGAACCCACGTTCCAGGAAGAAACTGAAAGAAAAGAGCCTGTTCGGAAAACTCTCCAAGACAGGGTGAAAAAGAATTGCAGGTAAATGTTGTCATCATTTTGCTTACACCTGGATATTATCAGGTTATTAATACCAGTTTGGAATCAGTTCGAATGAGATATTCTTAGAAAATTGAAAATAGTTATTTCCATATGTCTCTTTTATGTCATCCACTCATGGCGAATAATAGATGGCCCAATGCTCTTCTAATGGGTTCTTTTGTAGCATATCTCACACAATTACTCTGGAAGTGTTGCCTTAGAAAGCAAAATGTTCTTCTATTATGTAGTGGTACAATGTTAGAATGATTATTGGGGTTGATGAGAGAATGCTTTAAAACGTACATCCGCCTCTGGATCCCCATGTGATATGCTGATTGACACTAGGGGGCACATTTACTTAGCTCGAGTGAAGGAATAGTATGAAAAATACTTCGAATTTCGAAGTGTTTTTTTGGCTACTTCGACCATCGAATTGGCTACTTCGACCTTCGACTACGACTCGAACGATTCGAACTAAAAATCGTTCGACTATTCGACCATTCGATAGTCGAAGTACTGTCTCTTTAAAAAAAACTTCGACCCCCTACTTCCCCACCTAAAACCTACTGAGCATCAATGGTAGCCTATGGGGAAGGTCCCCATAGGCTTTCCTAGGTTTTTTTGATTGAAGGAATTTCGTTCGATCGATGGATTAAAATCCTTCGAATCGTTTGTTTCGAAGGATTTAATCGTTCGATCGAAGGAAATGCGGTAAATCCTTCGACTTCGATATTCGAAGGATTTTAAGTTAGACGGTCGAATATCGAGGGTTAATTAACCCTCGATATTCGACCCATAGTAAATGTGCCCCTAAATGTGTGCTGAATGCAGTTATATTTTATTATTAAAAATTATTGAAAAAATATGTTTTTTGCAGTATACACCTTGCCCTGCTAGTAGCACTCACAGACAAAGGTATTTGCACTATAGTATTCATGCGAGGACCTACACTTCTTCCATGGATACTGCATTGCCTGCATTCAGCAGCATTTTGTTAACAAAAGGCAGGTGGAAGGGCACACAAGTGTGCCTTTGAATAAGTACCAGAGGATATGAAATGTGTCAGGTTCCATGGGGGTCTGTATGCCTTTTTAATATGATATCTTAAATATATTTTCTAATTTCTCTTTAGTTTTGGATTTTGAGTTTGCATATTGGTTCTTGGGTTTGATCCCTTCCTCTTTAGCCTTTTTGACTTGCCATATACACTACGGATTAATAGATAATTGTGTTTAAGGACACTTCTCTCATGGATACTGCATTGCCTGAATTCAGCAGCATTTTGTTCATGAAGGGCAGGTACATAGGTGTACCTACCTCCTAAGTTAAGGGGAGAAAGTTGAGGGACTGGGCTGCCCTGTGCCTGTCTGCATCTGCAAGGTACAGATCATACAGTATAAAGTCCCAGAATATAAGTTCTTGAATAACCAGTAAGTCTGTGATTTTACACACTTTAGTGCCATAGCACTGGTCTACCAAAAACAACTAGTCGTTTACACTCTATGTACATTGCTTCCAGAGTTTGTTGCTCAATTCATGTGTGTTGTTGTGTGTTTATGTAAACTGATACTGTTTTGTTTCACAGTTGTACCTCAAAAAAGGCTTACTATGTAGCCAAGAAGTTTTTCCCTATTCTGAATTGGTTACCCAACTACAGATGGAAAGAATGGTTTGTAAGTGACCTGATCTCTGGAATCAGCACAGGTCTTGTCGGTACCTTGCAAGGTGAGTTTCTGGCCTGTCTTTTATCAAATGAAAATGTGAGAGGATCCAAATAATGGCTAATTTGTCAGCAATGCAGATGTAATGCACAGCAGTGGGTAATGGAACACTAGCAATATGATTCAAGTACTGTATCCTCTCATAATGAATATTTTCTTTAATATAAAAATGTCTATGCAGAACAGTTTCATGTTTTTAAGAAATAGAATTTAGACCAAGCCACTGTAGGACATTAAAGTGATACACAATAGGTACAGAAATCTGATCTAAATTCAATTACATTTAAAACAAAAACAAAAAACCTTGATACTTGATCTAGGCAGATTTATCAAAAATGTAGTACTTCAATTTCAAATAAAGCGCAAATGTATTTATACAGGCAAGTATTTTCTAAAACCTTGAATAGTGGGAATTTATTAAATAAATTTGATAAATGGGCCTGTATGTCACCATAAAATAATTCAATGTTATGTTTCATAAATATGCAGTGTGAATGAAAATATTTGGATCTTAGAAAGACAAAGGGGTATATTTATCAAAGAGTGAAGTTAGGGATCACCACAGTCCACTAGAGTGAAATCCTCTCTCCATACATTTCGATAGCATTTTTTAAAGGCATATATATCAAAGGGTGAACTTTCATTTTCACCCATTGATAAATACTGTTTTAAAAAAGAAATGAATGGAGAGTGGCAGGATTTCACACTAGTGGCCTGTTGTGATCTCTAACTTCAATCTTTGATAAATATATGCCATAGAGTTTGTCAGAGATGTCCTAATTCAAATAATCAATATTTATCCTGCTGCATGCACTATGTAAGCTACTTATGCTACAACAGTTTCAGTCTCCTGAGGATTTGGTGTCTCCATTCAGGATGTAAAAGAACTGATTTCCTAACAATTCCTCCCTTATAATTCCAGGCTTGGCATATGCATTGCTTGCTGCAGTCCCTGTTGAATACGGCCTCTACTCTTCTTTTTTCCCTATCTTGACTTATTTTTTCCTGGGAACATCAAAACACATTTCTGTTGGTAGGTTCTGCTGCATTTTAACCCATGATATTCTTAGTTTTGCATTAACTACCATTAAATATACTGCCTGTACAGAATAATAATTTTAGCTCTAAACCATAATTGAAAGAGATATTTTGAGACAATTATCAAGCCCTGGTAATGGTATCCAGTGTGTCCTGTTACCCTGGAACAATATTTGACCATAGAGTGGTCATACCTCACCTTTAAAAGGCAATACCCTTTTCACTTGTTTTCCATTCTTAAGTAGCGTTTTTATAAAATATTTAAAATGATTTTTTTTTTCCTAGTAGCAGCTCAGTAAACCTTGTAGCTGAGTATATACTTTTTCATATATTAGTTGCTGGCATTAGTATTAGTCTGTTACACACCAATTCCTACAGTTTGATACACAAGTTGCTGGCACTTAAACAGGATCCGTACAATATCCACCTGTTACACGGGTCATTTATTAAAAAATAAAATAAGATGCTGCATGCTGCTTCTTTATAATTAGTTTAGTCTGCAACATGAATGTTCACAAATTTTTGATTAACTACTCAGCAAATGGATTTCACATGTCTCTAATTTAAGCGTTTGTAAGTTTTTGAAAGCAGCAGCAAATCGCTGCATTAATAAGGTAAACCACATTTATCTACAAGAAGTGGGGTAGTCACATCATCCTTTATGAACCAAACATTAGTAGGCAATCTCAAAATGCTCTTTCAAGTTTCCAGTTTTATCTTGTGTTTTTTTCTAATAGGACCTTTCCCAGTGGTCAGTTTGATGGTGGGATCAATTGTCCTGTCAATCGCTCCAGATGAAAAATTTACAATGTTAGCCAACTCCACAGGACTGAACAAAACATTAATAGACACAGTAGCAAGAGACACAGCCAGAGTTGTTGTGTCTGGGACACTCAGCTTTCTGATTGGAATTATACAGGTAATAAAACTTTAATGCATGTGCTTTTGCCATTGCCTCTACTGTACCTAAAACTGGTGCAAATAAATGTACAACCGAAACAAGATTGAAGGATATGGCTGCTGAAAGCTATCACTAATCAGTGTGATGCGACTTATAGCAATTTATCAATGTATCAACTGTCATGTTCCTTATATGTTGAACACATTCTGAAGTTGACACAGGTATACAATATAAAAAAAAATAGGACAAGTCACTAGAACTGTTATATTATATGTCAGGAAAACATCATTCAGTATCCGTCATTTCAATGTTTACTATACAGTATATCCTGCAATGCCTGTATGCCGGGCAGGACTGACTTGTGCTATGTGTTCAATCTTGTGTGGCATTATTAGGCTTTTATATTTATGTACAGAATTTCAGCAAAGAATATTTATGGTCAGTTTGCCCTGAATATTCTTCTAATTATTTTTGATCTCAGCAAATCTTTAGTGGCTGTGAATTGTTATAAATTGCTCCAACTGTCACTTGCATGCTAAGCATTTACAAAATGTATGTCGAATTTAATAATATTAAATATGAGCCAACCACACTTTATCATCTACAAAAACAAAAAAGTTTCCTTCTACGGTAGGATTCTGCTGTCAAAATTTAAAAACACTAGATTGATTCCCATATGGGTTTAAAGGAATAGTTCAGTGTGAAAATAAAAATAGGCTGTGCAAAATAAAAAATGTTTCTAATATATTTAGTTAGCCAAAAATGTAATGTATAAAAGGCTGGAGTGAACAGATGTCTAATAAAACAGCCAGAATCCAACTTCCTGCTTTTCAGCTCTATAACTCTGAGTTAGTCAGCGACTTCAAGGGGGGCCACATGGTACATTTCTGTTCAGTGAGTTTGTAATTGATCCTCAGCATTCAGCTCAGATCCAAAAGCAACAGATATGACCCATGTGCCCCCCCCTCAAGTCTCTGATTGGTTACTGCCTGGTAGCCAGGGTAACCAGTCAGTGTAAACCAAGAGAGCTGAAAAGCAGGAAGTAGTGTTCAGACATTTTTGCCTAACTATATTAGAAACATTTTTTATTTTGCAGAGCCTATCTATTTACCCAGTTTTTATTTTTACACTGTACAATTCCTTTAATGACCACACTCTGGCTGACTTGTGGGATATCCAACTGGTTAATCAACCTGCATCTGATTTACTGGATATTATGGGATTTTGCCAGAATGCTGTCAAATTGCAGAAAATTAATCAATGCTTAAATATCATTAACAATTGTCAAAATCTGTCATTAATCTTTAGAAACTGTTCTCACTGGAAATTGTATATTACCATATTAACTGGGGTTTTCACCAGTTACTAGTTGACATTTCATCTTATTTGCTGCTCTGTTAAAATGCATTCTAAGAAATAACACTGCTTATGATAGTTACTGGGTCTGTTATTTTTCTTTTTACAGCTTGCACTTGGTGTATTTCAAATTGGCTTCATTATCCGATATTTGGCAGATCCATTAGTTGGAGGGTTTACTACAGCTGCAGCCTTCCAAGTGTTTGTTTCACAAATCAAACTTGTGCTCAATGTCCCCACAAAGAACTACAACGGAGTACTCTCTATCATATATGTAAGTAGAACAAACTTTCTATAAATTTTTTATCATTACAATATTTACCCAAATTGATAACGACAAGAATTTTCCATGTAATCAAAACAATGTACTGTACATGTTGTCTTTTTTATTAATTATATGAGATATGCTTTATTGTCTAGACAATAATAGATATCTTTACCAACATTGCAAAAACCAACATCGCTGATCTGATTGCTGGACTTCTAACATTTGTTGCTTGCGTTGTGGTTAAAGAAATAAATGATCGATACAAACGCATCTTTCGGGTACCTATACCCATTGAAATAATTGTGGTAAGTGTCAATGTTTATTTTCGTCATACATGTTCCCTTTGTAAATGCTATTGATATAAAGAAATGTGAAATAACTATTATCTACTTTGTGCTGGTGTTTTTTTCTTCAAATAGACCATAATAGCGACAGGGATTTCATATGGTGTCAATCTGGAAAAAAAATATAATGCAGGGATTGTGAAGACAATTCCAAGTGGGTAAGATGATCTTTTGTGTATTTGTTTCACCTTCTAATTTCTATATTAACATCTTCATCTTCATTTTTGGTGAAATTGTCACTTTTTTACCCTTAAAGGAGAATTCAACCTGTGGGGAAAAAAATGTACCCCCCACCCCAGGTAGACCCCCCTCCCTCCTCCCCCCAGGTTAACTACCACCCCGGGGAAATGCCCCATACTACATACTTAGACCTCCGTGTAATGGCAAACTGCTCCAACTGCGCATTCGCAGAAATTCTGATCTCCCAGTCAGCTTACAGAGGACGCAAAAGATGGATGCGTGCAACTCCGCTGGAACAATCTGTGGCGAGGGGTAAGTATGGAGTATGGGGCATTTCCCCGGGGGAGGCATAGTTAGTCTGGGGGGGGGGAGGAAGGAGGGGGGTCTACCTGGGGTGGGGGGTACGGGTTTTTTTCCCCACAGGTTGAATTCTCCTTTAAGTAAATATGCCCCTCTGTATGAAAATATGGTTCAAACCAGTCACAGCTGTCTTTAAAATCTAAGAATTGCAACCAAACCAATTCACCCACTGTTTCATTACAGATTCATACCACCTATGACACCAGATGTGAGCCTATTCGCACAATTAGGTAGCTCAGCATTTTCCATTGGGATTGTTGCCTATGCTGTAGCTGTGTCAGTGGGAAAGGTTTATGCCACAAAGCACAACTATGAAGTTGATGGAAATCAGGTATGTCAGATTTAATCTAATAATTAACTGCCTTTAGTACTGCCTTTATCCTGTGTACACGTCTGTCAGTCTGACATGTTTTAACTTCATTAGGAGTTCATTGCCTTTGGAATAAGCAATCTATTTAGTGGAGCATTTTCTTGCTTTTGTGCCACCACTGCCCTATCCCGTACAGCTGTCCAGGAAAGCACTGGAGGCAAAACACAGGTGAGCACTAGACTTGTATATGGGATTTTCACTTACTGCACTCAATTATCCAATTGTAATCAGATCTTGTGGTTCTATAGGACACATCTAAAACATTTTGGATAGAGAGTGAACGTGTTTGTAGTAATTACCAGCTTCCTGTGTTAATGTTCCAAACCTCTTTTTATTGCAGATTGCTGGGATTATCTCAGCCGGCATTGTGTTAATTGCAATTGTGGCACTTGGCAGACTGCTTGAACCCCTGCAAAAGGTATGTTAAAGGTATACTTAGATGTGTGGTTCTTAATGTATTTAACAATGATAGCAAGTCTATCATATTGTAAAATAAATTACAGTAGATACAGGTAAAAATAACAGACGACCATATTATACAATTTGTAATTGTGATGGGTCTTAAAAGGCAAGAAAAAAATTAAAATTTGCCTAAGGGCTCTTATTCATGAGCGTTTTTACCTGCGCTCCCCTGCGTTCTGTTTTTCGGCGTTCAGCCGCAGGGGAGCACAGGAATAGACGCATTTCATTATTTCAAATGGGGCTGTACTCACACAGGCGCGTGTAGGCGCCGAACGCAGGAAAAATGCAGCATGTTGCGTCTCAACCTGCGTTCGGCGCCTACACGCGCCTGTGTGACTACAGCCCCATTTGAAATAATGAAATGCGTCTATTCCTGCGCTCCCCTGCGGCTGAACGCCGAAAAACGGAACGCAGGGGAGCGCAGGTAAAAACGCTCATGAGTAAGAGCCCTAATAAAAGAAAACATAATTCTATTCAACTTTTCAATATACATTCATTACAAATGTTCAGTGTTTTTAACGTTGTAAAAACAATTGTTATTGAAAGCATCATTGGCTTAACTCCCAGTTACTACTTTTTAAACATTGTTGCAACAGTCTTGGTTCCCCCGGCAAAGACAGGTCTGTTAATCAGCTGCCTTGTCTTACATTGTGTCAACCGTCTTAGACATCAAGGCAGAGAATACAGAGGGACATACAGTATAAACACTGCTTTCAATAGCAATACATATACAAATACAAATAACTTAAAAACCATAGAAAATGTGTAATTAATATATACTGTAAAGTTGCTTAGAATAATGTTTTCTTTTATTAGGCAAATTTTTATTTTGGGATTGACTTACCCTTTAAGCAATTGGACTTGCTGAGTAATCTTGAAAACTTCTCACCAGTTACAAAGAAAGTCATTGTTAAAATTTGATAGCTCCCTCAGTTCAGAAATTGCCTTTCTTCCAGTCTTTTGATCAGTTTTTACACTGCACATTTGAGATATACAGTAATTAGACACAGGTTTCTGGGGAGGAGCAGTATTTCAGCTTCCACCCCAAGATATTCACATAATAATTTACAAGCAATATTTAAAAGGCTTTGTCAAATGAATTATGAAATGTATTCCAGGTATAGTTTAATATATTCCAGTTTATTTTTCAAAAACTGGAATAGTCCAACAGGCATGAAAAAACTCAGTACTCAGTAAAAGCAAGTGAGTTTCTATAGAGTCAACTTAATATTTCAAGAAACTTTATTTTGTTAATTATTTCACAGTTTATCAAAACAGTTGAATTTTCAGCCTTTATTGAAAATAAACAGAACATTGGGATTTTTTTTTCTGCATATGAATTCTTTTCGCATGACAAAAACGTGATTGTGACTTTTCAGTCAGAGTTCTTTTTTAAAAAGTTTTGTTGAGCTTTTTTCTTCCGCAATTGTGTTTTTTCCCCTAAATTTGAAAATTGATTAATCTGTCCCTAAGAAACAGTCACCTGCTAATATTGTGGTCTTACCTTAGACATATGACTTGCTGGTAACATACGTTTTCTTATTACAGTCAGTGCTAGCAGCCATTGTTATTGCCAATCTAAAGGGGATGTTTTGTCAAGTTTTTGATGTACCTCGCTTATGGAAAGAAAACAAATGGGACTCAGTAAGTAATTCATACATTAGCTTAGAAAAAAATCCAAAAATCAAGTGATTGTTCTGCTTTTGCATGTAAACAATACAATAAAAATGTTATTTTTGTAAATACATTTTGTAAAAATGCAAGACTGAAAATGTTCTCATCCATTAGAGAATCTACACTTTTGGACATTGCAGATTTCTATAAAATCAGCTCATATGCAAATCACTGTTTCATATCAATGAAGACTTTTCTTGAAACATATGCATTCCTAGTAATATGTGTCACTGGATAGTCGAATATTAAATACTGCTCTCTGCCTCATAGGAGGAACTGTGCTCACACACAAACAAATGGCATGCATAAATATGTAAAAGGGCAGGATTTATTGACTCTTTCATAGTTTAAAAACCAGTGCCCGAAACTCTAGTGATTAAACAGAGCAAGATTATAGGATTAACAGATGTAAATTATGCATAATCTTTGTTAAATGCTACAGAATATGTTGGTATTATATTAATGATAAAAAATAATAACTTCTCATTGCAGGTTATCTGGGTTTTTACCTGCATTGCATCAATCCTTCTGGGACTTGATTTAGGACTGCTAGCTGGCTTGTTGTTTGGATTAGTGACTATTATTTTACGTGTGCAGTTGTAAGTACCCTAATCTGCTTTAATAATTAATATCTGGTTTCTTGTTTGTGATCATTTCAGAATGAGCCAAATATAAGTATATATTTCACTGTTAATGTACCCCCTCTCCCTCAAGATAAATGTTCAAGCCACATGTACCCAACTTTCATACATATTCTCCATGTATAGGTTCCTTTAATATACTCTGTTATACTCCATATTTGAGCTCTTCCAGTGATCACTGTTTCCTCCCTGTGCTAGTCTTGGCAGTAGTTCAAGAAGAAAAATATTCTCTTTATGTTTTCTAGTCCTTCATGTGGTGCTCTTGGCAATGTTCCTGGCACAGACATCTACAAAAATGTCAAAGAATACAAAAATGTAAGTGTCTATTTTAAAAATATTTATTTTCTACAATAGTTAAAGATCAGTTTACAGATGAATTCATACCAACATAATATCAAAGGCTATTGTGATACTACTATAGTTAGTATAGATATGGGTATATATAATTTATGTGAAAGTAGGGAGGGGTGTGTGTATGGGTGCTGGGTTTTCATTTGGAGGGGTTGAACTTGATGGACTTTCTTTTTTCAACCCGATTTAACTATGTAACTATGTATCAATTTACCAATTATTGGCAGGTTTAGTAGATCAGCTTTGAATCATTATGCAGCTTGTTATAAGAAATCAATAAAAAAAGATTCATATAATGGAATAGATGCAATTTAATTCACTTCCAGATTTTCCCATAGACTTTTTAAGATTGAGCTGCCTTTTTTGGATCACTGAATGCTAGAACTGGCCCAGAAATTCATCCTAGAGTCCACACATTAAGATTTCAGCTCCTAAGCAAATTGCATGTATTAAGAAATGCACACATATTTATAGAGGATTTTTATTAATACTCACATTCATTAACATATACCTGTATATTTCGATATTATGAGCAGTTAGAGCAATTTGGAAATGTAGAGAAATGCCTCCTTAGCAGTTAATTTTATTTAAATGATTTTTTTTTATCCACAGCTCATAGAGCCAGAGGGAGTTAAAATAATTCGGTATACAAGTGGTATGTTTTATGGAAATATCGACGGGTTTAAAAATGCCATCAAATCAATTGTGAGTATAATAGCAGTACAAAATGTTGTACTGACACAACTTTTACATTTTCCTTCAAATGTTTCCAAAAATAACTTTACATCGTTGGTTCTTAACAGGTTGGTTTTGATGCTGTGAAAGTTTATAATAAGAGAACAAAAGCACTGAGGAAAATACAAAAGCTTATTAAAAAAGGGCAACTAAGATCAACAAAGGTGAATTATAATGCATTTATTCAACATCCCTCATATTGTATATTCATGTTCTTTAGCCTTTTCTTTCCACCTTTCTGTCCAAGAGCAGTTGCACTTCCAGGCAGAACGAGGCACTCCATAAAGTAGTATAACATTTGAATGACAAATTTAGACACAAATATTGCAAAACCTTAGTTGTCACAGTTTGCAGAGTTCATTTGGTTTGTGGCTAGTTTTGGGCAATTCCACATAGTGGTCAAAGGGAAACTAGAACAAGGACTTTCCCAGAAAAAGTTCTCACACTTGCACAGACTGTCGACTTACCTTTGATTTTATTTATTTGTATCAAATCAAAAATAAAAACATGTATTCAATATATTTTCAATTCTGTCATAAAAGTTACTTTGATCTTGGAAATATAATGAAGAGAATGTATCTTTACAGAATGGCATCATTAGCAGCACAGGAGCTGATAATGAAGGTTTTGAGCCTGATGATGATCCTGAGGACCCAGAGCAAGAAAATAATGAAGGAGTTGAAACAAAAGAAGTAGAAATCCGAGTAGACTGGAACTCAGAACTCCCTGTAAAAGTATATGTGCCAAAAGTTTCCATTCACAGCATCATTTTTGATTTTGGGCAAATCCATTTCATTGATGTGGTTGCTGTGAGATCTCTAAAAGTGGTATGTTTCATTCCTTTTGAACTGGTTGTGTATGTTAAAACTTACATTTCCTAGTATTTTTTTTATTTTATTTTAAACTTTCTTTTTTAGTTACATTTTTCACTAACCTGCACTCCTGTAATCTATTTGCAATTGAATCTGTTATCTGCAATGTTTGAGACCTGGGGTTAAAGGATAGTTCAGAGTTTTTCATAACTTAAAGTGATACTGACACTAAAAAAACTACTTTTTAAAATATGAAAGTATATTAAAAGTTACCTATAGGTCATGTTTTTTGCGGAGAGGTTTGTTTTTGTAGTAATTAGTTGAAGTTTCTAAACCTGACTGTTTTGCCAATCTGACTGTCCCATCTCAGTTGAAGTTTCTAATGCTAACGGACTCCTGCTGCTCAAATATTGCAGCCCCCTCATACAGGAACATGGGGCATCAGACAGGTAATGTAAAAGCTTTGTGCAAATACTTTATGGCAAAGTTATAAATAGCTTTCAAAGGCAATATAATGAAATATGTAAAAAAAAAAAATTTCTGGTGTCAGTATCTCTTTAAAGCTATTAAAAACATTGAAACTTAAAAACAATAGGTTTGTTTAGCCACCAGAGTGGATTTATGCAGCTTAGTTACCATCTTGTATAAGGTTCTATTTTACTAAGCAGAATTTTCTATATAATAATGGTAAATAAGGAATAATAGGAAATAAGGAAAATAGAATTTCTGTATTTTTGCACTCTCTAGATCACAACGGTAAAGCTAAAAGATACATACTTTAATATTCTTGGGATTAGCACCAATGCATTTACCTTGCCTATTATTAAAAGAGTGAAGTACTGTGCTCATTTGCATATTGAGTTTGCAATTCAATTATATGTGAACACCCATTCCCTGACTGCTGAATTCCCTGAATCCCATATTGTTGCCGGCATAACTTGTTCACAATTGTTAGTTCCATGAGTTGTCAGGTGTAATATTTTGTCTTGAAGGTAGCACAATGCTACTACCTTGTAATGAGAACCTGTCCATTGGCACAATATTTGCTGAAATACACTGTATGATAAATCTCAAACTAGCAACTTGTTTTTCAGATATTTAAAGAATTTAAGAGAATCGATGTAGAGCCATACATTGCAGCATATGAAGGTACGATTTATTCTATTAAAACATTAATTTAATTTGTAGCCTGTAAAACACATTACGTTTATAAAATGATTTAATATATATAGATTTGAGTGAGTCACATTAGGCTGATTACATTGTTTGCCCCCTCCCATTGATTGGATCACATTAGGAACTTTGAAGACACATTGGAGGAGGACAAGATTTTCCAGCTGGCCCCAGATGATATCTGGCTGTGCTTTGGTAATATATATATTCCAGGAGTCCATAGTTTTGCCCGTTTCAGAATGTCCAGTAAGCTATAACCAAAATCAGTTGTGTATGGTTGGGGTGAAACTTTTGCACCTGTAAATGTTTTGATAATTTAAAAAACAAAAAATAATCAGAGTGAAATTAATCTTAATTTAACAACTTTAATAGATGGTGTTTTACAAAAAATGGAATCATGCCTTTTCTTTGATGAGACAATCAAACGTGACATCTTCTTTTTGACCGTCCATGATGCTGTGCTGCATATAGAAAACCTAAGAAAGTTCTATGATGGTCATGATCCTCTTCTTGAAAAGGTAAAGGCATATACACATAGTTACTAGTAGCTGAAGTTATAAGGTCCATCAAGTTGAAATCTTTTTTTACATCTTTCTAGTTAATGCAGAGGAAAGTAAAATCCCCATCTAAAGCTGCTAGTGTTTTGTAAAGGGGACATATTACCCTCTTTTCCCATAAGACTAAAATCCTTTTAAAATGAATACTCAATGCAGCAGACTGGCATTGCACAAAACTGTTCTATAGTCCTTCTTCATAAAAGATTTGCCTTAAGGTTATACAGCGGTGCTTCCGGGGCTGCTGTTGAGGCAGCAGACCCAATGTTGTCACCCTTCACTTGCCTATTGCATTGTCTTGTGTAGAGAACTTAATAGTGCCTTGTATTTATTGCATTAGTGAACATATATTTAATGCTACCAGGTTGTGTGCATTGTTTACACATGCCATTACATTTCAGTTAACTTAGATACTGACTTCCAGTACTCCCTGGTATTGCAGTCATGATCTCTCTCATAAGACAGTTGCTTAAAAGGGAATTACTAGATTTTAAAATTATTTATGTTATCCAGGGTACAAAAAATTTAAATTAAAAATGTTATGCAGCATGTGTTCTCTTTTTATATGAAATACATTTTCCTTTAAATACAACAAGAAACACAATATATTGCATTCTCACCTCAAGCAAAGAAAAATTATTTAATTTTTAATGTATTAACATCTGGTCTTTTTTTTTTTTTTTTTTACAAGATTTCACTCATGCAGGAATCTAGGGAACTATTGGAATTCACTGCAGTTGACCCAACAGAGCAAGAACTAGATGCCCAGGAAGGGGTAAGAAATATTAATAAGGGCAAATAGATACAAAAATGGACAGAAACTAGGTTAAAATCCTAAATGTTCAACAACATGAACAACAAAACACAAATGTATACACAAAATGATTTGCCTCTTAAATGGTAAAGATGTCTTTTATGGTGATTTTAGTTTAGGAGGAAAGGAGAATTCAATAGAGGAGAATTCCACAGTTCTCTACTTGTATTAAACTTTTAGCATTTTCAACTGGCAAGCTGCTCTTTAACCCAGACATTTTGTGGAATTCTAGATCCCTAAAACTTACGCCTTTCTTACTCCAAAGTGCAGAAGCACTTTAGATATGTTCGTTAGATATAGTCTAACTAATATAATATTCTATCATGTGCAGTAGTAAAATATTACACTGCCAATAAACAATTCCTAAACATAGCAGTTAGTTCCAAACTGTGAAGTTGTCTATGCAAGGAGACTCAAAGTCATGGGTGGCAATTAGAACCTTAAAGGGATACTGTCATGGGAAAAAAACTTTTTTCAAAATTAATCAGTTAATAGTGCTGCTCCAGCAGAATTCTGCACTGAAATCCATTTCTCAAAAGAACAAACAGATTTTTTTATATTCAATTTTGAATTCTGACATGGGGCTAGACATTTTGTCAATTTCCCAGCTGCCCCTGGTCATGTGACTTGTGTCTGCACTTTAGGAGAGAAATGCTTTCTGGCAGGCTGCTGTTTTTCCTTCTCAATGTAACTGAATGTGTCTCAGTGGGACAAGTGTTGTTCTTAGATCTACCAGGCAGCTGTTATCTTGTGTTAGGAAGCTGTTATCTGGTTACCTTCCCATTGTTCTTTTGTTTGGCTGCTGGGGGGGGGGAAGGGAGGGAGGTGATATCACTCCAACTTGCAGTACAGCAGTAAAAAGTGATTGAAGTTTATCAGAGCACAAGTCACATGACTTGGGGCAGCTGGGAAATCGACAATATGTCTAGCCCCATGTCACAGTTCAAAATTGAATATAAAAAAATCTGTTTGTTCTTTTGAGAAATGGATTTCAGTGCAGAATTCTGCTGGAGCAGCACTATTAACTGATTCATTTTGGAAAAAATATTTTTTCTCATGACAGTATCCCTTTAATGACATATACAGTGCTGTTTTTATAGATTTTGGTACTTTATTATGAGCTAAATGGGTGTTCAGCAACATTTGTACTGCATTTTCTAGTAATGTATCACAATAACTCAACTTGCCACATAACCCTTCATTATAATTCCCTTTACAGGCTCTTCGATCACTTGCACACTGAAGAAAGGCATCTGGGAGATTTATCAGGGATGGACAGTATCTTCCTTTGGGTTCAATATTGAGACATTTGCTGTTTCATTTAAATTTGCTAAGACCATACTATGCATGTGATAAAAATGTTGTTTATATTTATGAATTATATGATGGGCGATTCCTCAAATACCTTCCAAACAGCATTATAAACATGTAAAACAGATAAACAACAAAACCAAGTGTCCAAATCCTACTGGTTTCGAATGTCTTTCCTTCCTGATAAGGACTGAACAGCCATTTAGAGGTTTAGGTTTAAAGTATAATGAGCCTGGTTGATATGACATTGACGTCAACAGATATCCAGGATGATTGAGAGGTATTCTGATATATGTTCCTACCAAGACAAGAGAGGAGGAAAGGAATATGTTCAACATTCTAAAGAAAGAAAACATTAACACAAATAAAAAATTGAGTATTGAGGGAAAGAACATGACTGTTACTCAAAAAGTGAATACGAAAAAGCACACCGGCACACAGGATTTGAAGCTGCAGGGCAAGCCCTTGCAATTTTTTAATGCAGTGCAGGTGCAACGTTTCGGGGTCACGCCCCTTTGTCAAGCATGCGTGACCCCGAAACGTTGCACCTGCACTGCATTAAAAAATTGCAAGGGCTTGCCCTGCAGCTTCAAATCCTGTGTGCCGGTGTGCTTTTTCGTATCCATTTGAGAGGTTTGCCGATTCCTTTATCACCGGGCACCAGGTACCACTATATTGGACGTCTGTCGTGGGTGTGCGATTTTCTCTACAGCTACCTGAACTCAAAAAGTGAAGCCACAACACCAAAGGCTACAAATATACTTATACGAGCAAAGATAAGTGCAATATAACAAATACATGTTGGCCTGAGTGCTTCATTAAATGGTAAAATAATTACATAAATTAAGCATATTTTAAGTCACATTGTGTACTGTATATCAAATATTAATGAGTGGTTGTAAACTATAGTCAGTTTATAAGTATAGATCTTTCTAAGCTAGGGTAATTCGGTAGTATCTGTGAAAAGAAATCTACATATTGATTGTACACAGTATCTCCATTTCCAGGGTTTTCTATAAAGATTTCTCATTTATCCTGTCTGTGTAAATCTGTGTATATCTGACTTTAAGCACTTCAAAAAGAATTATAAATAAAGAACTTATTGACACTGCACGTTACTTTTTCTGCCAATTCAGTTCCTTACCACAGTTATTTTTCATTCTAACCATCTTCCCATATCTTACTCTACTACGACTATTCTGTCATATTATGGAGATGATACCAATTAATTTGCTCATTAAATAATAAATATATCTATATTGAGTAAATTTATACTTACCGTAATTTACTTTTCCCTTAGTCCCTTCAGCAGCACAATGAGATTTATTTTGCTTTCCCTTTCACGTAGGACAAGTGAGAAAACAGAGTTAATTAACCCCACCCATAAATATCAGCCAGTGAAAACCCTCACTAGTGTTTTTTTTATATATAATAAGACACACAGACCAATGCTTAACTACTTTATTAGGGCGGGTAATTTATTGCTGCCGAAGGGACTAAGGGAAAAGTAAATTACAGTAAGTATAAATTTACTCATTCCCTTACGTCGCATACGGCAGCACAACGAGAGTTAGCAAGTTACGAGGGAGGGCAATCTTCACAGCGCCTTCTGCAGTATTTTACTGTCAAAGGAAGCTTCCCCTGAAGTTGAGTTGTTGAGAATGAGTTGTTTACCCTGTAATGCTGGATGAGACTTGAGCTTCCTAAATATCTGGTAAAACAATCTCTTGATTGATATTATAGGTATTAACAACCTTGGGTTTATAGCTTGGAAGGGTTCTCAAAACAACATGATCTGGGAGGAAGTTTAAATAAGGCTCTTTTATTGACAAAGCCTGGATTTCACCAATTCTGCTAGCCAAAGTAATGGCTACTAAAAAAAAAGTCTTCAAAGATAGACATTTGATAGACGTATCCTCCAAGTGTTCATAAGGCGATTCACATAACTTGTTCAAAACTCGAGGTAGGTCCCAAGCAGTTGAATGATCCTAGGCCGAATCTTTGAAATGGCCTTGACAAATCTTTTAAGGAGTGGTAGAGTAGATAAAGATTTATTAAGGAGAGCAGACAAAGCTGAATTCTGAGCTTTGATAGTATTAACAGCCAATCAGACCCTTCCTGGAGAAATTTTAACAACACAGATACAGGTGGCTGTAAATGTGAAATCTGTTTTCTCTTGCACCACTCTCTGAAAATTCTCCAGACTCTAGAATAGGTCTTGTTTGTAGAAGCTTTCCTGGATTGAATGAGTATCTCTACTACTTCTATAGAAAGTCCCTCCAACTCTAGAATGGACCTGTCAGTCTCCAGGCCATCATCTTCAACCTTGACAGATGCTGACATGAAAGAGGTCCCTGGGTCAATAGATCTGGAAAGTGAGGGAGGATCCAATATTGTCCCCTGGTCATTCTCATTAGCAGAGAAAACCAACTCCTCTGCAGCCAGAACGGAGTTAGAAGAATTGTCTGCACCCTCTCCAACCGGATCTTCTGCAATACCTTTGGAATCATTGGTATTGGGGGAAAAATGTAAACTAGATGAAACTCCCATCGGATTGACATAGGATCTATGAAATCCGGACTATCTAGTCTGTTTAAGGAGCAAAACCTCTGCGTCTTGCAGTTCTTCTTGTTGGCCATAAGATCTATCTCTGGCACTCCCCACCGGTCTGTAATCTTCCAGAAAATCTGTTGATCTAAAGACCATTCCCCTGAAACAATCCTCTTCCTACTGAGATGGTCTGCTAGGAAGTTGTCTTTTCCTTTTATATGAACCGCCATCAGATGAGGACTGTGTCTCTCTGCCCAATTCAAGATCCTGAAGACTTCTTGATTCAAGAGGGGAACTCTGCCCCCCCCCCTGCTTGTTCAAGTAAGCCACTGTGGTGGAGTTGTCTGAAAGAATCTTTACACTTTTGCCCCTCAACTGGTGTTAGAAGTTTAGAATGGCTTTGTAGACCGCCCTCAATTCTCTGAAATTCGAGGGCATGGAACTTTCCACTGGATCCCAGATGCTTTGTGCTGTTAGATGGTTCAGATGAGCTCCCCAACCCCACTGAGAGACAGCTGTAGTTAGAACT